>NC_042623.1:73004502-73314499 GCF_901001135.1 Rhinatrema bivittatum
CAGGGGAGTGAAGGGGAACATTTGTGCCTCAGCTCCAAGGACTGAAGTTGGATTTCAATTCATGTATTGTACATACACTAACCAGAAGGAGCATTGTTGTATTTATTTTTTGTGACCTACTTTTTTAGGGTGTGTGACAGGCTTGGTTTTTTTTGTTTTGGAGTAATTCATTTTTCTTCTGCACTCCAAGCTTACCTTTCAGTGATCAAGCTTGCTCCCTAGTGGCAGTCCGTGGCTACCAGACAAGGGACCAACTAGACTGGGAAGGTTCCTCCTTGGAAAAAGGGTAGAGCTGAAAGGCTTAGCAATCCCTACAGAAGACCAGACCAAAAGGGGCAACCTCTGCAGTGAGGCGCTGTCAGCGGAAGCCTGAGCTGTGTTCAGCGTGCCACTGGACCCAGTCAGGGAAGCTCGACAGGACATTTGTCATCCATAGCAGAACGATATGTTAGATATTAGATGCCATGTTTGGAGAAGCAATGATGCAGCGTCAGTGAAACTTTGGCCATGTCAGCATTATTTGAAATGATTAATGTTATTTGATGACAATAAAGAACATTTAAATGTGATTTTCCCTCCACCATATCTTCTGCATTGTTCACATTGCTGAAATAGAAGATCAACAATATTGCTGCATACGATAAATAACATGATTTTAGATAAGTTTCACTATCATTTAAAATGCACAGTCACTGGTTACCATAAATTGTAGATTGGAACAAAGTTTAATTAAAAATGATGGTTTTTGAACTATGAGAATGATCCACTGATGAGTTTTTATACTCTGGGTGGTTAAGCTCTGAGGTCGTTTCCTCTGTTGCACTCTGCATGTCATTATATTCTTTAAAATAAGTTAACAGGCAAATAAAACATGAGCAAATAATTCAGGTATTAAGGCCCAGACATGTATATTGCTTTAAAGGCTAATAAAACCTCAAACTGACCCCATCAGACTATAGGAAGCCAATGTAGGCTACAGAGCTTTGAAGTGACATGTTCTTACACTCTGCTGCCCAGAAAACGTCTAGCAGCAATATTTTGTATCAGCTGTAATCTATGGACAAATTTAGTAGGAAAGCCTGCTAATACACCATTACAATAATCAAGGCATGAATTTATAGGTCTGATTAATTTAAATAATGCTGAATCAGTCTGAGAGACAGGATTAAAAAATAATGTCTTTCCAGAAATATTAGAAACGTGTTTTTCAAGTATAAGAGAAGAATAAAATGTTACTCCAAGGCTCTTTGCATATTCAGTTGATGCCAGAGTTACTCTATCCAGGAGTAAAGAATATTTTAAATTCTGGTTAGGTGATTTTCTAGTCCAAAGGACTTCAGTCTTATTGGTGTTCAAACAAAATGTATTCACTATTAACCACTGTGTAATGATTGTGATCCGTTGTGATGTGGTAAGATTGATACAGCCTTGTAGGTGTACCTACTAGGACCCTGCCCACAGCTGGCGAACACGCCCTTGTCTGGGACAAGCTGGAGTTTTGCCTAAACCAGCCCTGTTCCCAGCAGGACTTAGGTGGGTCCCAAGAGTGAACCAAGAGAGAGTGCAGGGATGGGCCGAGAGTCAGGGCAGGCAACAGGCAGGGTGTAGTCGGAATTTGAGGCAAAGTCAGGATAGACAACAAGCAAGGCAGTAGTCAAAGTCAAAAGTAGAGGTCAGAATCAGAGAATCAGGAAAAGACAGACAACAGACAAAGAAACAAGACAGGACAAGAAGGACAAGGCAACAAAAGACAAAACTCCAAGGACAAGGCAGGCAGCCAAAGAGAGGCAACAGAGCCAGGGTAATGATAGGGCTAGGGTAATGATAGGAACAGGGCAAGGCTGGACGAGGCAAGGCTGAGGACTAGACGAGGCAAGGCTTGAATGAAGCAAAGCTGGATAGGCTGAAGAAGGCAAGGCTGGACTAGGCAAAGCTTGGATGAGGCAAGGATGGACTGGCTGTACGAGGCAAGGCATAATGCAGGTAATTCTGGAGACCTGTTGGTGAGGCGAAGAGGAGAAGTCATGGCTGGGTTTAAGTACTCAGCAACATGACATTACCAGGAGGTGCCCGCTGAGCAGATTTCCACCACAGGGCCTTTAAAAGGTGCCCAGAAGTGTTGGCGGTGTCAGGGTAAGTGTAGCTGCAGCCAGCCAAACGTAACACACTGATAGACTCAATACCTTGACTTGTAGACCCGATATTATTAGCCTATACCTGAAGGATGATTAACTAGATATAATCTACACAGAAGAAGAAATAGATACCCAATTAATTTAAATGATCTGTTAGAGGCTTTAGGTAAAGGTTGAATAACATTGGTGAGAGACTGAATCCTGTGGAACTCCAAATTAAGAAGTTATGGCAAAAACAGAAATCTCCTTAAAACCATCAACTCCTAGCTATTTTTTTAAACAGGACCTTAACCAAGTCAAAGCTTGAGCCCCAGTGCTGAAGATGTCTGGATAATTTAATAAAATAGTATGCTCAATTGTATCACATGCCATACTTAAATTAAAAGTTTAGTGTGGTTGAGAATAACCTGCCCAGCCAGTCTACCAAGGACAGGGTAGGGAAGGAAACGTCCTTGACAAAGAGGACGGTTGTGAAACCCTCTGTAATAAAAGATCCTAAAAAAGGCTCAACAATTTTATTGTATTAAAAAGAAAAGAATTAGGCAATAAACAATATGACATATACTTGAGATCTTTCAACCAACATGTTTTTTTTTTAACCATACCTCAAGGAAAGGCTTTTTATATACTTGGATAACAATGTGTAATTTCAACACATTCAAACCTTTATCTTTTAGCATAGAAATACCTTGAAACATTATTAACAGTTGTATTCTTTTTTTTGTAGGACTTAAGATGTAAGTCTATGTCAGTTAAGTATTGTCTTTATATTTCTCTTTGCTTTGACTGCATTCATAGTTTGTATTTTATGAATATTGATTCTTCGTGTTGTTTTTCTCTTTTACAGGCTTTTCTGATACAGAGTCCCTTGAGCTAAGCAATTGTTTTTCTCTGTGCTTGGTTTCCTCTCAGACTTTTTTGTGTTGCTTTGCTATTTAGTTCACAAAACAATGTTAGTCTGGCCAGGCCTAGTGGATGTGTCTCGTTAATGTAGTAGCACACGCTACTGGTCCCTTGTTTTAAATCCAGGATCCTGTGCTACAGGCAACCTGGGTGACAGTTCCAGTTGCAGCGGGCTTCCTCAGGTTCATGAGTCCAAATGCAGTGGGTGTTCATCCCTCCTCAGATGCCTTTCATACAGAGTTACCTACTCTCTACGTTTAACAAATCAATCACAAAAACCGGTTCTCTAGTACCAAGACTCTTCCACAAGCTTGTTGAATTGATTTTCTAATTATGAAAGATAAAATGATAAACCAAGTATCCCTGTTTTAATCTTTTTGTTAGAACAGTCCTTATACTTTCACTCACTCTTTCTAACTCCGCATTCCTGCCAAAAACTCTTACAATTAACTAATCTGTCCCTTATCTTGACCTGGGAAACAGGGACAACTTTAGGGAAATCACTTTTACACCATTCAAAACATCATATCTACCCACACAAATAATTACTGTCACTTCCCTGTAGAAGTTCCCCTTGATTGATGGCTTGCTCCTCCAAATTTTGCTTGGAGTCTGTCAGAGATGGTGAAAAGTGCTGCTGCTCTCTTCCACCACCACCCATCTTCTGCTCCAAAGTTCTCCACATGAAACCTTTTCCCCAGAGTATATCCTTGCTCTGATGATATCACCAGGAAAATAGTACCTTTTAAATGATCTTACCTACTTTACCTCTGTACCTCTCAGCCTTCTCCATACCCTGGCACAGGTGCCAGCTACTTCTGTTTAATTTTTACATTTTTATACAGTAGCTATGTTGTCCATAAAAGTCCCAGGAAGCTGGTCACTTTATCTCTCTGATGTTCTTCCACTAGTGATTTTATCTCTATCAGCCACAATGCTATTCCTCATGCTGCTGTGGTTGCTATGGTAATCCTCAATTCCAGGGAGCTACCCTCAGTTCCATATTTGAAGCAGGTGGTAAAACCTGGCATGGATTCCAGTGCAGATTAGAGCCTTGGTATGGTGGCTTTTCCTGCTCAAACAAATTTACCAATCTACTTTTCCACATGTGATGAGAAAAGGAATGGGGCCATTTGAGTGATGGCAACCCATCACTCAAATGGCCCCATTCCTTTATTGTAAATTATTTTCCTTGGGGGCTGCACGGGTGGCCTATTTCTGGGTTTTCTCCTGCTTTATAAGGGTGCAGCAGGGGCTTTCCCTGGGCCTCCTGTTGCTAGGCACGTCTGCCTGTGCCACAGTGCATAATGGCACTTCCAGTACAGTGGGGGCCTTATCTATGTGGTGGGGCTTGTCCAGAGCCCCCGGCCACATGTTTTGCCCCTCCCCTGAATTTAATTGTATTTATTTTACATTTTTTTATTTTGCCTTCCCTTTTTTTTTTTTTTTGCCTATGTTCCAAAACGTTATCAACCCAGCCGATGCTTCATTTCAGCCATAGGAGCTTCCCATGGGCTCCCGGCTGTTTGCTCCTGCTACCCTGTGCCACTCTGGAGTAGCAGCAGCAGGTAGTGCATCTCTCCCCTGCCATGGCCATGAAGAACCACAGCAGCAACAATAGTGCCCACTCTGGCCACTCGGAACATTTAAAGCCACCTTTTCCTCCCTAGGTGCTGCACGAGGCAAAGAATGACCCTTCTGGGGCTGACCGGCCTTGTTCCTTCCTTCCGCTCTGGGGGACCCCTCCCCAAAACAAGAGACTGTGCCCCCAGCAAAAACTGATAACAACAAAAATATGGGGGGGGGGGTTTCACATCTCCATGTTTCCTTAACAGTGATTTTACTTTGAAAAATGAAAATCTTTGTTTCAAAGTTATGTAAATCATTAATGGCCCCAATTTCCACAGGATCTGCTATCCCGTTATCTACTCCCTGACCACAGGAAAATAGGACGCAGTTGAAAATGCCTAACTGGAAAACATACATTAAAATGTAAGGAGTGGGTATGTTAAGGCTAACATGAGCATTTAATGCATATTAATGGCTGCATTAGCCAGTACACATGTTCACAGGTCCCTAACATGCCTTTTAAAGGTATTAACATTCCTACATTAACTCTAATGAAGGCCTGCATTGAAGTTATGCAAACATCTATGCTAATGAGTTAATGAAATGCAAATTTATGTAATTCAGCTCATTACACTCTAATGGACGATTGGACAACATAGATTAAATCCTAGAAGATTTAAGTCAGCCTTACTAATGACCCAAAATAACTATACCTCCAATGATGTAATTAACATGGATGCATTAACAGCAAGCAGGTAATGACTCTTCCACAGGTGGCAACTTATAAAGCTCCACACAGGCAAGTGTCAGCAACAGGAGAAAGGCTACAGGTCCCATGGAGCCAAGGAGAGGTGCCTGCAGCCTGGAATCTGTAGAAGGGTTCACGGAGATCACTGTTGGTGCATTTTCTATACACATACCACACTTCTGAGGAAGAGGAGGGGGTGGTAAGAATGTATCTGTTAAGATCAATGGGCATTATGACATTAGAAGGTAATTTTCAAAAGGATTCACGTGCATAAACCCAGGTTTTATGTACATAAATGGCTTTTAAAAAATTACTCAGGGGGTTTTGTGTAAAAAAGCATGTACTTTTACATGCACTACAAAGAGGCATTCCAGGAGGTAGAGTTGAAGTGGAGTCATGATTTATGTGCATACTTTTGATTTTGAAATGCATGTCCATAATTTATTTATTTGCTTCATTTAATCTTTTATATTCTGCCTATATTGACATTTTGCCATGCTAGGCAGATCACAGTAAAAACAAAGAGAATCAAAATACATAAAAGCACACATATACAGATGTTGTAAAATTCTTAAACAATCTCCCACTTATTGAGATAGCACATGCATTTCATTCCCTGAATAACATTCAGAATCCGGTGCCTAGAAACCTGGGATCTTGTCATAATTTATATCCCTACATCAATTTTCCCCTCTTCTGTCAATTCAAGAAAAGCAGGTATTGCTCAGGGTGACTACTGGGTAGGTACACTTCAATATTTTTAAAGTTTTTGACTACACTTACTACCAGTCATGCACATGCCTGGGTTACTTCAACCTTGCACTGCAGATGTGTCATGCCTGTCAAGGAGCAGCTCACATTATTCTGACAATCACCAAGGATTAATGCTGATCTTCATGAGGACTTATTCTGAGAGCAGAGATTGATATATTTTATTCATTTAGTAAGATCTGATTAAACACTTTAAATTAAAAAAAAAATACCAAAGTGCGATACATTGATAATTCCTAAAAACACATAAAGGTCAATTTTAAAAGGCCGGCGCGCACCAAAACCAGGAGATTCGTGCACACGTTGGGCTGGTGCACGCCGAACGGATTTTAAAATTCGACCCCATATGCACGTACCTGCCGCTACGCACACAATGAAAAGTTCTCAATAAAGACAAATAGATCAGCATGGTCATAAGGGTCAGGGCTAACAGGAGGAGAAGGGAGGCTCTTAAACTATGGGGGTTTGGAAGTCCTGTTTCTTACCTCGGTGAATTGGGAATGAACTGGGAAAACTGGTAATGGCATTGACGCATATGTCTTTTAAAATCTCCCCACTTACATGGTAGAAGCTGCATTTGTATGCATAGACGTGTGTCCACTTAAAATTGCACGCAAATAAGATGCGCGCATATACTCACATATGTTATAAAATGGCTGCATCTCTAGGCACAGGCTGACGGACACGCGCACATATGCACCTGCATATCTATTTAAAAGTTACTGTCCCTCTGTAAATAATTCAGTAAAATCCTTCCCAAAACAAACAATCCCACCAAATAAAATCATATCTCAGAGCTACGAAATTTCACTCAGTGAATTCATAAGGCATAGGTTCCTAAAACCCCTATCAACTGTCGGGCTTCCTCTCATAACACCAAGCAGTAGGGGAATTAAAACCAACAGCATGCCCCAAACCCCACTTCATAATGATCGTGCTTCACAGAGATTTCCTCATCAAACACCCTGACTTATCCTACCTGAAAAAAGGCAAACTTTTACTATTTTCCTAAACTTAAGATATAATTTTTCTATGTGAAAGCAATTTTTATTAATTTTCACAACAGTAAAAATAATACAACACTGAGGTAGGTGATTCCTGACTAGCCTCAGAATATCAAAGACATTCACCAAAATTCCCTCCCCATCCTACCTCCCCCCCCATCCCCCATCTTCTCACAACAAGGAGTTGAGTTCCATCAGATAAGCGGGCAACTTGTAGATACAGTTGGTAAGTATACTATATGAGCTTAATCGTTAATGACAAGACTACGTGCTCGAGGCGACAGGCATTGAAGGTAAGAGTTCCAGATTGTAAGAAAAGACTATAATTTTTCTAATCTTACATCTAAAAGTAATTCATTCCATGTGTTCGGCCTGTATCTAATATAATTCAATCACATAACTAAAGTTCTTGTATCCTATTTGCATGCTGTCATTTTGTTTTCAAAAAAATTGTGCAGAGTTGCCGAACCAAAGTAAATATATATGATCACCAGTGAGTCTTGTGTGGACGTTTAATTTATTCTGTATACTTTTTTTGGATTATTTGATTTGTGTACAGTCCTGCTCTTCATTTTGGTCATTCTTTTTCCACATGAGATGTAGGATATGGATGTTGACCATTGCTTCTTACTCCTGTCATTGAGCACACCTTGTACACATTAAAAATTCACTTCAAGTATTTGGACATATTCAAAGTGGTCAAGATTGCACTTGCCTGCTGCATCCTTCGTAATAATGCTATCAGCTATCATGTCCCAATAGACATCAATCCCAATCTCAAGGAAGATCCTCCATGCCACCTTGTAGGTATCAGGAAAACTGCAATGAGTGCTGGGAGTCAGGTCCACATTGACTTGATTGCAGAGCACTTTGCTTGTGTTAGGCAATTACAAACTCCCTTTCATTGCTTATTCCTTTATTCACAGGATGTCACTGTCCTGCTTTGCCTTCCTCTTGAGTGCTGTCTTCTATAGGAACTTTACAGAAGTTAATGTGTAGGACAAGGAAAGAGAAAGTCTGGTCTACTTTGAGGAGAGAGTCTGTACCTTGCTGGGGAGGCAGAGTTTGGAATCTGCAAAGGCATGACAACTTACATCTACCGTGAACAACATGTAGAATGTAGGAGACATGTATGATTCATGGGCTCTATCTCAAACAGGCCATTCTGGGAATACAGCAGGACCCACTGAAGTTCACATGGAAATGAAAGAAGATGTTGTTGGACATATTGGGTTCTCATGGAGCAAGATGAAACCAGTTTATGGTCCCCTTTTAAACACATGCAGGCCTACCCGTAGAGCACACAGCTTCATAATACAGCTGCCATATGACCTAGTTCAAGAGACATATTTTAAACCAGTTCAGGATTTCTAGAGTTGCCACTTCACCCCAAGTTAACCAAACAGGCTGATTCAGCCCTGGTTTCTCTACATTACATTCTGGATTTGTGGCTCTGATTTTCTTAAGGAAGTAGAATGGAAAATCAGAACTATAAATCCATGCATGCAATGGGATAAAGCTAACAAGGAAGACTAGATTAGCAATTTGAGTGACCTAGGGTGAGGTGGCAACCCAAGGAATTTCTGATGACCCTATCTAATACATTCTGGTACAAGCAGTAATTACAAATACTACAATGTATTGGGACGTAAAACCTAAAGCCAGAGCAAGTCTAAAGTCTCTCTTCTCTAACTCAGCCCTGTGGCATGTTATTAAATGTGAAAAGTCTGGCTGATCCAGCCCTGTGGGGAGTGTGGCTGCATCCAGGTTCACATAAACAGGTATTCATTACAAAGTTATGCTTTGAGTAGCAGCCCTCTCCTCTTCTTGCCGGAGGGCTAAGTGCATTGCGGTGTCATGGATGAGATTATCAGGTGAGTGGGGTTGAGGAGAAGCGTAGTTGGGTTTACACAGGTCATCCAAACTATTCTAGGCTAAAGTAAGTGACTTCCAGTGATGGCAGCAAATGGTGAGTAGAGATAAAAGTGAAATTCTTCCCTGGAAGACAGCATGCAGAGTAGCTCAAATGTGGATGCTGGCAGGGACCTTAATAAGACCACACACTACAGATGGGTGGATCTAAACAGACAGACAGTTGCACAGAATGAGAAGAAGCTAAAAGGGCTCATCTCTCTTAACTTCTCTTTCAGGATCTACTGAAGTCTAGCTCCTACTTTCCAATACCACCCTGCTGCATGACCTGGTGTATTTTCATATGAAAGGTCCAGCCATGCACCTGTCTCCACAAAGCTTTGAAGAAAGTTATGGCTTAAACTAGCTAGTAATTTTCCATGGAAGGCATACACAAATTTCTGACCTAGATAAGGAAGAAAAAAGAAGGATGTGAAGACCTATATGTCTAACCCCAAGAAAATCACACAAATACAAAATGCAATGAAATAAAATTACACATTTATAGAAACAAACAGATTTTAACACGGATTAAAATTATACATAAAGAAAGGCATGAAAGGCTATACTGAATTTAAGCAAAGTATGCACATAGAATTGGCAGACACTGATTACCTTTATTTATCCTTAGGCCAAGAAATCACAGCAATACAAATCCATCAGACAGATGTGGAAATGCTGATGTGAATAGTTCAAGCACCAGGAATACCTGATGCTATCAGCCCATTGGCAAGTACTCCACAGACCTCAAGAAGGCAAGATAAGAAACTAACGCCTTTTTTCAATGTGGAGTCTCCTTAAGATGCCATCAAGCATGCATGAAGCATCTTGGTGAAGGTTCTCATTTAGCACACTTAAGAATAGCACAAGACTTCAGACACACAAAACAGAGGTCAGCAAGCAGGTTTAGAAAAGCTCCAGGGACATTTAGAAAAGACAAGCAGAAATGATGTACACCAATTAGCTGAAGCACACTGCAGACAATAATTCCATGGTGACAAGGAATGTCTGGGAAAGGCAATTTGGTAGAGACAACTCCAACAGCCACCTCATTTCTGAAAGGCTGCTAGTTCCCAAGCAAATCACAGGATCCTGGCACTTTCAAACATCACATCAAGCACAACATTCTATCCAACATTGTACAATCTGGCAGCTATCCCCTGGAATCCAGCATTAACTGACAGAATAGCTACTGTAGATTTCTTTGAACAACATGTTGCAGCATATTCTTCTTCACATATGGCATCCTCTGTGGAAATTGCTCCTATAGGAAAAAACTGCAGGGTCAAACAGGTAAGACATCTCACCCTTAGACTGGATCTTCTGGAAGAGCTCAGTAGGTAAAGCATCTTACCAGCAGACAGGCTCTTCGGGCATAGCTCTGTATTCTGGTAGTTGTTGAGATTGTGTTCATGCCTTGGGGTTGCCTTCCAAAAGTGCTTTTTGGGACATCTTTCCTTTTGGATAGTCCTGCCCCTCTAGCCCCATCTCTTCCACACAAGGCCTGCTCTCCTATCAAGGGTTACTACAGGGGTTGGTGATAATGCAGATGAAAGATGTGATTGTAGAATTTGGCCACATCATGGTTTAAATGCCCTGGAAGAGGGTGGTATAAGAACATTAAAAGTGCCATACTGGGTCAAACCGAGGGTCCATCAAGCCCAGTACCCTGTTTCCAACGGGGGCTAATCCAGGTCACAAGTACCTGGCAAGATCCCAAACAGTAAATAGATCCCATACTGCTATTGTGCAGTGAGAAGTAGTGGCTATTCCCTAAGACTACTTAGTTAATAACAGTTTATTGTCTTCTCCTCCAGGAACTCGTCCAAACCTTTTCTAAACTCAGCTCACTAACTTCCTTAACCACATCCTCCAGCAATGAATTCCAAAGCTTAATTGTGTATTGAGTGAAAAAGCATTTTTTCAGATTTGTTTTCAATGTACAGATCCCTGAGGCACTCCACTGTTTACTTTCTTCACTGACATTTAGTCCTACTCTTTATTTCCTATCTTTTAATCAGTATTCAGTCCACAAAAGGGCATTACCTCCTATCCCATGTGCTTTTAATTTTCTTAGGAATCTCTTATGGGGCACTTTGTCAAACGCCTTCTGAAAAGCCAAATACACTACATCCACCGGCTCACCAATAGTGGATGTAACTTCATTAAGCCCTGCATCATGACTAGCAACAATTGTTCTATGATGTCATTTGTGCAGCAGAGGTTGTGACAAAGACAAATTAACTGAGCCCTCACTGAAAGCATCCACAAAAAATAGAAACATAAGGACTAGCGAAGAGTAGCACCAAACAAAAGTAAATATATCAAAATCAGAGTAAGAAAATTGCTATTGGGTGTCATCAAGCCGAGTATGTGTAAGACTTCTTCAGAGAGGAGGTTCCATGGACTACTCAATCAGTCACCCACAAAGCTCATTAATAGTACCAATGTGTACTATTTTTCAAAAATAATTTTTGTTGCAATTAAAATTCAATGAAAATAAATATGTAATGCACAGTTAGCCGTTCAGCAATTACCATCAAAAGTAAAATATCCCCTGAGGAAGCTTGTGCTTAATAGGATTGAAATCAAATCCTGACATCAGATGGAGTTTTGGACAACCTGCATCAGGGGTACTTATCATATATGTAGTTTGCTCCAACATGGATTTCCTGATCTCTTAGAAGTAGAAAAGGCGTTTTGAACTTGGCCATGATCCATCCAAATTAAAGTCTATGTCCAGGAAATGATGTCATAATTCATCAGTGTCAAGCTGTCAAAAACAAAAATAACTTTATTATGAAGACCAAAATGTCAAATCTCAAAAAGTGGGATGTAAATAGTGATGTAAATAGTGATAACAATCTTCTTTTGTGGCCCAGGTATTCCTCTCTGTCGTGCTCTAAAACACTTTGACAGAAGCACAATTGATAAGACAGATACTGCAAACACTTGCTTACAGACATTGAGAAGATAAACACAAAATAATAAGATGGAAGCAATGCAAGGAAAAGAAAGATGATACAGCATACCACAATCAGTAATTAATTTATACTATATCAACTCTCCTTTCCAACAAAATCCTACATCCATACCTAGTCCAAAACTCACGTTCCACCTCAGAGCACTGATAAGAAGAAAGACTTTTTTATGTTTCAGAAAGAGGAGGAGTTGAACTCAGGTGCATTACAAATAGCACATTAATGTGTATGCACATGTTAAATTAGTACATTAATATGCGTTCATGATTGTGAATGCTCACACTTTAAAGATCTCATGTGCACATTTATGCATGCACTAAGTCACCACAGATGTCTAACTTGTCCTGTTATGAATTTAATGCATTGCACATTAATGTGACTCTTAATGCAGCTGGTTTTTGATAACTCCTGTCTCTTTGATACCATTGATTACTATCAATGTTATGACTAACTTGGGAATTGTTTATGCACTATTTACTGTTTTGTTTATATTCAGGATTATTTTTTTCATATTAGCTTGATTTTTTATTCAACATGTTGAGGGTAGATTTGCTAGTTAATTGATATTATTGTACCTGTTGCACTGCTATGGAAGAGAGCACTAGGGAGGCGCTCCCCAGTGTGGGACGAGATGAGTGCCCTTGCAGTGAGACAAACCTCGTCTGGGAATGGAGTCCAGAGCAGACGGAGACTTGGTACTGAAGTTCAGGAGAGACGACTTGGCACTTGGAGCTGAAGACAAGGACTTGATACTTGGAACTGAAGACGAGGACTTGACACCTGGAACTGAAGAGGAGGACTTGGTGCTTGGAACTGAAGACAAAGACTTGGAACTTGGAACAGAAGACAAAGGCAGGAGCAAGAAGCTCCAAGTTCCTGGACACAGTTCAAGGGAAAGCTCGGAGGTGGGGCTCAGAGCCAGGTACCCAGAGACGGAACCCTGAGCCAGGACATTGAGGCAGGACTCCAGGAAGGAGAGTTAAAAGCCAGGAACCTTAGGAGACTTGCACAGCCATGGAGACATCCAGAGATGAAGGACGAGAAGACATCACAGGAACATGAACGAGGAATCCAAGACAGAAGATGCCAGGCAGGAACAGAAGATGGAAGTCCAAGTGGAGCAGAACACAGGGTCCAGGAAGGACTGTTTGCAGGAAGCAAGCTCCTTGCCAAAGCGAGGTTGAAGAGTCAACTAAGCCCTTTTGTAGGGCTGGAAGGACTACGACCAGAGAGGAGTCACAGATGGGCCAGGGGAGCCTCACCTGCACTATCCCTTTAAGAAGTAAAGAGAGCCACGGGCCTGCCCCCTAGGTAGAGCAGGAACAGGAAGTCTAGGACCCTGGACAGTAGCATCCTGCCGCTGATGAGACAGAGAGGAGGAGCTGGGCCACAGGCAGGCCCCGATGCTGGAAGCAGCCTCCCTGCCGCTGAAGAGGAGAGAGTGTCGGCAGCACTCCTGCCGCGAGAGAGTACTGGCAAGGACAGCCCATGCCTCGGAAGAGGCTATGGCTATGGCAGTCTCCGGGCCGTAGCCATAGCCTATGGCCCAGAGACCGCCGTAGCCATATGGAAGCAGGCAGCACCATGCAAAATGCTGCGGGCAAGATGGCATCGGGCTTGCTGGCTAGAGAGGTCCCAGGCTGCTGCGCCCTCCAGGCCGCAAAGGTAAGCGCCTCCCGTGGCTCCAGCTGCAGGAGGAGTGCAACAGTACCCCCCCCCCCCTCAAAGGGAGTCCTTTGGGAGGTAGAACCAGGCAAGGTATCTGGAACAAAGATGGTGCAGGCGCCGCCTGCAGGTCATGTGGAAACGTGGAACAGAACACGGAACAAGAAAAGGAACAACGAGGAAACACAGGAACAAACAATGGAAGAAGGAAACAACAAGAGAACAAGGAAACAACAAGAAAACAAGACACAGCAGAGCACAAGGAACAAATGGAACAGCAGAGCACGAGGAAGAACAGTAGAGCAAGAACAGGAGAACAACGGAAGGAACAAGGAACAAAGAACAATGGAAGGAACAAAGAACAAATGAAGAACAATAGAACAGACAACAGAACAACAAGGGAACAGACAGGAACAGAACAAGGAACAGGAAACCAAACAAAGAAGAACCGGGAGGGAATTCAGGGTGGGATAAGGTTGTAGCAATGGATATCAGGTGGGGTGCAGGCGCCTCCTACCGGTCATGGAACCCCAACCTGTAATCGCCATTAGATGAAAAGGTCTGGACGAAGGCGTCTCCTGCAGGTCGTAGGATCCAGGCAGCTGGCGCCTCCAGCAGGTCGTGAAGAGAAGTCCCCCAAAACAATTCTGGGGTCCAGAGAAACAGAAGGAAGTCCAAAGGAACCCGAGACAAGGGCAGTCCCACCGGGCACATGGCCTTGGCAATCTGTTGCACTGCAATGGGAAGGAATGCTAGGGGGGTTCTCCCCAGTGCGGGATGAGATGTGTGTGCCCTTGCGGTGAGTCGAACCTCATCTGGGAATGGAGTCCAGAGGAGACGGAGACTCAGTACTGAAGTTCAGGAGAAACAACTTGGCATTTGGAGCTGAAGACAAAGACTTGACACTTGGAACTGAAGACGAGGACTTGACACTTGGAACTGAAGACGAGGACTTCAGAAGACAAAGGCAGGAGCAAGGAGCTCCGAGGACCTGGACACAGTTCAAGGGAAAGCTCAGAGGTGGGGCTCGGAGCCAAGGTACCCAGAGACGGAACCCTGAGCCAGGACATGGGCGGGATTCAATGAAGGAGAGTTAAAAGCCAGGAACCTTAGGAGATTTGCACAGCCATGGAGACATCCGGAGATGAAGGACGAGAAGACATCACAGGAACATGAACGAGGAATCCAAGACAGAAGATGCCAGGCAGGAACAGAAGATGGAAGTCCAAGTGGAGCAGAACACAGGGTCCAGGAAGAACTGCTCCTAGGAAGCAAGCTCCTTGCCAAGGCGAGGTTGAAGAGTCAACTGAGCCCTTTTGTAGGGCTGGAAGGACTACACCCAGGAAGGAGTCACAGATGGACCAGGGAAGTCCCACCTGCACTATCCCTTTAAGAAGGGAAGAGAGCCATGGGCTTGCCCCCTAGGAGGAGCAGGAACAGGAAGTCCAGGACCCTGGACAGCGGCGTCCTGCCGCTGACAATACAGAGAGGAGGAGCTGGGCCACAGGCAGGCCCCGACACTGGAAGCGGCCTCCCTGCCACTGAAGAAGAGAGGGCATTGGAGGCACTCCTGCCACAAGAGAGTCCCGGTGAGGGCAGCCCATGCCACAGAAGAGGCTCCGGCTGCGGCGGCCTCTGGGCCGTGCCCACATGGAAGCAGGTGGCACCATGCCATGGGCCGCCGGCAAAATGGCGTCGGGCTGGCCGGCTGGAAAGGTCCCGGGCTGCTGCGCCTTCCGGGCCACAAAGGTAAGCGCCTCCCGTGGCTCCAGTCGTGGGAAGAGCACAACAGTACCCTACTGAAGTTTGATCTTAATTTGCTTGTGTTTATGTTTATTGGTACTGATTCAACATGTTGAGGGTAGATTTGCTAGTTAATTGATATTATTGTACCTGTTGCACTGCTATGGAAGAGAGCACTAGGGAGGCGCTCCCCAGTGTGGGACGAGATGAGTGCCCTTGCAGTGAGACAAACCTCGTCTGGGAATGGAGTCCAGAGCAGACGGAGACTTGGTACTGAAGTTCAGGAGAGACGACTTGGCACTTGGAGCTGAAGACAAGGACTTGATACTTGGAACTGAAGACGAGGACTCGCTCCTTTCAGCCTATTTATGAAATAAAATAAAATAAATATTATAGATACAAGCAAGTTCAAAAATTTTTAAATAAATAAATAACTGCATAGCTTGACACCCTGCAGTACACAAATCCCTAAATTTATTGACTGGAAAGCCAAACACTTTCTTTTTATCTGAGTACAAGAAGGTGCAAATCCAAAGGAGGAGCCCTAAATGCTTATTACAGACAAAGTTATGCTGCACTTCCACTCATTTTACTCTGCAGTCATGGAACTTTTATGCATGCTAAACAATGACCAGATGTCTTTGGATCCATCATAATAATTCACCTCTCAGTTCATCAGGTTTGAAGTCTGGCTTGGTCCTCTCTAAAAGCCTCTGCTCTGATGAACTGAGAGATGAATTATTTTGATGGAGCTGATGAACTGTAAGTGATTTGGTCACATTTTTTTGTACGAATAAAGATTCCATGATTACATAGCAAATTGAATGCCACATACCTTTCTACTGATTGAGATTTCAAGCTCAAACACCAGTCTGCCAAGCTGACAGAACACCTCATGCTGTGTCTGAATACACGCTGAGATACTGAGAAGCAATGAGGTTTCTATATATGGTTAACAGTGATTGCCATACGATTAATTCTATAACATATGATTGTACACAATTTGACATATTACATAATTAACCATTTCACATTTTTTAGGACTTTACCACGACTTGTAAAATATTTTAATATGATCTGGCCATAAAAAAAATATGGGACTAATGATACAAAATCCAAATTAAAATATGGTGTTTTAATTCTACATGATAATTTAATTCTCAAAATATTTTACAAAGTACATAAAACTCATTTCTGGGGCCCAACTCCCGGCTTAGGCCATAGCACGGTTGTGCTGGGGATATAGGCTTGGATCCTCCATCAGTTAGGGCAGGGGTTGGGAACCCATGGCTCGCGAGCCAGATATGGCTCTTTTGAGGGCTGCATCTGGCTCGCAGACAAGTGTCGCCATACTTCGCGGTTCCCCGCTGACCCAGCTGCTCCCCGGTCCTCCGCCGCTCGGGCTTAAAATGCTGTCAGCCCGGGCGGAACGCGGCAGGACAGCTGGAGTCAGCGGCACCGGCGTGCTCTCTTCTCCCCCCCCCCCCCCCGCGGCCCGGAAGAGGAAGTGGAGAGCATCGGGTGCCTGCGCGGGAAGAAGAGACCACACTAGCGTGGTCTCTTCTTCCGCGCAGGCACCCGATGCTTACCACTTCCTCTTCCGGGCCGCGGGGGGGAGGAGAAGAGAGCACGCCGACTGGAGTCATCCGGGTGCCTGCGCGGGAGTCATCGGGTGTCAGCCGGGTGCCAGCGCTGGAGTCATCGGGTGCCTGCGCGGGTCTTCCCGCGCAGGCACCCGATGCTCTCCACTTCCTCTTCTGGGCCGCGGGAAGAAGAGAGCACGCCGGTGCTCTCTTCTTCCCGCGGCCCGGAAGAGGAAGTGGAGAGCATCGGGTGCCTGCGCGGGAAGACCCGCGCAGGCACGCTAGTGTCCGACGGGAAGAAGACTGCAGCGCGGCTCGGAGGAAAATGAAAATCTTCAACCGCGGCCGATGGGACTCCGCCTTCGCCTCTGCGAGGGCTGAAAATGAAGGAGGTTAGCGTTGGGAGGTGGCTGCTGCTGCCGCGAGTTCCCGGGGGGGGGGGGAAGGGGGAGAGAGAGAGTGAATGAATGAGCGAGCAAGCATGTGTGTTTGAGATCCTGTGTGTGTGAGTGAGAGATTGCATGTATGTGAATGATTGAGAGCCTGTACATGTGAAAGAGAGTATGTCTGTGATTGAGATCCTGCCTGTGAGAGAGAGAGCATGAATGTAAGTTTACCATTGGGAACCTGTATGTGTAAGTTTGTAATTGAAAACCTGTTTGTTTGAAAGAGTATGTGTGTATGATTGAGATCCTTTGTGTGTGAGAGAGATCATGTGTATGTATGATTAAGAGCCTGTGTGTATAAGTAAGAGAGAGATCATGTGTGTCTGTGTCTGATTGACAGCTGGTTTAGGTGATGGAGCATGTGAGTATGTGATTGAGAGCCTGTGTTTAAATGAGAGAGAGAGACCATGTGTGTCTGTGTGATTGAGAGCTGATTTAGGTGAGGGAGCATGTGAGTATGTGATTGAGAGCCTGTGTTTAAATGAGAGAGAGAGACCATGTGTGTATGTGTGTGATTGAGAGCTGATTTAGGTGAGGGAGTATGTGATTGAGAGCCTGTGTGTAAATGAGAGAAAGAGAGGACATGTTTGTAAGCATGTGAATGAGAGTCTGTGTGTGAGAGAAAAAGACAGCATGTATTTATGTGATTGAAAGCCTGTGTGTGTGTAAGCGTGAAAAGATAGACAGCATGTGTGTAAATGTGTAATTAAGAGCCTATATAAGTGAGAGAGAAAAAACATTTGTATATGTGAGTGACTGAGAGCATGTGTGTATAGGTGTGTCATTGAGAGCCAGTGTGAGAGAGAGCGCTGGTATGTGACTGAGAGAGGAGAAAGTTCCAAGCAACCACCCCACCTCCTGCTAATTCAGAACAATCTCAGGACACCTGGATATCAAACGTTCCCAGGTATGCAGAGCAAAAAAATTTTTGTATCCTTATTATTTTTCATTACTGGATCTTTGTGTCTGCTATTTTGAAATATTTTGTTGGTATTTGGAAATGTTTTATATGAGTTTTTAATTATTGGATATTCCACTCATCAGCTGTTTCGAAATATGTTCTTTTTGTTAGTACAGTTTTACTGCTGATGATTTTATATTTCTTGATTTGTTTTATAAGGATGTGTGATGTTTCTTTTTTCCTTTGTTACACTGCATACAGAGACTCTGGCTTGTTGCAGTTTCCAATTCAGTTTTTGTCTGCATGCTTCTTGTTATGCGTTTTGGTCTCTTTATTCTATGTTAGGTGAGGGACAGCACGTGATTCAGGTGAGGTTTTCTGCTGGCGTGTAGTTTCTGTGTAGGACTCTATAGCAGCCTGACTTGGTCCGTTTTCCTAATAGGAGATGTATTGGTGTCTTAAGGCCTGGTGTAATATTTTCAGAGACTTATTGTACTTTAAAAGTGTGATCTTACATAAAATGCACACATTTACTTGTACTTAGTTTTAAACATATTGTATGGCTCTCATGGAATTACATTTTAAAATATGTGGCGTTTATGGCTCTCTCAGCCAAAAAGGTTCCTGACCCCTGAGTTAGGGCCACTCAGCCTGGGCATATGCTAGAAGGAGGAAGGGAGGGATCACTGCTCTTGCTACTATTGCGGACTCTGCTGGTCAACGAGTGGTGCTGAGGGTGCACTTCAAATGAAAAGCTCCTCAAGCGTTTAGACCAGGAATGCTGTCTGGGGAGGGGGAATCACCATAGACTGCGGCAAGAAAAAATAAAGAAAAGGGACCAATGAAAATCATGATTTGTTTTCTATATATTGTCTTATAACATAGCAGCGTGACTACAATCGGAGCTGTACCTTGTGATACACCCATAAATGTTATGAGTTTCATCATTGCCCATTCCCACACTTTGTTTACAGGCCCCTGCTAGATCTACATTTGTCTGTAGGCTAGAGTTAAAAATGTTATAATTCCCTTCTTGGACATGGAATAGGAGAAAAGTTTTTTTGTGAGGACTTGTGTGATTGATCAATACTGGTTTAAGTAAATCATCTTTAAGAGCTACAGATCCTTTGATATAAGGTGTTCTAGGCTAGATAAGATATGTTACATTTTTTTTTCGTGTCCCTTGAAATGGTTGCAATGAATAACTATTTAATGAATGCTAATTTGAAGGACAAATTGTATACAAGTATTACCGATTCATTCACTATGTAAGCTTTGGTGGACAGGCTTCTAGACTACAACAGAGGCCCCCAAAGAATGGCTTTAATAGATGGCTAAAAATTATTGCAGAGTACTAAAGCATAGAATTTGGTTTGAAAGGATCTGCATAACAATATTTTTTAACTGCCATGTTATGACATAGGAATGGGTAGATGCAGAATGAATAAAATTATTCTTTTGAATATATACATTTTTACATTACAAATCTATTTCAAAACAAAAATTAAGCTTGCTTTTCTTTTTTTCTTTCTCAAAACTGGGTGAAAGTCAATAGCTTCTATAATTTATGATGAAAGGTGGATCATTAAGCAGAAAAACTGTATTGATGAATTCTGGCTGACATTCAAATGGTCCCTGATTACTTCCAAGCTCTGTTTTAGTCTACCTAAGTGAGCAGACTTTTTCTATATTCTGAGTCATTTTCTAATGAATATTAGGCATTTGGTTATAGAAACAATCTGAGATATTATTCTATCACATAGTATCCAATTGGTCATTCATAGCAGGTAGAGGATGGTTATGTCTAATGTACAATTTTATGCATCTAAAAACCATTATGCATGCAAAAACTAGACTTTACCATTAGTAAATCTAATTCATCCTGCATGCAATAAGTGTCAAAAGGCTGATAACTTTATTCCTCAAAAGCTTTTTCATTTCCTGAGAATAAAGATAAAATATGAATCAAACATCTTAAAATGATCCTAACATGTTTGGTTTCCTTGATTAAAGACTGGGCTGATAATAAATTAGAATGATTGAATTGGTTGTAGTCACTTTACATATTATAACAGTCTAGTAACCCCATTTAGCTTTTATAGAATCGTGATAGACATGGATAATAAGGTTCACTGCAATTGTGTAAATAGCTTTATTTGCAGAAAAATTACCCATTCAGTGCTCTAATTAGGCACAGTGCAGACTGGCTATACTCTACTAAAATATTAGTGCTGGTTTCCAGGCTCTGATTTAACTAGGCATTGCAAAATGCTCCCCTATCTGATCTCCATTAGCTACTAAAAGCCCTAAATGCACAGTACTCACCAGCATTCCTAAAACCTGACAAGAGCTAATCATTAAGCTCATTTGCAGGACATCTTACTGATACCATAAATCAAAATTAAAAAGCAGCTAAATTGTTTTGTGAATTTAGAGATACCTCTAATAGTACTATGGGGGAATGCATTCAGCTTTTTTTTTTTTTTTTAAGAAGACGTCTCTAAATGGATGCTAACGAGATCATGCACATTGGTCAATTCATTTAGAACTGTATAGTATAATTCATGCAAAAATGTAGATTATAATATGTAAAACTAGTGTGCACAGAAAAAACCTTGTTATAGATTTTGATATCAAAATGTAACTCCTGATTAGTAACTGAGACTAGTGAAAACAGGGATACAACATGGGAATGAATATTGGATAGAAGTATTTAGTGTAGTTTTGCTTGTTTTTCTTTTTGGTTACCAAGTGCTTATTAATATGCACATTTAATATTACCAGATATCAAATAGTACTTTAAAATAACTGAAATGTGAATACTTAGAAGCACAGCTATCTGAAGTGCAGATAAACGTTTCCAGCTGCAAATTTTTTATTTTCTGAAAAACTTTGCAGAAGCTATAAACAAGTGTCATCTATTCTGCAAAGATTTCTGAGCCATGGAAATGGTGAAAATGCTGCAGATATTCAGCCTGAGGCATTTTTTCCACACTGTAAACAAAAAAGATAGGTGGGTTAATGCAGAGGATATTTAGTTCTGTCCCATGGAGTTTCATTTGTGTGCCAGAAGTTTTGCACACCTCTTAATTCTGCAGACCAAAAGCCTATGTTCTGAATATTTCCATTACATTATTTCCATAATAGCCAATTGGATTACATTGGATTTTTTCTTTTTAGTTTTCATTTCTAAAACTGGGATAATATGTTACTGAGCTTTAAATTGTTTAAAATGGTAGAAGATCTTTGAAAGCTTCACATACTTTTTTGACTTCAGTTGAGTACATTTTCTGTCCAACAGTGCCATCTAGTAGGCTTCATAAAAAGATGCTCTTTCATAGGACATCATGGATTTAAACCTGTTCTTATCATAAGTAAACTATTCATTTCTTATATATAATATAAGTAAAACATTCAGTGACTGAGGAGTGTATGCTAATTGAATTGCTCTTCCTCTGCTAGCTAAGTTTTAATTTTAGTTATATGGGACACAAGAACAGAATTTTTGGAAGGCCCAAAGTTAACATGTACTGTGGCCAGCCTCCTCACGATGTCCTACCCCTCACCCCATCCTATGTGGGTTTTCAAGGCTTGGGCTACAAAACCCGTTTAATTTCTGGCAACACCATAACTCCTGTCTCTTCAGTTTCCCTGCTCTTTCTCTGCTGTTTCTCAAGCTGCCTTGCTAGTTACTTTATACAATGGTAAATCTATCAGGATGCTGAAGTGCAATTATGTAAATAAGCTTTCACCCAGCCCAGGCATTCCTGAACTTTCAAGGGGCTAACAAAAAGAAAGAAAAACTTTGATGGCGTCAAACTTCTATGAGCTCCATATTCAACTACTAGACAGCCAGAAAAACATATCTGGCTAACAAATGCTGTATATTCAGTGGTGCAGCCATGCCTCTGAATATTCCCGGCTATCTTAAAGTTAGTCAGATAAGTTTATCTGGCTAACTTTAGGCCAGCTCTACAGGATGACCAGCAGGCCCGGTGCGACCGGTATGCATATCGCGCATTTGCACGGGACGGCACACCCGGGGGAGGCGGCGAGCCACAGGCAGCAGGAGAGGTCGTAGGGCCACCGGCAGCCGAAGGAGAGGGTGCAAGCTATAAGCGCTCAAGCCGGCGGCTGTCGGAGAGGCCCATCTTCCATTTGCGGAAGACAGGGGGAGGCTCCTGAGTGTTGAATCCTGGTGCTGGTGAGAAGATGTTGCCGGGGGCAGGATATTTACATTGTGTGGGAGGGGAGAGTGAGAGGCTAAGATTCAGGGATATATATGTTGGGGTAAGGAGAGAGTCCTGGGGATGTGGGAGTGGTGGTGAGAAGTGGCTTGGACCTCCAGGGATGGCGACGTCTGTGTGCAGAGAGTGAGCGGTGGGAGAAGCGCCTCTCACCTCCTCCTGCACAGACTCCATGTTGACCCGCAGCATGGGAAGGGAGAGATGGGGAGAAGCACAGGAATTTGAGGGGGATGTGGGGGTGAGTGAGGGACTTTCCCAGGACAGGGGTTTCTGGGGATTGAGATGTTCCAGGTTCTCAAAATGGCTGAGAAGAAGTTTGTGCGAGGAGGGCGCAGCTTCTTGGCCCTGGGGTTGGAGCTGATCTCTGTCTGCTGCTGTGTCTCCTCCCAGAACCGCACGGCAGGTGAGGGAGCTGAAAAGCCGCAGTGCAGGACAAAGATAGCTGAGCTGCTCTTCTTTAATTTATTAAACTTTTTAACCATAGACATACAGCTTCCGCTCTCTCCCCTTCCCTCCCCCCCCCCCAAATAAGGAAGGCCCATGGGCCATGGTGGAGCTAACCCCACCACGGCCTGAAGACAGCAGGAGACCATGTGTGTATGTGCGTGAGTGACAGAGCATGTGTGTGTCTGAGAACTTGTGTGTTTGTGCATGTGTGTGTGTCTGTGTGAGAGCCTGTGTGTATGTTTGTGTGCCTGTGAGAGCCCATGTGTCACATATAGGCTCTCACAGGCACACACACAAACATAACATATCTGTGAGAGAGAGGGAGCCCATGTATGTTAGAAAGAGGAAGTTTTTGAGAGAATGAATGTGTTATTGTGCGTGTGTGAGAAGGTAAAATTTGGGCGTCCCTACCTCCCCCAATCCACGACAATCTCAGGGTGACTGGAAATCAGAAGATCACAGGTATAGAGAGGAGAAGATTTTCTAATCCTTATTAGTTTTTATTAATGGGTATAATTTGATACTTCTGCTCTTTCAAAATACTTAATTTTGAGGGGCATAGAACATTTTTTAATTATTGGATTTTTTATTCATCAGATATTTTGAAATATTTTCTTGGTGTTTGGGAAATTTTGTATGTTCTATTCATTAACTGTTTGAAATATTTATTCTTTTTATGAATATGATTTTAATATTATGATTGTTTTATATTTCTTTATTTTATTATTTAATGGTTTTATGAAGAATGGTAATGTTTCTGTTTTTCCATTATTACTCTGCATGTAGAGGCTGGCTTATTGTGGGTTCCATTTCAGTTCTCAGCACATTTCTGTTTATACTTTCTGACCTCTTTATTCTGTATTTGCTCAGAGTCTCTCTGTGTTCTGCATCTGTGACTGAGGTAAGATATTTTCCTGGCATGTAATTTCTGTGAAGGGATCTATAGCAGCCTGGTTTCCTAATAAGAGTTTTATTTGTGTTCTAGGGCCTGGTGTAATATGTGTAGTGTTGCCTTTTCATAAATAAGGGGGTCATTTTCCAAGGAGTTACCGTGGGTGATAATTCCGCAAATTGCGCTAACAGCCATTAACGCAATTTGTGAATTCAAATTTTTAATTTTGTATTCAGAGGGCGGAGTTGGGGCGGAGCAAATGTAAAGTAGGGCGGATTTATCATGTGCCGCAAAACAGCCACAGTGTTAGTGTGGCCAATAACTACACCTCTTTCATTTGCGTTACGTTGTGCACTAGAGGCCGATAAAGGTTTATCGTGGTTCATGATGTTTCCAGACAGGCCTGTTTCAGGGGGGGGGGGGGGGGGGGGAGGGGAGGGAGGGAGGGAGGGAGAGAGAGAGAGAGAGAGAGAGAGAGAGAGAGAGCTTGCTATAGTGCCTCCTCCCTAGACAGGTATTTGTATCCCTATGGGAGGCCCACCTAGTAACTCGAGGTGAGGGTAAAGTATTAGTGCAGGGGGGTAGGGGCCACTTTGACATTCAACGTGAGATGTACGAACAGAACAGTGGTCTCTTGTGAAGATTTGCTGGCCTTCGGAGTGAGGAAACTCACTCCAAGATGAGATTTGGGCAAGGTTCTCTCCACCTAGCTTGTTGTTACCCAGGTAGAGAGTCCCTCAAGCTAGGTGGAGAGAACCTTGCCCAAATCTCATCTTGGAGTCAGTTTCCTCACTCCGAAGGCCAGCAAATGTTCAAGCTAGGTGGAGAGAACCTTGCCCAAATCTCATCTTGGAGTGAGTTTCCTCACTCCGAAGGTCATCAAATCTTCACAAGAGACCACTGTTCTGTTCGTACGTCTCATGTTGAATGTCAAAGTGGCCCCTACCCCCCTGCACTAATACTTAACCCTCACCTCGAGTTACTAGGTGGGCCTCCCATAGGGATACAAATACCTGTCTAGGGAGGAGGCACTATAGCAAGGTTCTCTCTCTCTCTCTCTCTCTCTCTCCCTCCTTCCTGTAATGCATTACAAAACATGTAGTTCCAAGTGTCTTTTTTTGCAGCGTTTTCTAGTTGTCACCACAGGAATGCATGTAAATATAATTTGCATGCTGTAAGTGTTATTTTTGCCTCAGCAGACTGTACTTTTGAATATTATTTTTCATGTAAAATTTATTATAAATGCATAATTTAATTGTATGTGTCTATAAAGGATGTGGGGGTGCGTGGGGTGTTGCGTATGCAAGGCTGTAAGGTTTGCCTAGGATACCTAATACCCTTCCCTATCCATGGGTTCTGGGGTGGGGGTCATGTCAGTTTTTAAAAATATAGGGGTAGATTTTAAAAGAAGCGTGCGTGGCCTACATGTGCACGTGCTACCTGGCGTGCACGCATGTTATAAAATCGGGGGTCAGCAAGCACAGGGAGGTGCACAATTATGTACCTTGCACGTGCCGAGCCACACTGCCTTCCCCCATTCCCTCCCTTCCCCCTTACCTGACCTTCCCACCCCTACTATTTATTTATCTGTACTATTTATTTATCTGTACTATTTATCTGTACTATTTATCTGTACTATTTATTTATCTTGTTCACCCCCTCTTTATTTCTTACTCCAAGTTAAGGCATCCTTGTTATAATGTAACTTTTATGCTCCTTTATCTCTTGTTGATTGGTTAATTATATTTTCTGCTTAGTTCAATGTAAACCGAGTTGATTTGATTTGTATCAAGAAAGTCGGTATATAAAAGCCTTTAATAAAATAAATAAATACATACAACAACTCAGGATAGGCAATTTTTCAAAGTGGATAGCAACAACATGCGCACCCTATCCCCACAATCCTGAAGAATGACAATAATCAGGCAACCAAAGGTGTTTTTCCTATAAATAGTTTACACATGTGTTTTATGTGGTTACATTCTCCATATGATTAAAAACTACAATGCTGAACATTTTAGTTGCACTAGTCTGTCTCGTTTGAAATCTCCTCTAGTATCTTATTAGTTGGATTTCCACAATTCACTTTCTGAACTTTGCTTTTTTTGTGATTGAATGTGGGGTTCCTCAGAGGCAGGGGAAGGGATAATTTGTCCCCTCATTTCATCTGCCGAGAGCAACAGTAGATGTTTAGGCCTAGATTCATCATTTTGCTATAATTTTTGCATGAATAGTGCTTGTGAAAAAAAGGTGTGTGGTTAGGCTAATTTTTGAGTTATTGCAATGTGTGCTATTTGTAGTGCTTTGCCTAGGTATTTACTGTATTGCACCTGTGATATTTATGCTTTGCAAGCTGAGAAGTACCCAGACAGGCATTTCCATGTTTTGGGGAGCCTCTGGGGGGGGCACACATATTCGTCCACTATTTATACCACTGTAGGAAGGTAATCTAGTAACTCGAGGAAAAGTCTTGGTGGTGGTCTAGGGTTTGGGGGACAGTTTTAAATGCACAGCCAGATGTATGAACAGCACAGTACACATCAGTGAAGACTTGATGTGATTTGGATTGAGGAAAGGTACACAAAGATGAGATTTCTACAATGTACTCTCACCCTAGCTTGATGCACTCTCTACCCACATACACATTGTGAGATGCGAAAAATAACGCCCACGATAATGTCCTAACGCATTTTGATGAATGACCCTGTTAGTTTGAATTCCTTGCACCCCTCAGGAAATTGGGTGGCCTGCCTTTCTTTGATTTGTTTTTTCTTCTCTTCTTTTATGTATAGCTTGCTTGTGTGATTTGTATACATTTTGATTCACCTTGACTGGCCTATGCCATCCATGTGATATTGCGATGCTGGCTGTTACATTTGCTAGCTGTTTTTTCCCTTTGACAGCGACTGCTAGATATTCTAGATGATGTTTTATATATATATTATTGTCTAATTTGGTTCTGCTGCTTTATTTGCTGTCTGCTTTATTTGTATACACATTTTTTGTATTGTTGTTGATATCTTTATACTTGTCCCCGTGAGACAGTAAGGGCAAAACCAGACCATGTTGGTGCCTTTCTATATGACACTATACTGTGGATTGAGACGTTTTGTTTTGAAATTGTGTGTCCTTTTTGGAAACGTGTCCACGCTAACTAGACTTTAAACATTTGAACTCGAAAGTCAGTCTGGGTGCATGTAGTTGATTTTTGCTAATGAGTGGTACATGTTCCTTTCAATAATTTATTCAAATTTTTTATTCAAAATATATATTTTTGGATAGTATTGTTATTAACTACCAAATTTTCCTTTTTATTAATTACTTTGCATTTAATAACTTGCTTCTCCAACTGCTATTTTGCTGTTATTTTTTGTATGCCATGTGCTCAGAAGTAGTATATATGACGCAATGATGATATGTAAGAAGGAAGAGGTACATTAGCTTGCATGATCAATAATTGTAGATAGTGGTATTAGCTAACGATATCAGTAGTTAGCATGAGTGTGTGTAACCTCAAATCCTCCCTCCATCCTTTTGCCAGAGGTCACCCTCCCAGCTCTGAAGAGCCCTGAGTTTGCTTAACCAGGGTGGTGGAAGAGTTTCTGGGTCCCAAGGAATGGGGGAAGGAAACACTTGAAAGGCCAAACTGGGCAGAGGTTACCTTTAAAAATAAAGCACAGGCTACACCAAGGTTTTGCTCCAAATGGAAGAAACGTTTAGATGAGAAAAAGCAAACAAGTGTCGGCTAGTACAAAAACACAGCCCCCAGAAAAATAGTAGAAAATCCAGACACAGGAATGTAAAATTTCAAAACTCTTCCAAAGTTGCTCTCCAGAAACCATATCTTATATAGCACAAGTCTTTTCCAGGATTAGCTCTCCTCTTCTTCCTCTCCAAGTTCTCTGCTGTTCCCCAGAAGAAGTTACAGATTCCCTCTTGTTCTTCCTCACAGTACTCACAGTCACAACCCAGTAGATGGCCCACAGAACATCTAGTGAACAAATATTCCAGGGCCCACTTCAGGACTCTCCAAAGAAGGGTTCTCTTCTTTCCCAATGACAACCCCAGAGCTGGAAAGTCAGACTAGGACAACATTTCCTTGCTGTTCTTCACTTTCTCCCTGTTCCTTACACTTCGTGGTTGTTATCTCTAGGCAACTATACAGATCTTTCAGCTTCAGCAGCTCCTCCAACCACCTCTACCCATGCCTTATGGGAGGCATCTTTTATACTCCACAAACTGTCTCAGTCCCTTTGGGGAAGATCCACCCTGTGAATCCAGTAAACCGCCTACGCCCTCTGAGCCTCCTACACTCTCTGAACTTGCATACAATGGAGGCAGTGCATGCAAACCTCTCTCATGCATATTCATTGTAGATATCCTGAAAACCTGGCCTGTTTGTGGCACTCGAGGACTGGAGTTTGCTGTCACGGTACTAAGGCAACAAAGCTATATGACAATGTTTGACTTCTGATCTTCCTATTACCCTAAGAATCAATTGTGTAATGGATGTATGCTATATTAGAAAAGATGAAACTCATATCTGAGAGAAAATATATGCATTCATATAGACAGAGTGTGAGTTTATAAGATGTAACAGAATTGGTATAAGCAAGAGAGGTTATAAAGTTGTGATTAAAAGAAACAATAGACTTAAATTAGGATAAGAAAAGGATAAATTTTATATAGTGTGATCGTGGTCCATCTTGCTGCTCCTGTCCGGAAGACTTCATGTTCCATGTCTTTTTCTTCCTGATGTCTTCGTCCAACGCTCCAGGTTTCATTCCTCATCGGACCGTCTTCGTGTTATGCTCCAGCCCTTGGCTTCCCTTCCCATAAGCCTCGGGGTTCTTCGTCCGTACCTAGATGTCCCAGACGTTCCTGATGTCCAGATGTCCTCTAGTTCCAAAGATCTAGATGACCAGGTGTCCAGACAGTGTGATACAGATGTGAGGGTAGGCCAAAGCAGTTTTTAAAAAACCTGTGCTGCAATACCTAATGAGAAAAGCAGATCTGGCCCTTTAAATGCAGTTTTTGCATAAGAAAATTTAGACAGTGTTTTTGGCATTTGCTGAAAGAGTAAATAAAGATTTGTTCCAGCTCTATTTCCTATTTTTAAAAACCACCTATTCTACTGGGGAATATAACACTGACACCAAAACAACATGTCCACAGTCTAGCTGTCACTTTAAACTCCTCATTGAGTCTAGAGAAGCATATTGGTAATCTTTTGAAAAGAAAAATCAATTATCTGTTCACCTATTTCACCCTTATTTGAACATAACAGTCCTGGCTACTGTGGTTCAGGCTATAATTGTTTCTCAACTGGATTATTGCAACAGTTTATACATGGGTCTTCAAGCAAAAGCTATACGCGAAATACAGTTTTCTAAACTCTGCAGCCATAATGTTATCCAGAACTAATTGTTAAGATCATATTACTAAAGATGGATCTTTGGAGATAGGCTGAGCTATTCTGTATTTTATTTTTATCTTATGTGTATTACAGCTGTTGGATGTTTTGTTGTTTTATTTGACTGATGTACATCGCCTATTTAAATCAGTAAGGAGGTTAATAAATAACTTTTAATTAAATAAATAAATATTACCCCAGTACTGACAGGTCTTCATTGGCATCCCATAGTTTGGTGACCGATGCAGTTCAGTGCAGGAAAAACAGGTGCTCATGACTGAGCACCCATTTTCCTAACATGCGCCCATCCACCTCTCCCAGGCATGCAATGCAGTAGGCAGGCACTAGGGGACATCAGGCAAGCAGGAGAAGAGGCTGTGCATGGTTTAGGAAAACGGATGCCAAGATATTAAGTCAGAGGAACCACAGAAAAGCAGAATTTTCTACTTTTCTGTTTCTTTTGGGGCTCCTCAAGATTTAATGCCAGCTCAGGGGGCTGGCATTAATTTTTGAGAGTTAAAATGTGCACGTCAGGTGCACGGTTATTTTTTACATCGGGGGTACCAGCTAATAGCCTTATCAACATGGCATTTACATGTGATGAATGCTATTAACTACTCCCTGGTTTGAATGTGCATTTTGGGTGCTCTGATCCTCTTATTGCATCAGGGACTATGGACACGCATCCAAAATGCACATCCAACCACAAGTTAACCTGGGCGCTAGCCTGAGCACACAGTATTGCACCGGCCTGTTGGTGTTGGCCTTTAAAGCCTTTCATATGAGCAGACTAGCTTTTCTTCAAAACGTGCAGCATTGTTAGTTACACTCCTGCCCAGGTACGTAGATCATCCCATTGAACTAGCTTACCACCCCTTCTTACCACCCTGTTTGTCTCATACATGTAAATGTGTTTTTTTCCTGGTGCTTACTTTCTCTTTGGAGTCCATTACCAATTGAAGTCCGTCAGTTGAGTGATCTACTCTAGCACAGTTTAAAAAGTAAGTTATAACATGCCTGATGAGATGTTGAAGAATGTTTTGAATTAATTTTAAGTTCTGGTAGAAATGCAGATTATTTTCTCTCCTGTTGATGATTTTGTATTATTGATTTGAAATAGTTAAGAACTATTAATTTTGTTTTGTTTTGTTGTAATATTTACATTTGCTGTAATTTTAATTAACATTATAATTTACAATTTTGTGGGTTCTTAGCACAATATATTTGCCCAATGCCTTATAAGACACTTTGAGAGCTTGATAGTAATGCATAAAATAAATAAACTGGTAAACTGGTAATTATATTTTTAATCTTAATTTTTGAATTTATAGCTTGCCTTTCCAAATAATGCTCGGCAGTTTACAGCATTATTAAGTAATGAACCATCTATGGTGATTCCTTCCCTTACATTTAATTAATGAAGCATCAATGGTGATTTCTCTCCTTATTCTTCCTGAAATATCTTTTTTCTAGCCATGATAAATATTTTCTTCTTTTTTCAAATATGTATGTCTCTTTTTCCAACAAAACCTAAATATTACCTCCTCTTATCCCTCTGCAAGCCAAAAAGAATTTGATTCACTCAAATCTTCAGTTAGTTTTTGCATATTTTATGCAGTTAATTATTTATTATCAGATTTCTGTCACCTTTTCACAACTGACTCTAGATGAACTACAACAATAAAATAATACAAAATTAATTCAATAAAACATGATGCTAATACATCAATAAATAAATTGTCCAAGATTAACTTAAAACCCAGAGTATACATAAACACAAAGGAATCCCTTCTGCCTGAAAAAAAAACATGAGTATATTTTCTAGGAATTGAAGAGCTATTGAGGTTTTAAATATATATGCAAGGAGCAGATGAGTTTGCACTGCTGATGGCAAGTGAAACCAGTAACTGCAGCATAGCCTTTCTGTGGACTAAGTTATGTAAATTGAAGAATGCCCTTACTGTCAGCGGGTACATTATTTCTTAGCAGACAGACAACTGTGTTAATCTCCCTCCTGCTTAATCCCTGTCTCTGCACAAATCATGTCGACAATTTAAACAGATTTAGATGTGACTGAAATCAAGAGAAGGAGATAGTCTTAGGATGGTGGGGTTGATGCAGGTTTCCAAGAGATAATTTTGTTTGTGGGAAAGAGAGTAAATCTAACAAATCTAACAAAGCAGCCCTCTGGTCCAGCCCTGAGGATCAAATCCAATTCTACCAAGATACACATTAAGCCCTGTCTATCATGGCTTTGCCCTTGAAAAGACGAACAATGATTAGATTCACTACATTCTACTTGGCTCTGGAGAGAAAAGAAAAGGAAGGCATTAAAAAAAAATAACTTTCACTAGTGATTGGAAAGAATGTTCTTATTTTCTAACATTATGAGGCTGGTTCAAAGCAAAGTAAGCCGCACTACCTTTACCATGGGTTACCACGCATGTTAATTTCCAGAAACCCCATCATTTCCAATATAGCCGATTCACTAAAGAACACAGGGTAACCCACATTAATGGTATTGTGAGTTTCCACCCAATTAGTGAATTAACCTCTAAGTTCTTTATTTAAGCAATTAAGGTCAATTTGGTTCTCTAACAATTTAATGACCGCCCCTTCCCCCATTTAATTTCAAGCAATACATTAAATACTGTAATAGACATAATCAGCTATTACAAATTACAAAACAGTAAAGCAAAAATATGCAAAAATTAGTTGCTATCTCCTACAACTTTTACAATCCTCTCTTGACGTTCAAAGTGGCATTCTCCACTGAGCTTTAAAATGTCATTTCCAGTACAGTAGTGCTAAAGAAAGGCCAGAGTCTACTGGGAGTCCTTAGACATTTGCGTCTTTGACCATTTAGATAACGTGTTTAAATTTGTGTGTGTCATATGTTCACCTGAACACTGTCAAAAATAGATTTTAAATACTGTGTCTCATACTGGCTACCAAAGCTTGAAAAGGAAAGAAAAGTGCCCTCTTGTTCTGTAAAGAGGTTTTCTGAAGTGCTACATTTGAAGTCCTTGTATTACAATGTCTCAGTCCTTTAATCTTTTTAATCTTTGAAGCTTATAAAATGAGTGCTCTTTTGGATATACTTGAAATAACCAAAGAAGTTTGCATGTATTTCCATTTAGAGAAACGTCATTTAAATGGACTATTTAGTATGTTATTCTTGGTTTCATCAATAACCTTGGCAAACTTAGCTGATGGTAAACAATGTAGTACTTTTAAGACAGATTCAGGGTAGCTAAAACCTTAAAGAGACATTTTTTCAAGTTCCATTTTCATCAACTTTGCCAGCACAAATAAAATTGCCATGCTATTGTGCATGAATATACATTTTCCCATGTGTGTAATTAACATAAATTATAATATTCATACAGGAAAGGAAACATTGAGCCCTTTTTTCTAAATATGGCTATTAAAATGGGAATATGGGATACACCAGCTTCCATCCTTGCTCTCCTAACACACAAGAACATACCAAACACAGCATAATGGGTTTAAATAAGGCCACAGATTATTTGTCAATAAACATGACAGAACAAGCCCAGTGTATAACATCAACAACAAAGTCTAGATTCATTGAACACCCTCCCTGTCCATGGCCTTGGGGTAACTCCCACCACATTCCCAGCAGTAAACCACCAAGAGCCAACCCCGGCTCCTGAAGCTGCACTGGCTTAATACTGCCGTGCACAAGACCACACCTGCAATGTCCCAACAGGTGGTGTTCCGCAGCATGGTTGGTGACCACACTGTATCACCACTGCCTCAGAATAACAATCCATCACCCCCAATACAGGAAGGAAACCGACTTGCTTAACATAAGAACACAATAGTTTAGAAATGAGAATCAACCAGCGTTTATGTCACCCATCACAAACAAGGGTAATCGATTGATTTACTTTGTTTCCTCAAAACAATGACAATCAAACCATGAGACAAAACAACTTCTAGAGATTCCTGGATGGAGTTGTTAAAAGGTCAATACCAATGTCAGCTAAATGGACACCATCTGCTTTATATAAGGGTCAGGATAGTCATGAAGTGAAGCAGTGATTATATACTATAAACATGACAGATAGGTAACAGCTTAATTTTAATTTCATTTTGGTTTTAATTTAATTTTATTTTCATTGCATTGTATGTTTTTTATATGTTTTGTTTTAATGTCTATAGCCGGGCCATCAAACTGGAACAGTATGCCCCCTGACCTCCGTCAGGAATCATGCCTGAAAAAATTCAAACAAAAACTCAAAACATGACTCTTCTTACAAGCTTTTACCTAATGATTAGGATATAATTTTATATGCTTTTATAGGGTTATTGAATTTTTAGTTTACTATTTAATTTTTATTTTATTTATTGTTATTTTACTCTTTTGAATGATTTTAGGACATGTCGTTAAAGACTGCCCATTAAACTATGTAAACCGACATGAGGTGTACACAATATGTTCAGTATATAAAAATGCCGAAAGAAAGAAAGAAAGAAAGAAATGTCCTCACAATCTCATATCAGCAATACATTTTTTCCTCCATCCTTCCTTTCACCTTCCTCCTTGCTATTATAACTACAATCATTCACTCAGATTTGTTACATATATACACTGCCACCGACCTAACTAGCATGTACTATATAATGCCTTCGCTTGTTATGTACTATATAATGCCTTCACTTGTTTCTTAATACCCTTCATCCTAGCGGTTATAACTGCATTCTTTTGCTCATATTTTGTAACATTTATTATTATATACTGTACTATGCGTTTTGCTCTGCTGCTTAAACACGGACTTAACTAGCATGCACTAACACCTTCAACTGTTCCTAAGATGTAATTGGCCCTGTTTTAATTTAATAATCTAGTAAGTTAAATTGTTGAAATGTAAAGCACTGCTGCTAATCATTATTTTAACTGTAAACCGATGTTACTAATGCCTACAATTGTATAGTACTTTTGCTAGTTATTATTAGTTGTAAACCGATGTGATGTTACTAAACGAATGTCAGTATATAAAAGCTGCAAATAAATAAATAATGGATTTCATGTGAAATTATGGATTTTATGTGAAATTCAGTGGCTTGTATTATGTGTATATTATGTACATCACTTTGAATAATTTTTTAATCTGGAAAGAATAATTCATAAATATTTTAAGATAAATAAAGACCTGTATACCTGACACTAGTCCACTCATGTTGAACTCTGAAACCATCGTGAGATAACAGCCAGATTACAGATTTCTTTAAACCTCTGTCACCAGAGAGGTTAGTCACCCAATTTCAACCTCTCAGTTATATTAGACCAACAAAACCCAGTACCCGGCATCATGTTCATTAATGTCTGAATTTCGAAGCCCGGTGCATGTAAAATCGGAGATACATGCGTGGCACTCTTGGAAGTAAGTTATATCAAGGGGCAATGCTCAATGTGTGTATAGTCTCCTATCGACCCTTCAGATGCCTGTACATACAGGATTTGGCAAAAAAAAACCCAAAATGTTGTGACAGATATTCCTTCAAAGCACCATGACTTTCTAAGGTCACAAGTGGATGAGATGCTGGAGTATGGAAAATGCATAGTCTGTTCATCATTTGATATTTTGAATATCACATAAAGGAAAGAATCTCTTATATAATAGGGTCAAGGAAGCAGTGGCTCTGTGTTAAGGCCACTGATCGCCCTCTGCATTGTTCCAGATTCACTGTGAGTGGCTTACAAGTGGGGGCCAAGGAGGAAATGCTTCCGTCTTCCCCTCACCCCTGTGAGAAACAGGGCCCGCACCATTACCCTGGGCAGCAGAGAGCCCAAAAACCATAGTCCACATCCCAACAAAGACCTGGAATAAGGTTTTGATTGGATTGGGGAGAGCATATCCCAGATTCTAGTGTGGTGGAGAATGAACTGGTCAAGGGAAGGCTGAGATTTCAAGTCATCTCTCTGTATGCATGTAAAGGGATCTGTGCTGTTTCACAGCATGTGTCCTTTTACCTGCACAAAAAAACAGCTATAAGCATATTCTTATTGTGCATATCAGTCAAATTTTCAAAGAGAAACTCTATGAGGCATTTCCCTGAAAAATCCACTGGGAGATTCATCATTCCCCTCTAAATATGGGACCTGGCCAGGTGATTCAGTGATAGTGTTGTATACTGTCAAGCAAAAGACGTGGGTTTGATTTATGAATCAGGCCAGCAGTGGCTAGTGAGGCTGCAGACAAAACATTCATAGCCCAAAGGAGAGGGAAACCCATCATTCCATAACAGCAACAATTATAAAGTGGATTGAGGGTGCATGCATACCTAGTATCAATGGATGCTACCATCTGCAGACCCCTAACAGTGGCTGGGCTATAGATGGAGAAGTTGAAGCCTAAATGCAGGGAGAAAAAACATAACAGTTGAGAATGGTTTCTCCAAATTGCAGAAAATATGATCATATTACCCCGGTATTGATGTCGCTGCACTGGTTACCGATGAAATATTGAGTGCATTACAAAGTACTATGCACAATCCATAAAATTGTAAACACAAAAGGTTCCAAGTGGTTGAGTGCGACATTACACTTTCACACTCCCAACGCAATCTGTGATCTGCCAATAAATGTCTATAAAATAAACCATTATTGGAAAGTACACACTTAAGTGAGGTGAAAGATAGACTATACCCAGAGCAGGACCAAAATTGTGGAGGACAATGCTAATTGATTTACGAATTCAGAGACCTTAAGTTATTTAAGAAAGATTTAAAGACCTGGCTATTCAAATTAGCATTTGAGAGCAATAATAATAATAACTTGGGCTGAAAAAATGATAAAGATAAAATTAAAATACACAGAAAATTAAAGAGCCAATGAAATGTTATGATATTGTAATTGTTGTTATAAGTATATTGTATTTTAAATTTTGTCTTTGAATGATTTTGTATTTTAATTTAGTGTAAACGGCCATGATTGGGTAACAGAACAAAGGTTTACAAATAAAATAAATAAGTGAAGTCCCATGAGCCTATACCCCCACATCCCCTTTTACCATGCCATTCATGTCAATGAGCAGGGCCAGTTCCAACTGGGCTAGAAGTTCAGATGTGGATGAAGTCAAGAAAAGCAAAAAAACTTAAATTCATAAACAAAATATGTCAAAGAGGATATGTGGGTAAAATCATTTATTTTCATGTGCCTATATAGTTCAAAGTTGCTAGGGATTAGATAATCTAATACACCTTTTATATCTGCCATCCCAAGGCATACTGAGATTTATTTTCTTGCTAATTCTATTGAGGCAACAAGACTACAAGCACCAGAATGCTTTTATTTGATCCATTCATTCTTATTGTCAAGAGTAAGTATTACTGCTCTGTACCAAAATATTGCAGCTTGTAACCCTTCTATGTTGATTTAGTTAAGTTTCAGGTTTAGCAAGAAAATGATTCAATATGATCTTATTTAGAAGTAGTCTTTTGTTTGTAAGTCATAATTTAAGATAGAAGTACAGTGTTTGAATTCATTTACATGCCTTTTATTTTAAGGGTGGAGAATAAGCAACCTTCACTTTAGTTCTTTCTTGTATACATATTGTTTGATCATTATTAATTTCTACAGAATGAATCATTGCATTAAACTACACTAAATGGCTAGTTATATTAGTCTTCTCCAAAATTATATTTATAATTTTTAGCTGAAAATGAAGCCAGTTCTGAATCCCTTCTACTCCAGGAATTAACTCTTAACAATTTGAACATTTGATTTACAAGTAATATTACATTTAGAAAAGACCAAGAAGGGTAATTTCTGAATTCCTGAAATTCTAATAAATTCTTCTATATTCCCAATACAGACTTGCTAAGAGTAACTCTTGCTTTACTTCTCATTCTTAGGCTTCTTCAGTCTTGAGAGACCATGGATATGCACCCTTCATGATCTTCTCAGTCATTAGGTAAGCATGCCTTCTGTAGCTATAAAAGATCCACAAATGAATGAATCTTTATTGCAGGGGGTACAGAAAAAAAATGACTTAGTTATGTTATGTTATTTATTTATTTCAAAGCATTTGATATTCTACTTTTTTCCAAAAAATGGCCTAAAGGCGGATTATAATCAAAATTAGAATTAAAATTCAGCTACAATAACTTTTAATTGGAGAGTTACACGTAGTCAACAGTGAATCAAGTGGCCAGTCATGGTGGATCATTCTTCTTCTTCTCTAACAAGAAATCTAAGGGAAGGACTAGTTGAACAGACAAGAAAATGTGGTAAGACAGTTCAAGGTGAAAGGATACTAGTGTCTTGTTCCAGATTTTAGGTACAAAGCAGCTGAATGCCAGATGTCTTGTGCAGGTCAGTTTGGCAGAAGACAAAGAGAGAACAGAGAGAAGGGCCATTTGAGACAATAGAGTTCTCTGGTGGGGGTGTAGGAAGCACAAAGAAAGGAGAGATACTCTGGGGCCTGTTTATTCAGATATTTAAAGACAAAGAAAAGGGGTAGATCTTAAAAGTCCTGCGCGCCGGCATGCCTATTTTGCATAGGCCGCCGGCACGCGCAAAGCCCCGGTATGTGCGTAAGTCCCGGGGCTTCGTAAAAGGGGTGGAAGGGGGCATGTCCTGGGGCATGTCAGCCGGCCAGGGGTGTGTCCAGGGGCGTGTCTTGGGTCAGGGGCGGTCCGAGGCGGGTCCAGGGGTGTGGTGACGGTTCGAGGGTGGGCCGGGAGGGTGGCCTGAGTCCCCCGGCACTGTGGCCTGTGCTGGGGGATGCCGAGGCAGCACGCACAAGTTACGCCTGCCTCAAGCAGGCGTAACTTGTACAGCAAAGGTAGAGGGGGATTTAGGTAGGACTGGGGGGTGGGTTAGATAAGGGAAGGGAGGGGAAGGTGGGGGGATGCGGAAGGAAAGTTCCCTCCGAGGCCGCTCCGATTTAGGAGCAGCCTCGGAGGGAATGAAGGCAGGCTGCACGGCTCGGCGCGCGCAGGCTGCCGATTTTGCGCAGCCTTGCGTGCGCCGACCCCGGATTTTATAAGATACGTGCGTATCTTATAAAATCCGGCGTACTTTTGTTCGCGCCGGTTGCGCGAACAAAAGTACGCGCACACGTACTTTTTAAAGATCTACCTCAAAGGGTTTTAAATTTTATTCTGGTTTCAACTGCAAATTTTACTTTTTCTTCCTGCGAACTCATCTGTCTTCAACTCTTCATGGATCCATGTCAGTCTTTCTGATGTTTTTGAAAGCCTTTGTGTACTTCATGTTTCCTGTGATGATGATCTTGAGCAGATATTTCCCAGATGTTAATGTTAAGGTCCAGAGCCTGAAGATCTCTCTTGCAGACACCTTGAATTGTAGGTGTTGATGGTTAATTGTGGTTAATTGTCCTTTTGCCAGAGGTTAGCTTTCTATAATAGGATATCTTTGGGAATTCTGTTGTCATGCATACAGTGGACATATGTGAAAAACGTAAGGCATTTCCATTTGAACAGGATGAAAACTGTGAAAATTTGAGCCTCTCCAGAACTTTGGAGTTTGACATTAATCCTTCCTTGCAGGTAGCACATGTGGAAACTATTGAACTTCTTTTCTTGGCTGTGAGTAATGTCTTCATGTCTCACTGCCATAGAGGAGAGTACTGAGAACATAGCTTTGTGTACACTGATTTTGGTGTGATCCATAAGTTTACTCTTTTAACGACCCTTTTTGTAAGCCTAAGTAAAGTGGTGATAGCTTTTCCAATACTCAGATTTAAATGTGCATCAAGTAAGAGGTTGCCTATGATAATGGATTCCAATGAAGTTACTGATAGAAATGGGTTTGTCAACATCTTGTCTCATCAAATTTGTCTTCTTCAGGCTAATAGTGAACCCAGAGTCCTGGAGTACTTGGGAGAAATAGCCCATAAGGCAATAGAGATGTTCTTTAGTGTCAGTTTTATAGCAATAGCATCAGTAAATAATAGTTCTCCAATGACAACTTCATATTCCTTGGGTTTTCTTTGAGTCAACGAAGGTTGATTATTTTTCCATCTATCCTTGTAATTAGGAATATTCTATCAGTTGTTGGCTAAAAGGGAAGATTTAACAAGTGAGCAAAGAAGATCCCAGAGTAGGGGCAAAGATGCAGCACTGTCTGACCCTGCTGTTTATGTGGAAGGCCTCCAAAGTTGAATCATCATTTTGGATGGTGTCTTTCATGTTATCATTATGGGAGTGCATGGAAAATATTTTAATTTCATTTCACTTTTTTTCTTTTTTTTTCTTTTGTTTTTCTTTTTGGCTTCTCAGACTCAGCAAAGTGGTGCTTCATGTTTGAGTCGTCCAGCTGGGCCTCCCAAAAAAGTTGCCAAATGTCAAGAAGCTCAGGCATCCCTGCAGGTCGCTAAGTTGCATGGCTCGTCCATTGCGGGTGGGTCTACCCTTCCGGTTGGAGCGGATGGCGGGGCTCTGGATGCACTAGTCCCTACCTTGCCCCCTTCAGGCACAGGGTCTGAGGAGGACCTGGGAAAGCAAGCCCCTCTGGACGATGACGACCCGAAAGTGGTCCACCTGTTTCACAGGGAAGAGTTGGAGCCTCTATTCCCTCGGTCTTATCTGAACTTGGGGTTGAGCTCCCCCAAGATACCCTACCACAGGATTCCATGGATCTTGTCCTAGCAGGGCTGCGGGCACCAGCCAAAGCCTTTCCTTTTCATCCGATGCTCCAGCAGTTGATGGCCCAGGAGTGGGACATGCCAGATGCCAGTTTGAGAGTGGGTAGGGCTATGGATAAACTTTATCCCTTGCTCGAGGATTCTCTCGAGCTCTTGAAGTCTCCTAAGGTAGACGCTTCTGTGTCAGCCGTAACAAAATGAACCACAATCCCAGTTGCAGTAGAGATCACAGCGCGGAGGGAGTCAATGCGCTGGTACTTCCGTGGCCCACCTATATGTATTTCCTCCCTGGCCTCTGGTGGGCAAAGTTCTACGCAGGATAGAAGTTCACCCAGGGAGCGTAATCCTAGTTGCTCCAGAGTGGCCCTGACATATGTCAGAGTATGGAGAGTCTTTGAGACGTGGTGTCATGACCAGGGAGTACTCCCCAGACAGGCTTTGGCTACTCATATTTTGACATTTTTACAGTCCAGCTTATCCAAAGGTCTGTCTTTTAATGGCGACCTTGGGCTCCCTTGTAGGTAGCTCCTTAGCATCGCATCCGGATGTGGTATGATTCCTCAGGGGGTGAGGCATTGAATCCTCCTGTCCATTCTGTATGTCCGTCCTGGACCCTTAATTTGGTGCTTCAAGTCTTGTGTGATCCACCCTTTGAACCTCTTAAAAAGGCGACGTTGAAGGACCTCACTTTGAAAACGGTGTTTTTAGTCGCTATATGCTCAGCTCGCAGAATCTCGGAACTTTGCTGTACTATGCCTGACACATAGTCTTTGTTTATATCATATATCATTGTTTAAAGTGATCCACCATCCTTGATGGAATCCCCCTGTTGTGCTGTACTATGCCTGACTTAAGTCTGTTTACATCTGACGTCATGGCTGGTGGAGTTCCCCATTTTTTATGGACAGTCATTATCTCATGACAAATTTTGGTGCCATTTATCTCCCCTAGACTGAGCATTTAAATACTGACACAAACATTTTGTTCTCTCTGATGTGTCACTTTTTGTTTTTAATTGTTTGAATTTTTGTAATTCCATTAACACATTACAGTATAATTTACTTTGTGCTGGCTAATTACTGGTTAGCATTTATTGTGCAACAGTGCTTTGTTCTTTTGGCTTCTACTTTATATTTTTTACTCTTTATTAGAATGTGATATAGATTGGATGTAAAAAACAAATATTGTTTCCCCGACGCATCCTTTCTACATATGATTTGAGTCAGACACTCATAAATTACTTGATAAATTACTTGATACTTAATAGCCTGTAATAATACTTGTTTTATTTACTCACTATGGGTCTTATTTTCTAAATGTATCGCACGCGGTAAGGGACGTTTCGCACGCGAAATGTCCCTTTTCGCGTGCGATAACAAAATGGGGGCGGAGTCAGCCCCGGAAGAGGAGGAGTTGGGGCGTCACCGGGGCCGACTCCGCGAAGCCGCCATGGACGACGAAAAGGTAAGGCCCTTTTCGCGTCCTATTTCGCTCCCAATAGCTACACCTCCTCTGGTGGCACTATTAGGTGCGAAACCGGCAGCGATCGCACTGCAACGGTGTGATCGCTGCCGGCTAGCGCAGGCCCGCCCCCCGTTTCGGTCCCCCGCCCCTCATTTCCTAAAGTATCGCAGGCCTGCGATACTTTAGAAAATGAGGCCCTATATATCTATATTTTTGTTACCAGAGTCATTTTGTTTCTAACAGTTAAACATTTGCAGAGCTGTGGAAAGATCATCTTTGTATTTTAGTATTCATTTATGCATTCAATGCCATATTATTTTACTTTATTAAAACACTGTATTGTTTGTTTTAAATGTAGATTTTTGGTCCCTCCCTATGCAGTTGTTGTATGAAACACGTGTTGTGAGTGAACTGTTTAGTGGACCCTTGGGCCGACCTGTGAGAGACTGGGGAGAGGTGAACTATAGTCTCTGGAGTACGACAGGTCGGAGACCAGGCAGGAGCTGGACGTGAGCTTCACCCTGGAAGCCGGTACTCCCCCGGGAGGAGCCCGTAGGAGTCCAGCCACTGGGACTTAGGTGATTCACCCTGGAAGCCGGTACTCCCCTGGGAGGGGCCCGTAGGAGCCCGGCCGCTGGGACTTAGATCACGGAAGATGGAGCTGGAGCAGGCAAGCAGGGATTAGGAGACAGGCAGGAACTGAAGCAGGCTAGGACTGAAGCAAGCAGGAACTGAAGCAGAACTGGCTACTTGAACCAGACAGGAACTGAAGCAGGACTGGCTACTGGAACCAGACAGGAGCTGAAGCAGGACTGGCTACTGGAACCAGACAGGAGATGAAGCAGGACTGGCTACTGGAACCAGACAGGAGCTGAAGCAGGACTGGCTACTGGAACCAGACAGGAGCTGAAGCAGGACTGGCTACTGGAACCAGACAGGAGCTGAAGCAGGACTGGCTACTGGAACCAGACAGGAGCTGAAGCAGGACTGCCTACTAGAACCAGGCAGGAGCTGAAGCAGGACTGGCTACTGGAACCTGGAACCAAGCTGGAACTGAAGCAGAACAGGTTATTGCAAGCAAGCCAGACAGAAGCAAGACTTGGGCACGGAGTGAAACAAGTCTCAGGCAGGAACGGAGTCGCTAACGCAATAGCGCACTCCGGGGCATGGAGCAACAGAGAACCACAAGGAACCCTGTTGCAAGGCAAAGTCCTGGGCTCCACGGCGGCCTTACATAGGCCGCGGCATCTGACGTCATCGATAGGGCGGAGCTTCCAGTGGTGGGAAATGGCCTTCATAAGAGCGGATTGTGCGCGCCTAGGGAGAAGGCGTCCAGGCAGGGCTTCTTGGCGGCGTCCCCCCCCCCCCCCCCCGCGGGGATACCGCGAAACAGGCTGCAGACCCTTGGAGACGGGCCAGGACCAAGGAGGTAAGGGCCTAGTCGCGGCTGCCGTGACTGGGACCGCAACAACACGATCAGTGTCGGGGGACCGTGTAACCCATAACAAGCTTGAAATATCCTGCCATATGTCTGTGAGATTATAAATAAAAATCTTTTTAAGATGAAGATAATGGACATCTGAGATTTTTCTACCCTACTGTATTTTTTTTTCAGATAGACTATGGTTGGGGCATTGACCTTACCCTATTTGCCTGTAAAGACTGAAGATACAAAGTACATGTAGACTTTGCATCAATGCGGACAGTTTAAATATTGGCCCATTAGTTGGTAGTGCAAACAAACAAAAGAGTATATTTCCCAATTGTTCAGATTTTTATTGTGCTTTCCAACATAAGGAATGTTGGAAATAATTACATAAAAGGGGTCGATGTTCATCTGTCTGTCTGTTCGTCCATCTGTAGGCATAATAATTCTCCAAAAACTGAGATAGATATTTACCAAATTTGGCATGCAGGAAGAAAATGGGAATATTTCATTTGATTTAAAATCTAGAAACATAGGTAAGTATGCAAATAAGTTCCCATTATTTTCTATAGGAAATTGTTGGAAGCTGCAGAATGTTGATCATCGCTCCATTCAGAAATCTACCCCTCCTCCCCCTCCAATCTTCACTTTTACAACACTTTGACCCATAACAATACAGGCAGAGACAGGGAAATAACTGAAGCAGCAGGCAAAGAATGGCATCAAAGCTCACCTCAACTCCATGCACCCCAACCCCCCCCCCCCCCCGCCACACACACACACACACACACAAACACAAACATGCACACATACACACAACACACATACAAACTCATAACCTACACACTTCTACATTACCACATATGCCCAAATACCCACCCAAACTCCCTATACAGCCCATTCACTTATCACTCTCCCACACACCTCTATATACTACTACCCACATGCACCCCTATACCCCACATCCACACATATAGATACTATGCACATACACTCTTCTGTATCCCCATATGCACCACCCATCTCCTCTCACAACTCTATCACACCTATACCTTCCACAACACATACTTGAGAAAAAACAGGGATTTTCTCGAGTAAATGCTCTTTACTTGAGTAAGTGGGCTTTTGAAAATTGCTATAGTATATGCCATTGAATTGTCCATATGATTTACTTACATAAGTACACTTTACTCAATTAAATGGCTTTTGAAAATTGCTGTGATAATATGCTAATTTACATGTATAACTATTTTAAAATTACCTTACGAACGCGCCCAGAGGGCCCTGGGAAGGACGTAGAGGCGTGATCGCTTGCTCCTGGAAGAGTGTGAGCCCTTGGGCCTGAGGTGACTCAGGGAGGAGCCCCAAGACACACCCCGAGTGAGGTGAGCAAGTACAAGCATGGGCGGAGCAAGAACACAGGAGGATGACAAGGTTTAACCCTCTGTTAAACCAAAACGTACAAGAGAGAACAGAGGGCTGGAAACTCTGAGGCAAGGTACCAGAGTAGGAGATTCCGGACCCGAGAGAGTCAAAGAGTCAAAGTACAAAGGGGAACGAAGACTCCTGGACTGGATGAGATGAGATGAGACTCTCAAAGATGTAGAGACTTGGACAAGAAGAGTGCTTTCCCTCAGGGTGCCCTTCACAGCCCAGCGTGACTGGTCACGGACCACCCTGTCCCGCTGCACACCCTACACAACCTGGAACGCTGGTCACGAACCACCTGGAGAGGAAGACATGCACAAGACGGAGAAGAGGGTCCAGACAGCACTTGAGAGAGGTCCAGCCAGAGAGACTACCAGTCACCAGAAGATGAACACCAGGGACACCAGAAGCTCCTGGAGGTCGACTGGGAACAAGCCTGGGGACGACAAGGACTGCTGACGGATTCTTCTGAATCAAGATAATGAGGAAAGAAGAAGGAACGCAAGAGGGGGATGCCTCAAGTGCAGGTCATCTGGACATCTGGACACCTGGACATCTGGATCTCAGGACAAGAAGACAACTAGACATCAGGGTCTTTGGACATCTGGATGGATGGACATCAGGAAGAAGAATGTCTGGACACCTGGTCATCTAGATCTTTGGAACTAGAGGACATCTGGACATCAGGAACGTCTGGGACATCTAGGTATGGACGAAGAACCCTGAGACTTACGGGAAGGGAAGCCAAGGGCTGGAACATACCACGAAGATGGACGATGAAGAATGAAACCTGGAGCGTCGGACAAAGATATCAGGAAGAAAAAGACATGGAACATGAAGTCTTCCGGACAGGAGCAGCAAGATGGACCACGATGGAAGCGATGAAACTCCATGGAATCTGGAGAGGATGTAACTCCAAAGATGGATTACAGAGCAGTAGTAACTCCAAGGATGGAAAATGGAGAGATCGTAACTCCATCCAAAGGCACTGAGGAACTGAAGCAGTGCTTTTTTATAGGGCAGGACAGGAAGAGCCCTGAAGATGTCATCAGGAGGGCACAGGAGGACTTCCTGTCTCTGGCCCTTTAAAAGGTGAAGAGAGGTGTGCAGCCCACCCCTAGAGGGAGCTCCGGAGGCAGTAGGTGGAACTGAGGCTGCAGTGACATCCTGGAAGCAAGGTGAAGATGGAGAGACTGGAGGCGGCTCCTGCCACTGAAGAGGAGATGCGCTGGGCCAGACTGCGGCCCCAAAGAGGTCAAGGTGGCGGCTCCCTGTCTCTGAAGAAGGAGTCCAGCAACCGCGCTCGGACCGCGGCAGAGGGAGGAATCCCCACGAAGGGATTCCCCCAAAGGAGAAGTCAGCAGAGCGGCTCCAGCCATGCAGAAGGCAAGCAGCAGCAGGCCGCGAAGGTGGAAGGAGGCACGGCTCGGCGATGGTCTGGGCCGTGAAGAGGCCTGCAGCACGCCAGCTTTATGGAAAGAGGTGAGGGCCTGTTCGCGGGATGGGGTCCGCAGGCAGGAGTGTAACAGTTGCATAAAACATAACAAAAATAGTGTAAACAACTTTGGAAGAGCGACAAGGAAAGATTATAAATAAAGGGTGTAATCAAAATAAAAAGCAGTAACAAAAAATACCCCAAAGGGTAACATCACCTAATGTTCTAGAGAATTATCTCATTTACTGTACTGGTGGACTCAGCATCAGAGAATGTGCACAGATGTCTAAACCACAGACTCTCACCTCACAATGGGCCACGAGCAGTATCAGAAAAATGCACTTAAATTCATTCATTTGCTGGTTCTACAACCTTGGTAAATCGATTTTTTAATATAAACTATACAAGATAACACCCAAAACATCCTGACTATGGGAAAATCCAAATTTTGAAAATACTTAATCAATAGGTGTCTTAACTTTTAAAACTAAGGATATCCACATTCACAACCACCGATTCTTAAGAGCACTAATACACCATTCGCTAGAAGATTGGTTGATGTTATCCCTTTGAGGTTTATTTTTTGTTTCTTTGTAATATGTCACATAGAGAGAGGTTGTTGCCTCAAATTTTTTTCCAAAATAAAAAGCATACACTTGAACTTGCCCCCTTGGCTCAGGATCCAGTGCTGTGTGCTGGGGTGAGGGTTATCTAAGTTTGAATTCCCCTTCTGTCAGGTCAGGTCAAGCGTGACTGAAACACAGAGGTGGTACACTCATGCCCACAGAGGAAGGAAGAAAGGATGACTACTTGTATTGTGATGGCCCCAGCTAGCCAATGAGCCATACTAAGAATGGATCTCAAAAGATGCACCCTTCCACCCAGCAAAGATCCTAGAGTCACCCAAGTAGTCTGTTCGGGGAGAGAGAAATAAAAATGGAGAGCATAAAAAACAATTTGACCCTTCCCAGTTAGAGTTGCTTCTGGATTCTCATCAATGGAACCAAGAAGTAGCTCATGTCCCCGTCGTCGGTGAATAAATAGAGATCTACATTCTCTCCTCTTTCCTTTTTACATTTCTATGGTGTACTGCTCTATTGATGGTTACTCCCCTCACCTACTTTATTGTAACTTCAGGTTTGGGGAAAAATTGGTGTATTTGATATTATGTAAAATGGTAAATGGTTCCTTCCATGATGTACCTGATATTTTCTGGGGCATGTTTTTTGCTGTCTGTAAATGTGAAAAATTTAATAAATAAAAAATTAAAAAAATGTTTGTTTTAATTTTAAAAAAGTGTACATCTATTATTGTAAACGGTGTGAAATTGCAGTATATTTGATTGCTGGGTGCCCCATGCCAATATCCACAGCTTCAGGAGTGAACCTGATGACTATGACTTGTATTGATTAATAGATTCTGTAATTTCATATTGCAAAGTATTAACTGATGCTATTTCTAAGACATCTCAAAGGTATTGCATTGCTGAAACCTCAAGTCAATGTTGCACATAGAAGATAATACAACAAATATAGGGAAAGAATCTATATTTTATTTAAAAATATCTTTAATAACAAATCAAAAAACAATAAACATAATTAATACATTCATTTGCCAACTAATAGAAACAATTCATACATTACAAATTCCAAAACGCATACATATTTTATATGATTAATACATAAATATTAGTAAAGCACCTATGTATCTGTGGCACCCCCACAGGATTGCTGCTAGATGTCACCCAGTCCCTATAGATCAGGAGTTCTCAACCTTTTTGGGAGTGTGGACCCCTTTCAAGTTCCAAAAGTTTTGCAGACCCTCATATTCTTCTCTTTCATTTTTACCTGCAGTATTGTGCCATATATAGAAAAGTTATTAATGTAATAATAAAGAAATAATTATATGCACACCAGACATTCATAATATATAAAATGTATTAAATAATGCTTACTGATATAAATGAAATATAATTGCAAAGGACAGCAGTAAATGTGGAAGAATGTACTCATATTCAGTAACTTATGTAGTGACTACAAATACCCACAGAGCTGGGTCTAGAGTGACTAGTGGAGGAGGAGAGAGAGAAAGAGTGATTGGTAAGGTAGGAGAGAGAGAAACAGACTGGCAGAGATGGACTAGTGGAGGAAGAGAGAAACTGATGAGGGAGAGAGAATGGTGGAGAGAGAGAAAGGAAGGGATGGACTGGTGGAGACAGAGCAACTGGTGAGAATGGATTGGTGGAAAGAGAAAGACAGAGCAACTGGTAGGACTGGACTGGTGCAGGGTGAGAGAGAGAGTGACTGGTGGGAATGGACTGGTAGAGGGAGAGAGGGGGAATGGTTAGGATGGACTGTGGACCAAAGACAGAGAGTGAGAGATAGATTGGGAAGGGTGAAGGAGGGATGTTTGAGAGAGGCCCACATCACTAAAACGGAGATGTGGAGAGAGGTTTGGTGCACATAATCTCCCTCCCAGCCCCCAGCCCCTACAAAGTATTTTTTGAAACTTATTATTACTATTTTTGAAGAAAATCACCCTGTTCATTTAATCTTGACAGGGATGCAATGGTTCTCTCCACACCTGCCTGTTAACCAAATTCGATATATGCAGAGACAGGACACCCCTGCTCATAAAGCAAGAGGCTACAAACATTTTGCACCATTATCGCAAGGTCCTGGGCTTGCATCCCGGTGGCATCTCTGGTCAGAAGAACCTTCTAAGTAACAAAAAAAATCCATGGCCAGTTTCAACCACTAAGTAAAACTACTACTAAAATTATTCAAGAGCATAAGTCAAAAATTCTTCTACATAGGAGTGGGACAAATCCCAACATAAAACCTGCATCTCATGTTCTACAATAACCTGTGTTCACAGAAACTCCCCCAAGAAAGGATACAGAGCAGAACAAGGACATTTCCCCATACCATTCACCATAGAAAAAATAATATTCAAATTCTGTTGTCACCTCAGTAACAGTAACACAAACTCTCTCCATTCCTGGGAACATTGTACAATACAACATCCTATAAAAAATGTACTCAGAGCCTATAAAAAAAACTGCCATACCATAACATACAACTGCCAGACTCATAACAGTAAGAACCTTACCTATGAAAAGGCAACACTGCAAATATTACAACAGGCCCTAAAACACCAATACACCTCCTATTAGGGAAACAGAACAAGTCAAATGTGCAAAAATAAGACACCAGTCTCTATATACATTGCAATAATGGAAAAAGAGAAACATCGCTATTCCTCATAAAACATCAAATAATACAATCAAGAAATATAAAAAATCAATAACAGTAAAACCATACTAATAAAAAGAATATTTCAAAACTGACATCCAATCCTTTAAAACTCATATAAATTATTTTTAAATTTCCCAAACAACAATGAAATATTTCAAAACATCAGTCACATCAAATAACAGCCAATAATTAAAACTAAAAAGGATTTCAAATTTCCCCATTACCAATACCTAAGAACTTTTGATTTCCAGTCACCCTGAGATTGCCATGGATTAGTAGGAGTGGAAAGGAGGGTTCGCAGACTTCCTCCTCTCTTTCATACACACACATGCATACACTCCCTCTCGCACACACATGTTCACACAAACACGCTCCCTCTCTCTCATACACACATACTCTCAGTCTCTCATACACAATTGATCTGTCTCACACACACACTCTCATTCACATATGCCCTCTCTCTCACACCCACATACATGTTCACACCTACACATATACTCCATCTCTCTCACACAAACATGCTCACACACACACACACAAATGCTCCCTCTCTCTTACACATACGCTCTCTCATTCACATTCTCCCCTTTTCAAATACACGCACACATGCTAGACACCTACATATACATTCCCTCTGTCTCATACAATATGCTCTCTCTCTCATACACACATGCTCACACACACACAAACACACACACACACATACACGCTCCCTCTAACATACACATATGCTTACACACAAATGCTCCCTCTCTCATACACACATGATCTCTCTCTTATTCACACACATACACACACACACACATAAGCTCCCTCTCTCTCATTCACAATAGGCTCTCTCTCACACACATTTTCTCTACACCCTCTCTATCACTGGGCCTCTCCATATATTTTTCTTAGAGTCTTTAGGGAGAGAGAGGGTCCTGCAGCCTTCTCTTCACTCAGGCTGCCGGCAACCCCGTGGCCTCCTTCACACTTCGGCCACCAGCGATATAGGGTGCGCTAGCAGCTCCACAGCCTTCTTCAATCTTCAACTGCTGGCAAAATGGTGTGTACTGGTGGCCCTACTGCTTTCTTCAATCTTCAACTGCCAGCAACATGGGGTGAGCCGGAAACCCCTACTACCTTCTTCACATTTCAGCCACTGGCAAGATGCGGGGCACCAGTGGCCCAGTAGCCTTTTTCAAGCTTCATTTGCCGGTGAGAAGGAGTGTGCTGTCAGCCTTTTAGGCCTTCTCTTTTGTGCCTACTACGGGATGGGATCCTCCAGCGGCCTGTTGGGCCTCTTCTTTGTGCAAGCTTTTTTTCTTCCTCCACAGCTATAGATGATAACCAGCTAGAGGGAATACCATTTTTCAGCGGGTGGACCCTGCTTATTACTAGGGACTAGAACTAGATCCAGTGTGGCATTTGAGTTGAGAGTTTGAGGAGAGAGGAGCTCTTTTTGGAGTGGGTTTCTTTATTATTTAATGTAGTCCTCCATCTTCTGATGTAGATGCAAGGTGTCGAAACACGGCCAGTGTCGGGCAAGTCATATTTTGAACTTCTGGGCAAGTTGGTGCTCCCTAATTTTGGAAAAATACGTCAGATGGAAGATCTGTGCACAAGAAATAAAGATAAGTGCGATTCAAGTTTTAATACAACTGCCATATTTTGTTAGACTCCATTGGGTAGACTACTATATAAAGGGGCAGATTTTAAAAACATACGCGCGTGGCATACATTTGTGCGCGCAAACCAGTGCGCACAAATGTACGCCCGATTTTATAACATGCGCGCACAAGGGGATGCACAATTGTGCACCTTGCGTGCACCGAGCCGCACTGCCTTCCTCCGTTCCCTCCCAGGCCACTCCGAAATTGGAGCGGCCTCAGAGGGAACATCTCTAACCCCCCACCCCACCTTCCTTTCCCTTCCCCTAACTCTCCCACCTCCAGCCCTAAGCTAAACCCCCCTAAAAAATGCATCTTACCCAGTTACGCCTGCCTTGGGCAGGCACAAGTTGCACGCGCTGGCCAATGGCCGGCCCACAATCCCGTGCACAGCAGCAAATGGCACTGTGCCTGGAGGTTCCTACCATGTGACAGAGGCCGGCCAGTGGTGCCGATAGCCTGTCACATGGAAAGGGCAAAGGCCATCGGCGCCATTTTGATTACTGGCAGCCGACGGCCCGAGAGCAGGAGATCACTCCCGGGACCCCCTCTGGACCACCAGAGAATTTCGGCAAGTTTTGGGGGGGGGGTCAGGAGGAGCGGGGGTGCAATGAAGCAAATTTGAAGGGTTGGGTTTTGGTTTTTTCACAACCCCATTGTAATTAATCAAATTTGAAGGGTTGGGGCGGGTTTCGGGTATTGTTTCGGGGGGGGGGGGGGGGGGCGGCAGCCGAAATAAAATTGACCCTGTCGGCTATATGATAGTACCGTGTTTTCCTGAAAATAAGACATCCCTGAAAATAAGCCCAAACCATTTTTTCAGAGCTAAAAAAGAATATAAGACCTGTCTTATTATCGCAGAAACTTGGTATCTGTGGAACTGCCTGACTGGGCTTGAGTGACTTGTAAATGTCGGAGATGCTTACCAGATCACCTTCCAGTTGGTTCCAGACAACATCATGCACTAGGTGATGGGACAGTCTGAGCCCAAATATATTGGTGAATCTAAACTCCTTATTATGGAGAAGTTGTGCCTGAAGTTTTTACTACCAAACTTCAGTGCTAAATTACATGTTCCCAATTGCAACTTAGTTTCTTGTCCAGGTATCTCTACCAAGGTGTTATTGTGTTTTACTGCATCCAGTTCTGTCTTCCCTTTTACCTTGCAGAAGAGAGACTCACTCATAAAGGAGTCCTCACTACTGAGCATCAGGGGTACCTGTAAGTTTTGTGTGTCTGCTAGCTGGACATACACTGAAATGGTATCTCTACTCCGGTGTATGTCGGTCAGCTTCCTGGGGTGCACCTGGGGTGCACCAGGGACCCTCATGACCCCCACAAGACTTGCCAAAAATCCCTGGTGGTCCAGCGGGGGTCTGGGAGCGATCTCCTGCACTCGGGCCGTCGGCTGCCAGTATTCAAAATGGCGCTGATAGCTTTGCCCTTACTATGTCACAGGAGCCGACCAATGGCACTGGTAGCCCCTGTGACATAGTAAGGGCAAAGGCTATCGGCGCCATTTTGAATACTGGCAGACGACCTCCCGAGTGCAGGAGATGGCTCCAGGACCCCCGCTGAACCACCAGGGGACTTTTGGCAAGTCTTGGGGAGGTCAGGAGTCCCCCACAAGACTTGCTGAAAGCTTCCCTAAGAAATGCTCGTGCTCCTGACAGTGTGACAGTGTGCAGGAGATGGCCATTGGTCGGCCCCTGTCACATGGTAGGAACACAAGATGGCACCAGCCGTCCATTGCTCCTACCATGTGACAGGGGCTGACCAATGGCACCGGTAGCCCCTGTGACATCGTAAGGGCAAGGCTATCGGCGCCATTTTGAGTCATAGCAGGCCCGACAGCCCGACGGCATGGAGGGAGAGATCGCTCACGGGACCCCGCTGGACCACCAGGGACTTTTAGTAAGTCTTGGGGAGGGATCGGGATGGTGGGGGGGGGTTATAAGAAAGTAAATGTGAAGGGTTGGTGTGGGGGGTTTTTTCCGATTTGCGGGGTTTTTTTCGATTCGTGGGTTTTTTTTTTTATTCGTTTTTCCGGTTTCGGGTTCAGGTTCCAGTTTCATTTTTGTCGAAAAACGATCTGTGGAAAAACGAGTTTTCCCACGAATCGCCCGAACCGAAACCCGACCCGAGCCAGAAAAACGAAGCTTATCTCTATAATTAACTACAAGATCCTCTGGACTCTGAACTACTGTGGACACTTGATTCCTCCCTTTCTTCTTATCTGTATTCTGTTCTCCAGGGGCAATCTTTTCTTTATGGCTAATGACATGCAGTTTCTCTGCTTCCTTTACTAGGAAACTCAAGGGTGCCTTCTGGATGGGAAACAATTGATCTCTCTCCCTGGTTAATTCTGTGTTTTGCATTCCCAAAACACTCAACTTTTGTTCCAAACTATCTATTTCTTGACAGAGCTTTTTCAGTTCTCTCCTTTGTACTGTATTTATTTTTATGACCTCTTTCTGTTCTGCTTTCAGATTTTCATTCTATGCATCTAACTGTTGATATATAGCCACAACATCTGCATACCTGTTGTCAGATATCTGCTTTATAATTGCAGGCACCACTCATCAATGCTCGGCTAATGTGAACAAAGAAGGTTTAGATTCCATAATAACATTTGTAAGTGTCAATCTATTGAAACTGCATTCCTTCCACAGGTCTGAGTAAGCTTCCTCTAAATTATCCCTGACAGCTTTTATTTGCTGTGTGTTATCCTCATGTCTAGTGTACCCCTGTACAAGTTTGAGTGTTGTCTGCCCTTCTAGGTCTACTGTTTCCTGTGCATTCATTCTGGTTAACAGTTTAACTCTTTCCCTGTGAGTTATTGTGATTTCTTCAGGACAGTCTGCATGCATGAATCAATCTCATATGAAAACTCCAGATGCACAGTTTCCCTGTTAGCTATGCTGTGATTTCTACAGTTTTATATTCTACAGTTTTATACAGTTTTATATTCTACAGTTTTATATTCTAATCTCGGTTCGGAAACTCCATTTAAGTGTAGGGAGAAGAGCTATGAGTTCCAATCCCACCCCCTTTTTGTATAAACCTTATTTCACCAACAACTCTCCTGTCCCTTTGCTTAGAGAATTACCAAAGTGTTTATCTAATGAAATCGTATTTATTGCTAAGTTATACAGGGCTAAGCTTATACATCATCAGAAAACCCACAATTAGGGAAACAGAAAATAATAAAAACAGCTGCTGGCTGATTCCCCCCATTCTAGCATATTTCAACGACTTATCCAGCTTTGACTTACATCGGGTTGTAAGTGGTTTCTGGTTATGGCCATGAGCTGATCGGTCAACGGGAAACAAGTTCCTGAATGATTCAATGGCGAATCCAGCTTTCACTTATATTGGGTTGTAGCTCACTTTAGTGCAAGCTGTGCTGGGGCGATATCTTTATTTTGTAGCCAGAGGAAGATAGAAGCACAGAGTTATGAGCTCAAAACCACAGAGCAACACTAAAGAAAAACCATGAACATGAGAAGGGCCACATGCAGCTATAGAGCACGGCGAGAAATCAGTAGCAATTATGTCATAGGAAATGCTGTTGCAGATTACAAAGACAGTAATCGCGGGACTAGATGAGCAGCTTATCAAGCTTCAGTTCTGAATGGACGAGATAAAAGGAAATCTAGAGGCCCAAGCACGTAGGATGGCTGAACCAGAGCAAATACTATCAGATCATGGTGATAAGGTGGAGTAGATGGAACAGCAAGTCACATAGCTCCAGACAAAAAAACAGTCATTGACAGAACAAATGGAGAAGCAAGAAAATTGTGACTGTAGGAACAATCTACGGATAATCGGGCTGCCTAAGACAGTGTAAGAAACTGAGCTTTTTTTGATATTTCAGTCATGGCTACCACATGAGTTAGGCCTTGTCGGCCATGATTTGGCACTCGTGTGTGAGCGCGCCCACAGGATTGGCCTGCAGAGAGACCAGAATGCTAGGCCAAGACCAGTTATAGGCCGTGTCCTTAACTGGTCCTTCAAAGTGCGTCTGCTGCAGGAATATCTTAAAAAGGGCACTCTGGAATATAACGAGCATTAAATCGTGCTCTTTAATGAATTTTCACAACATGTAGACACGCTGAGCAAATATATAGCACAGGTCTGCTTGGCGCTTCACCAAAAGGGTATTCAATTTGCCTTGCTATACCCTGCAAAGTTAAAGGTTCACCATGAAGGTCACACACATCTATTTTTGGAAAAAGCAAAAGGATTGAAATTTTTACAGTGGCATGATATGGCTGGGTGAGTCGGGTATTAAGGGGACTGAAGTCATCAGGCCTTGGATAGGCAGAAGTATGAGAAAAAAGTGCGTTAACAATTTTTACTAACAGGCCGATACAGAACAGTGCGCTCCGATGGAGCGCACTGTTAACCTGCCCTTAGACACGCGTTTTCCCTTACCCCTTATTCAGTAAGGGGCGGAAAACGCGCGTCCAACCCACGGCACCTAATAGCGCCCTCAACATGCAAATGCATGTTGATGGCCCTATTAGGTATGCCCGCGCGATACAGAAAGTAAAATGTGCAGCCAAGCCGCACATTTTACTTTAAGAAATTAGCACCTACCCAAAGGTAGGCGCTAGTAGTTTCTGCCGGCACCGGGAAAGTGCAAAGAAAAGCAGTAAAAACTGCTTTTCTGTGCACCCTCCGACTTAATATAATGGCGATATTAAGTCGGAGGTCCCGAAGAGTAAAAAAGTAAAAAGAAAAAGAAAAAAAATGTTAAATGGGCGGGCGGCTGTCGGGCCGAAAACTGGACGCTCAATTTTGCCAGCGTCTGTTTTCCGTACCCGTGGCTGTCAGCGGGCTCGAGAACCGACGCCGGCAAAATTGAGCGTCGGCTGTCAAACCCGCTGACAGCCGCCGCTCCGGGTCAAAAGGAGGCCTCCTTTTGCCCATTTCTACCGCACCGCCTAATTTAAATACAGAAGTGCGCGCTAGGAGAGCAGGCATTTGTCCACTCTCCCGCGGACTTTACTGAATCGGCCCGTTAGTTTGGCAAGTTAAGTGTTCAAGTGTTATACAGCTTATAACCTGTCTTCTTCTCTGTCCTGGAGTGATTATTGTTTGGAATTTTTATTTTTAAAACAAGTTGGCAACAGTGTTTGTGCATATATGAAGAGATACACATGTATGCAGGCACCTTTTAAACTCTACATGGTGCACACTGACCCAACTTCTGCATGTATTTCCTGGCTTTGGTGCACACTAGGCTTTTAAAATTCACTCCATAGAGCACAAATGTGTTTTTTTATTGGTATCACAGCTCTTTAAAATGTTGTAATAACTGCACATGTTCATTTTTTAAAAAGAACTGTGTTTAATAAAATTGTTTAATTTTGGGATGAAATTTTTTGATTATTAGGAATGTAAAGTTCTTTTTTGTATCTTTTTATTTTTTGATTAATGTATTGACAAATCACTTATATATATGATAGGAGTAATATACAGTACCAAAGTAGATGGCAGAGAAAGGCTAATTGGTCTGTCCAGTCTGCTCGATTATTCCTGAAATTCATTATTAGAAGGTTGTTCTGTAGATGAAGATCTTAATTTAAATACTGAATAAGAAACCTTTCACCACCAAAAGATTGGAAAGGTTCTCCCTGAATATAACAATCTTTAGCTGCTTGTGTGATATAAGACTATCTTAGTTTAGGAACTGGAAATAAATAATCTTGAATATCAAAAAGTGTTTCGCAAACATATTCATTAGATATTCTGTTCTTTTCACAGTGTTCAAAACCAAATTGTGGTTTTATTAGCATAACTTTCCTGTCTAATTGGTTGCTAATGATTCTGCTTTTTCTGAGCACTTTTAATGCAATTACCTTGTGAGAAGTAAACAAGCAGATTTGTCAATCTGTGGGGGTGGAATTTCAGGTTAATAAAATCATTAGCAAACCAATATGTAGTTGAAATGTTAATCTTGTTTTAAATAAATATGGAAATTATTGAATTTATTTATATTTTCCTCATTTTACAAAATAATCTATTATGTACAGTTTTAGTATTGCATATTATTATGATGACTTCATTTGAAATAATCATGACTGAAAAGAATAATTAGTCCCTTTGCACAATATGTAATTCTAACCTTAACCAATAATATATAAACCATTAAATGGACATGTTAAGATGCAGTTATATAACAACAGGGTTTTTTGAAGCCTGTAAATATCTCGGGCCTTTATTTTGTGCTTCTGAATAATTCATTTGTAACCATCTTGGACTTGACGATAGCTATAGTGAAAATGCAGTTTCCTCAGTAACAGCTAGACACACCACTGGGGAAAAAAATTAGCAGCCTGGCATACTCTGAATGCATTTCAGGTGGGAAACTTAAAAACAATCGGCAAGTTTTTAACTGCAAAATACAATCAGTCTTAGAAATGGTAGAAAGCAGAAAAGTCCTCTCATGAATAGTTGAGCTTTGTGATAAAAAGACTTCCCACTTGGGCTCAGATGAAAAACTGGCTTCTGCATTTCAATGACAATGATTTAAAAAATACACCGCACAAGGATATATCTATAATGCATGCATACCTAGTTTTAAGGATGGGCCCAACCTGCAGTGTTTTGGCTTTTGCCATCACTAAATTTTTGTGTTCTGGCCTTGCATTCACATTGAATGTTGACAATAACCGCTACCTAGGATCTTGAAAAGCACTTTGAGAATCCTGATTACAATACACAACCACAGCATTCACCTGCCTCGATATCCTGTCTTGCCAGCCACTGACTCCGAATCATTCTACCAGAGGAGTGGCCTTGATAGTCTATAGTAGTATGTCAAAAAAGAGAGAAGGTGAAAAAAAATGATTACTGTCCTCAAAAAAGATCAGTTGACCATTATGCCAATGATCAAGAAAAATTTCTACGAAGAAACATAACCAACGCGAGGCATGTTTTGCAGAGGCCAACAGCAATAGAATTCATTTGCAAAGAATTTTACGTTAAGCAACTTGTATCTACTTCATAAACTGTGTTCTGATTAATAATAATGAACAAGCTATTGTGCTTGACTCATTTTTTAGGACAACAATAATCTTGTTCTCCTTTGCTATTTTTTGGACATTAATTGCTGGATTGCATTGTTTTTTTCACCACTTTGTTTTTAGTCTGCAGTAGTAAAAATGGCATAGAGGATGGAGCCACCTTATAGACTAACAGATTTATTGAGGCATAAGCTTTCGAGGACAAGGGTCCACTTTATCAGATGCATCTGACAAAGGGTCCTTGAAAGTTTCTACCTCAATAAATCTGTCTATAAAGTTCCACCAGCCTCCGAGTCACTTTTACAAACCATCAGGGGCATTCTCAAAATATTTTTTACCATTCATCTATCTTTTTATCCTTTCCACAAAGCATGAGTACTAATAAGTCTCAACTCCAACCCTACTTTTAATATTTTCTCTCGTGAGCAGCAGAGCTGGTGAGAGAGTGTTTGGCACCTGAAATGAACCTTTGATCATTCACCCCTCTCCCGCAGAGTGCTCCCTCCTAGCGGTCATAGTGCTACCTTTTTTGGTGATATTGGTTCTGGCCCAGCACCCTTCTAGGAATCACACCGACAGGATTTTTCCATCCCCAGAAGTTTGGTGCTCTCGAAAACTACTTAGTTTCCACAATGGAAACACTGTCCCTGGTGAGCAGATTGGCTAAATGGACTTTCCACCTGGATCTAATGGCCTATGGAGGTATGAAATTCAAAGTCCTTTTCTCTCAATTGTCTCTTTCTCTTTCCCTTGTTTTTTGTCTTTTTCTCTTGTTGCCCATGTCTCCTACCCCCTTGCTTCTTTCCTGTTTCCCCTTTGTCTTTCTCAAGCATCTTCTTCCCTATTAGTGTGTGTCCCATCCACCTTTCCTTTCGGCCCTAATAATTGCCAGGCTGGCAGTCAAATGTCCACAAGATGAGGGCCTCTTGCTTACATTTGGAGAGATTCATTTTGAAATTTTTAGGTTCAGGTTCAGTTCGAATTCAGTCTAGCACACTTTGAGCCAGTTTTGCTTTTTCACCTCACAGTCCAACTAATTTGGTATGGACGGACCTCCATTTTGCATTGACATAGTAGGATAAGAAATCTCAGAAGCACTAAGGTGTAACAGTTTAAAAAAAGGATTAGCTCAAATGGTCCCTGTGGGGGTTGAAGGACATGGGCTTTGCATGTGAAAAATTGGAAATAGGTATCTCTTTGAATGTGGGTGTGGGTGTGCTACACATATAGAGAGAGAAGCAACAGCAGACCATTTAATACATGATTTGTCTCAAAGCCTTAAGTTAGTTATGAGAACCTGCCTTTTCACAACTGCACAGCGAGAATAAAGCAAACATATGGATACAATTTCAAAGGCTTAGGGCTAAAATTGGTGATTATGCGGGTAGAATGGCTTACTCTACCTTTGTGGGTTTTCAGCCTGGTAAAAGTACGTTCGTACTTTCACGACACATATACTTTTAGCTGCATTGAAAAGAGGTGTTCCCAGGGTCATAACTTGGTAAGGAAAGAAAACTGTCTGTGCACATTTAATTTAAAACATTTTTGGCACAAAGTCCATTGCATGAACTTTATGCTCCCATTGAATTTGACTTAAAGAACATGCATATTTTTTTATCCCTGTACCCTCCCAAATCTTAAAACACAAACCATGCCAATAGTTTGTGTTTGAGGAATAGATTGGCTTGTGCAGGCTGAAAAAATATGACAGTAACTTTGAAACAGCTGTGCGGGCCGATTTTGGAGCGACCTCGGAGGGAACGGAAGCAGGCTGCGCGGCTCGGCGTGCGCAGGATGCCGATTTTGCACAGCCTTGCGCGCACCGACCCCGGATTTTAAAAGATATGCGCGGCTACGCGCATATCTATTAAAATCCGGCGTACTTTTCTTCGTGCCGGTCGCATGAACAAAAGTACGCGCGGGCGTAGTTTTTTAAAATCTACCCCACAGTGTGCTTTATCAGACAGTACAAATGTATTTTTTAAATTATTCTTTATTAAACAAACTACATTATTAACAAACTTTACATTGCAATACATCCATGGTCAGAATTGACAGCATATCCCTATAGTCAATAAATGCGCAGCAAGACACACAAATATTTTACCCAATTCAGGTATTTGGACTCTTGTGGTAGTGTAAATACTAGGAACCCCCAAGAGTTTAAAACAGAGAAAGAGGGTTATTTTCCTCTGTTAAACATAACAAGGTCTAGGCATAGCTCTGGTTTCCTACTGCAGACTTTTCATGAATCTGCAGCAATTATTAGGCAAATTTGCATAACTTCATATAAACTTTTACATTCTCCCTAGGCAAAAAAAGTCAATTTTTTATTGAAAACCTTTATAAAAAAAAAAAAAACTTTAAAGAAATTCAAAATCTACAATGTACAAAAATCAACTGTTTATCAGGCAAAGACATAAATTACAAACTTTTATCTGTGAAATGTCACTTGTTTTCCATTTAAATACAGTGCAACCATCCTTTTTATATATTATTGAAAAAGTATTTATCTTTCTCTTTATGGCCTGGATTCACCATTCTACCGCAGAATGGTGAATCCAGCAAAAACGGGGGGGGGGCGGGCCTGCGAAAGCCAGCAGCCATCGCACCACCGCGGTGTTATCGCTGCCGGCTTTCGCACCCAATAGCACCACCGTGAAACATAGAAATATAGAAATGATGGCAGAAGAAGATCAAACAGTCCATCTAGTCTGCCCAGCAAGTTTCACACTTTTTTTTTTTCTCATACTTATGTTACTGTTGGCTCTTAGTAACCTTTTGGTTCTATTTCCCTTCCACCGCCACCATTAATGAGAGAGCAGTGTTAGAACTGCATCTAAGTGAAATATCTAGCCCAATTAGTTAGGGGTAGCAACCGTCGCAATAAGCAAGCCACACCCACGCCCACCTGCCCACCCAGACTAAATCATTCAGTCCTTGTTGGTTGTTGTCTGTATATAGGTCCACCTTTCTTCATTCCCCCTGCTGTTGAAGCAGAGAGTTATGCTGAATATGCATTGAAAGTGAAGTATCAGACTTCCACCCCTGCCATTGAAGCAGAGAGCTATGCTGGATATGCTTGAAGTATCAGTTTTTCTCCCCTGCCGTTGAAGCAGAGAGCTATGCTGGATATGCTTGAAGTATCAGTCTTTCTCCCCTGCCATTGAAGCAGAGAGCTATGCTGGATATGCATTGAAAGTGAACTAGGGGGCACTCCATGAAGTTAGCATGGGGCACATTTAAAACTAATCGGAGAAAGTTCTTTTTTACTCAATGCACAATTAAACTCTGGAATTTGTTGCCAGAGGATGTGGTTAGTGCAGTTAGTATAGCTGTGTTTAAAAAAGGATTGGATAAGTTCTTGGAGGAGAAGTCCATTACCTGCTATTAAGTTCACTTAGAGAATAGCCACTGCCATTAGCAATGGTAACATGGAATACTCTTAGTTTTTGGGTACTTGCCAGGTTCTTATGGCCTGGATTGGCCACTGTTGGAAACAGGATGCTGGGCTTGATGGACCCTTGGTCTGACCCAGTATGGCATTTTCTTATGTTCTTATGTTCTTAAGTATCAGGCTTATTTGGTTTGGGGTAGTAGCCGCTGTAACAAGGAAGCTACTCCCCGCTTTTTTGTGAATGCAAATCCTTTTTTCCACATTTCCTCTTGCCGTTGAAGCTTAGAGCAATGTTGGAGTCACATTAACCGTGTGTATGTTTATTGAATAAGGGTATTATCGCCAGTAGTAGCCATCATTCCCGTGAGCCACCCACGCTTAATTCATGTCCTCTAGACTTTATGGATCCACAGTGTTTATCCCACGCCCCTTTGAAGTCCTTCACAGTTCTGGTTTTCATCACTTCCTCCGGAAGGGCATTCCAGGCATTCACCACCCTCTCCATGAAGAAATACTTCCTGACATTGGTTCTGAGTCTTCCTCCCTGGAGCTTCAAATCATGACCCCTGGTTCTGCTGATTTTTTTCCGATGGAAAAGGTTTGTTGTCTTTGGATCATTAAAACCTTTCAAGTATCTGAAAGTCTGTATCATATCACCTCTGCTCCTCCTTTCCTCCAGGGTGTACATATTTAGATTCTTCAATCTCTCCTCATAAGTCATTTGATGAAGACCATCCACCATTTTGGTCGCCCTTCTCTGGACCGCCTCCATCTTGTCTCTCTCTCTTTGGAGATACGGTCTCCAGAACTGAACCCAGTACTCCAGGTGAGGCCTAACCAAGGACCTGTACAAGGGGATAATCACTTCCCTTTTCTTACTCGATATTCCTCTCTCTATGCAGCCCAGCATTCTTCTGGCTTTAGCTATCGCCTTGTCACATTGTTTCGCCGACAATGGTGGTGCTATTGGGCGCACTACTGGCAACGATAATAGTGCTTACCTTATCGCCACCAGCGAAGATACCGCCGCGTCTGCCTCCTCGCCGCCCTGATTCCGCCCCTGGCAAGCTATCACACGCCAAAAGGGACTTTTCACGTGCGATAGCCTCTTATCGCTATGCGATACTGATAGAAAATGACCCCTATGTCATCTTACGTATGCAAAAGCTGTGCTCAGCATCAGCAAAGGTCATCATGCTGGGACAGGAGCTGCTACCTTCCAGAACTCATCCAGGACTTTGACACCGGGTGTATGGCTGATCGCATATGCAGGTGCAAGAACCTTGGTATAAGGATGAAATTCTTCATCCATCTACTCAAAATTGTCTTAGTTTTTGAGGGATCAAAATAAACTGCTTGCTCTGTCTTCTCCAACCTGACCCTCTCCCTTCCTGTTTCCTTCAGAACAGGAGGCACTGAATTAGGGTCCAAAATGGCTTGGCTCATTTCTGCTCCAATCGCAGCCATTTCCCCTCCCTTTCTTTTATCTCAAAGCCACTCGGGAGGGGACAGAGCATGAAGCAGAGAGATTAGTTGCAGGGGTCTGAGATAGAAGGCTGTTGAATTAGCCCTGCAAACACTCTGGGCTCCTTCAAATGACTGAATTAGCATGGGGGTGTTTCAAGTTTAGGACTGTGCAAGCAGGTTGAAAATTAGCCAGCATCAGGCTGATTATGCAGTTTCGCGCACTGCAACAGAACCCTGGGATCCTGTAAGCCCTGGATATAGGGGGTTCTGATCTTTACTATACTTCAGTATTAAAGAAAACAAAATATATACAAGAAACACTAAAGTTCTCATTTTCCAAAGAATTTTCCTGACTATAGAATGTGAGACAGCCTTTAGAAAATAATGCATCACATTTTCTTTGTGCACCTGGACTCTCATTAAAGTATTGCAGCCATTCATTAGATGTTATGAGCTGCAGCCTCCTTTAATCTCCATATGGCACCTGTTCAATTATGACAACATAATTGTGCATGGCAAAATTCTGCACTGGCATCTCTTTTTCTGGTTTCTTTTATTGTTTTAGGCAGTTTAAGAAATATGTAATAAAGGAGACTTCACTTGGTGATTGACACTTCAAATCTTTCTGCTCCTTTTATGTTGCTAACACTTCTCACTAGGACAAATAAGTAAGAACAATATATTTCATGTGGTTCTGCCAGCTGCACCCTCCCTTCCTAGACCAAACCCATACAAAAGCTACTCTGCATTGTATACAGTGAAAAGAACATGGCCACAGCTTTATTAACAATCATCATATATAATACATATCATTTGATATCAAATAAGAACAATAAAATATCAATGAGTGGCAGTGCAGGGCAAACCATCCATTCTTTTAAATTGTTATAATAACTTTTCAGGGAGGACTGTTCTCCCCCTGCTGGACATTGCAGCTCCACAGAGTGTGCTAGCATCTTCCCCTCTTTCAGTTTGGGAACCTTTTCTAGGTAAGCTGGTGGACCGTAATGTAATCCACCAACTAAATCAATTTTTAGAAGAGGGTCACCACCTGGGTTCTTGTCAAGCAGGATTCAGCCCAGAATCCTCCCTTTTGGTACAGACCAGTGATCTTCACCATGGATTGGATAAGGGCTTTGTTCAATAGTACTATTAGAGCTCTCACGCATGAGCCATGGCATCCCCTTACAGAAGCTACAGGTCCTCAGTGTCAAGGGCACAGTACTCCAGCAGTTCTCCTTTCTCAGCAATAGTGTTGCGAGCGGAGGTGTGGACCCTTGGGCCGGCCTGACGGAGTGAAGAGGTGGAAGAGGACGTGCACTCCGTGGAGAACAAGCAGACTGGGAGGCGGATACTGACAAGGCGTCGAGCAGGAGTCTTCACCCTGGAAGCCCAGATCCCCCTGGGAAGAGCCCGTGAGGACCCGAGCCGCTGGGACTTAGGTGACTGGTGAGATGAGAAGACTTCACCCAGGAGACCCGAGGTCCCCCCGGGAGGAGCCCGTGAGGACCCGAGCCGCTGGGACTTAGGCGAGATGAGGAAGCAATCCAAAGTCGAGGTAGGCGGCGAGCACGGCAGACCAGAAACAGGCAGGAGTCAGGAACCAGAGAATCAATGCCAAGAATTGAAGGGGATCTGGAACTGGGACTGAAGCAGGAACTGAAAAGAAGCACAAGCAGGTCCGGGAACCAACAAGGGAGCAGGCAAGAGTCAGCCAAGTGCAGCAACTAACTTCCATCAAGGAACCTCGTTGCAAGGTGTCTGACTGAAGCAGACGCTGGCTTTAAATACTTGCCGGCGTCTGACATCATTCTAAGGGGCGGTCCGTGGTCCGGCGGGAAAAGCCCTTTAAATTGGGCCTCCTTGTGCGTGCGCACACGTGCCTAGGAAGGGAGGGGCTGGATTCAGAGGCCCGGCGGCGTCTCCCTCGTGGAGACGCCGCCGCGAGACAGGCAGGACAGGCCCGAACGCCTGCAGACCCCGTCCCCAGCATGCCGACATGGAGCGCGGCGGCCCGAGCCGCGGACCCCGACAAGGAAGCCCCGTGGAGAGAGGTAAGGACCCGGTCGCAAAACCTACGACCGGGACCGCAACAAATAGAATCCAGATAAGTGACCAGAGACTCCTCGTCTTACTCTTGGGAATCAAAATGGGATGCTCCAGAAGGCTCTATGATTTCCCCACTGTTATTCAAAATGTATGTCTTTCCTTTGGAGAATTTGAATAGGCAGATTAGATTAAACTATTTGATGTATGCTGTTGATCTTCAGATATATTCTGAAGTAGACTCAAAATGCTCAGAGGCTATAGACAATAATTAAGATTATCATCTATTGCCCAGTGGATAAGGGGCATGGGCCAATAAATTCAAGGTTAATGCTGACAAAATCTATGTTCTTTCATTAAAATGATCATCATTAAAAACATTTTCCCTAAAATTAATTCTGGAGAACACTATATTGCAATATAAAATATTTTTGGAGGTGAAGAATGCATATGGCAGCCCCCGATCCAAAAGAATGTTTTGAAATACCAGGCCAGTGTCAGGAAGTTTTCATAAGAAACCATTATTATAATTTCACCCCTGTTTCTTGTGAACCAGCATGATGGGACCACCGTCTTGAATGTTGGTATATAAAAAACTTAAATAAAATAAATAAAAAAATCAACAGGAATATTAAAGAGGAGAGGTGAAATACAGGATAACACAGAGAAAATAAAGTTACAAAGATAAGTAATGATATTTTGTGAGTGGCATTGATAAAGTTAGAGAAGAATTTATTTCTTCATTCCTCCATTGTGTCCCTACAATAGATTTTAGTAGTGAAGAAGCATTTGGATATTGGACTATAACTGTGCCTCCAAGATTCACGCGAGCATAATTTTAAAAAAATGTCAAAGAAACAGAAAGCTTTTCACAGATTTGTATGTGGACCCATGATTGCACCATAAAGGTAAATGCTTTTGAGATAAGTAGAGTAGTGCCTCAAGATACTATGGTCCTTTTTAAATCATGAAAATGAGTCTAGATTGTCAACAATGTTGTCATGGCAGATATCACTAATCAAAAGCAAATGGAGGTAAAGTGGAATAAAGCCAAAAGGAAAACTCACATTAAAGCCCACCAAAAATTAGAAGATTCAGCAGGCTCCTCTGTACAAAACTAATTGTATCAAGTCTTCATTTATTAGAAGGAGACATGCACATGTTTCACTGTCAGCTGTATCAGGGTGGCAATTTACTTTTTGCTTGAGCTCAATAGTGCCAATAACGTCAGAAAAGTGGCGGGGTGCTGTATGAATGAACAGCAGGAGAAACTTCTAATTTAAATCACTCACAGACTGGAAGAGATTTTTGATGGTGCATAAAATTACTCAAAAGTTATAGAGCTCTTCTCTCTCATATTCAAGAACACATTTTCCCTGCTATTCGGTGCTCCAAAAATATCTTAACTTTCCTAAAACGTCCCCCAAATTTGCTATAAGCAATAAGAATTAGGTCCAAACTTCATTTTAGCATTTGCAATATGGACCAAAAAAAGATTGTGGGCAGATGGAGGAGATCCAAGATGGCGTCTTACTGAGAGGACATGGTGTTTGGAGCTCCGCAGTGTTTGCAAGAAATTACCTCATTTTACTTTTTGGAAATTGGCAGAAATGCCACATACCAAGCGAAATGCTCGGGTCAGAGAGGCTTCCTCGAGTGTCCCGAGCCTGACACTGCAGCAAACAACTATTGCAGAGTTTTATTCCCCGGCAGTAAATCCAGTGTGGCCCGCGCTAGCGACATCCGGTGAGCAAACGCTGTCGCATGCGGCTGAAACAACTCTAAGCCCTGGAGCCCCGCTGACACCTCCCCCCCCCCCGACATGGACACAGTCTGCGAGCACTGAATCACCTCTACAACAGAATGCGCTGGAAGGGGTGAGTTCACCCGAGGGGTGTATCGCAGGGGACAACTTAACTTCGGCTATGGAGGGAGGACCAATGGCGTCAACCCCGGAGGGGGGAGGGGAACCCTCCGAAAGCCTTGGAGCCGTAGGAGGAGAGGGAATGGCCTTGGAAAATTCCACAAAATTGTTTAGAGCTGAGGAAAATATAAACGTCGTTATTCAAGCAATTCCTTTCCCGGAACTGAAACCGCTAGAAAAACCTAAGAACATTACCTTGGAATCGTTATGGCTAGCTATAGCCACACTTCAAAACTCTTTAATGACGATATCAGGTCCTATGAAAATAATGCAAGAAACTTGTGGCAACTTGAAAGCGTCAGTTGAGAAACAAGAGAAGAAAATGACTCAAATGGAGGAGAAAATAAATAAAATCGAGACAGTACAAGATACGCTGATAAAAACTGATATTGTTACTAACAGGAGGTTAGAGATAATTGAAAACGGTTTGAGAAACATCAATATTAGAGTATTGAATTTTCCTAAATGCAATTCGATATCTCCAAAAGAACAATTTAAAAGCTATTTGAGAGATGTTCTTAAGATTACTTTGGAAGAACAACCTAAGATAATTAAGGCATACTTTGTGTCTGACCTTAAAGAAACACCTGAGAATCAAATGGGATTTGGTGAAAACGTATTATTAAATATTACTGAATTCCTAGAGACCACACAACAACAGCAATTAGAAGGAAGAGGAACCTTATTGGTAAAATTTTCAACACCATTGGACAGAGAAAATATCATGAAGAAGTTCTTACAAAATCGATCTGTTTTATATCTAAACCAGAAGGTATGGATATACCCTGACGTTTCTAAGGAAACACAAAGAAAAAGGAAAAAAATTTTGACATTGTTACCTATAGCTAGAAGTCATGGAGCCCAGATTATTCTGAGGTTCCCATGCAAATGTGTTATGAAAGTGTCCGGGAATAGATATGTTTTCTACGAGCCAGATCAGCTCGACAATTTTTTACAATCACATCAGTGGACATTAGATCCAGGCTGAATCAGCGAACTAATATATAACTGCCTAACTCTCAGTTTTCCTTTTCTTTTTTTTATATGCTTGTTAAATTGCTCTAAAGTGGAAATGGATCTCCCCTATGTTGTATAAAAGTAACATGAGCAATAGTAATATTAAATTTCAGTTTTCCATCTCTGTTCTAAATATATTTTTCTTAATTTTTATTTGATGGCACTATTAGAGATTTGGATAATTGTAAAAAGTTACCTTAAATAATGGAAATATTATGCTCATTTGCTGGAACATGTAAAATGTTTTGAGTTATTGAAATTTGCAAAATTAAAAATTAAAAAAAAAAAAAAAAAAAAAAGATTGTGGCGTAGTTGTTTGGCAAGATTTCTCTTGACTTGTCTAACTGCTAAAAAAAACCCAAAAACCAATGAAAATTGCATTAATATAAACCATTCCGTGCTACTTGGTGCCTCACCTGACAAAAGTTAGGGAAACACATGCGAGCATGATGCCAGCAAGGGAACTTCAGATGCTCAGTGGCCGGGCATAAACTTGATCGAATATTTCATAGTAATACACTTAGTCCAACACTGCCATCTTCTGGACCATAAGAGAATTTTACCAAAAGATGAAGATGTATTTGTAGGATCCAGGTTAAAAAGGACCAGTTTGTTGATAGTTTACACACAAAACAACTGGTTTAATGCCTCCTGTAGTCAGAAAAATAAAAGACCCTTAAACAAATATTTAAGTTGGAAGTTATGGTGCATTCCCAGTTAGTAAAATCATTTCAATTACCAAAAGAACAAAAGAACAGAACGGAGCATTTATAACTAAACTACTTCACATATACAAGAAGTGTATAAAATTACCATGAATCTTTTGGTGAAAGGTTACAGTAGTGAAGTCGAGTCCTTCATGATATAGAACCTCAGTAATCCAATTTGAAATCAAAATAGCTTTCCAGTCTCAAGGTTGAGTGGAATTATTTTGAAGAATTGTTTTGAGAGGATTGTTCTTATGCTCTGAGGAGAATGCTTTAGTGGGGACTGAAATATTGGCATTTAAAGTTCTTTTTTTTTATATTCCTGAACATTCTTTGAATAATAAACTGCTTTTCTATAACAGTACAGAAACATTTTTAGGAAAAAAAATGTCTTAGAGGCTGACTCTAGACAGATGCACCACCAAACCTTAACTTTCATTCTGCTACTACAGTAAAATGCATTACTTAGCAATTGTAAACAAGCATGATATATTCTACAGAATATACTTTTTTTTCAAGAACATGGCTTTGAAAACTTATTTTTTAAAATAAAAATATGAACAATTTATAAATCAAATCAATTGGGGAGTCATTAGAACTACAACTAATCCAATTACCCTTGCTGCAGGTACTACAAATATTTTGGCAAACACTCAGGCCAATGCAATAAAGTGTGGTTTTACCCTCACTTAAACACACATTTTGTGCAGGTGAACATCACTTCTGAAACAGGAAGGAGGTTTACCTGCACAAAATATCGGACCGATACAGTACAGTGCGCTCTGACGGAGCGCACTGTTAACCCGCCATTGGACGCGCGTTTTCGATGCGCTAGCGTTACCCCTTATTCAGTAAGAGGCCAAAAACACGCGTCCAATCCCCCGAACCTAATAGCGCCCGCAACATGCAAATGCATGTTGATGGCCCTATTAGGTATTCCCGCGCAATTCAGAAACAAAATGTGCAGCCAAGCCGCACATTTTGCTTTCAGAAATTAGCGCCTACCCAAAGGTAGGTGTTAATTTCTCAGGGCACCGGGAAAGTGCACAGAAAAGCAGTAAAAACTGCTTTTCTGTGCACCCTCTGACTTAATATCATGGCGATATTAAGTTGGAGGTCCCGAAGGGTGAGCAGGGCTCTTAAAATCCGCCCCCTAGTGTTCTGATATAAGAACAGACAACGACAAGGAAACTTAAGTGTAAACTTAGCCCCTCTTCCAAGAACTTCAGCCCTCATCGAAATAAACTTCCTTCGTCGAAGTTGAGTACTCTTATATTTTCACCATAGAAGTTTTGTTTTTGATTTCGGAAATACATCTTCAATACTGAGTCCCTTTCCATCAAAAACGCAAATTGCACAATCAAAGTAGCCCTAGATTTTATATTGACTTCGAATGATTTCTCCAATATATCTGTTAAATCTAAATTTATCTCAGATTGTTCTTCCAACTGCTGTTTCTCTTCTCCCTTTAAGGGGAGATGGTATATTCTTGAGATAGCCGGGATGGCAGACTCCGAATACTTCAATATATTAATTAAATAGCTTCTAAACAGATCAATTGGAGAAATCAAATGGATCTTTGGGAATGCATTCATTTTTTAAGTCTAACTGTGGCCAGTTAGCTGGCTAGGAGCACAAGAAAAGTTATGCTCCCAAATTAGGAGCAAAAGAAAACATATTCTACTAAATTAAGAGCAAAAGAAAAAATATGTTTCTAAATTAGGAGCGCAACAAAATATATGCTTCCAAATTAGGCATACAACAAAATATATGCTCCTAACTCCAGCGCATTCATAAGAATATAAGAAATTGCCATGCTGGGTCAGATCAAGGGTCCATCAAGCCCAACATCCTGTTTCCAACAGAGGCCACACCAGGCCACAACAACCTGGCAATTACCCAAACACCAAGAATATCCCATCCTACCGATGCCAGTAATAGGAGAGGCCATTCCCTAAGTCAACATAATTAATAGCAGGTAATGGACTTCTCCTCCAAGAACTTAGCCAAACCTTTTTTAAACCCAGCTACACTAACTGCACTAACCACATCCTCTGGCAACAAATTCCAGACCTTAACTATGCGTTGAGTGAAAAAGAATTTTCTCCAATTAGTCTTAAATGTGCTACTTGCTGACTTCATGGAGTGCCCCCAGTCCTTCTATTATCCAAAAGTGTAAATAAGAATTCACATCTACTCATTCAAGACCTCTCATGATCTTAAAGACCTCTATCATATCTCCCCTCAGCCGTCTTTTCTCCAAGGTAAACAGCCCTAACCTCTTCAGCCTTTCCTCATAGGGGAGCTGTTCCATCCCCTTTATCATTTTGATTGCCCTTCTCTGAACCTTCTCCATCTCAACTATATCTTTTTTGAGATGTGGCGACCAGAATTGTACACAGTATTCAAGGTGTGGTCTCACCATGGAGCGATATAGAGGCATTATGACATTTTCCATTTTATTAACCATTCGCTTCCTAATAGTTCCTAACATTCTGTTTGCTTTTTTGACTGCTGCAGCACACTGAGCTGACGATTTTAAAGTATTATCCACTATGATGCCTCGATCTTTTTCCTGGGTAGTAGCTCCTAATATGGAAACTAACAAACAGCACCATTTTGATGTATGGCATTGCTGTACAATGGCGTACATCAAAATGGCACCTTCAGGTGGCAAGAGAAGAACCGAAGAAAAAAGACACAGAAGAGTAGCTCCAAGGCCTGGGCTCCGTGTGTGCACCTGACCCTGGCCTAAGGCCCAGGCATCGGGACTCGACTTTGGGTCTGGGTCAGGCCCCCAGCATCGGGTGTATGTTTGGGCTGAGGCCCTGATTCCAGGCCTGGGTCAGGCTGAGGCCCTGGTATTGAGACCCGGCCTCTGGACCAGGCTTTAGTATCTGGCCTGGACCTGGGCTTAACCTAGGCTGAAGCCCAGACATCAGGACCCAGCTTCTAGGTCAGGGCCTGGCTTCAGGCCTGGGTTCAGACAAGGCTGCACCTCGAGCCTGAACCCGGGTCCTGACCTAGGCTGAGGTCCATGTGTCCAGGCCCAGCCTCCAAGCCAATTCCCAGCATCAGGTCTGGGTCCAGGACAAGGTCCAGGTGCCAGCATTGGGACGTGGCTTCTAATGCAAATCTGACAGTTCAAGTAAGTTTTGTTTTAATTATTCTAGGGTCTCAACTGAAGCCCTGATATCATCCCAGGTGACACACTCGGGCCTAGGCCATGGCCCCTTCTTTTGGCCTATGCCTTAGGCGAGGCCCTGGCTTTCGGGTATGGGCCTAGCCGAGGCAGCAGTGCCTGCATCACACTCGGGCTAAGGCCGTGGCCTCTGCTTTAGGCCTTGGCATGTGCCTTAGGAGAGACCTCTGCTTCAGGCCTAGGCCTGGGCCCGATGTATTCATTTAAAACAAATGCAACAAATAGGGTTCTTTCAATACCGGGGGGCCCCAATTTGTTTTGGGGCTCCCTGAATTAAACTAATTGGCCTTATTTATAGTGTTTTGTGCATTCATTTTTTTTGCAAAATCATTTTTATTGAATAAGTTAGGAAATGCACAATGCAAAATATAACAATCCAATCTGTAATACATTTAAAATGTACAATGGTCAACAACAGCAGGAACAATATCTTAAAACCCAATACCGTATATTCCTATCTTATAGTTTGTTATAACCATCTACCCCCTTCCCCTACATTAACAAAGATAGACCTATCCCCTCTAGCTAACCACATACATACTCTCACACACCCACTCACACCCTCAGACCACCCAACCCCTCCTTCCCCAATTGTTAAACATATACTGTTATTTAGTCTTCGCTGCTATTTTTCAGATTGGGGAATAACCCAGATCTTTAAACTGCTTTCTCAGAATTTTTGGTAACAAGTCAAAGAAATATTACCAAGTGTTCACAGCATGGGTTAAATAGCACACAATGTATCTTTCTATTTGCTCCCGCCATGCAACAAAAAAAGGTGGATCCTCAGAAATCCAGTGTTTCAAAATGCTTTGTCAGGTCACCAGAAAAGCTACACTTGTAAAGAGACATTGTCCCTTGTTCTCGTGAGGAAACAAGGTCTTCATGCCCTCCAAATCACCCAGGAACAAAATCTGCTCTATTAATGGTATATCCACCTGCAGAAACACAGGATGACATCCTTCCAGAAACTAGAGATTTCTGAACAAGTAAGAAAGAAGTGCAGAAAAGAACCCAGCTCTCCTTTACATTTGCAACATATTTCACTGTCTACTAGCCCCATTTTATATAATCGTATTCTATCTGCTTGACAGTGATGAAAAATCTTATATTGTATTTCTTTACATTTTACTGCAACTGAAAGTTTATGAATGCCCTTCCAATATTCCACCAACCCCTCTAGTGTGTCACAATCAAAATTATTTTTACAAAATCTATATCATTGTGATATTGAGCTCTTTCCCATCACTATCTTATTTATTTAAAAATTATATCTATATCACCTATACAATAATGTGAGATCTAAGCGGTTTACAAATAAATATTAAGAAATACAATAAAATAAGGCAGTAAAAAGTTTAAAAATAGGTCATACATAGCAAGGTAATGTGTAAAAAGGTTAAAATTAATTAAGAACAATCAATACTTAGAATGGGTTTAAGTGTAAAAATGAGTAGAGGCTCATGGATTTGTCTGCTCCATCTCACTCATCAAATGAATGATAGATTGTAAAGATGAGTCAGATATACCCATACAATGAAAATAATGCCTTATTTGCAAAAAAACCCCAAAAAACCCAAAAACATAGAAATGCTTCTTGGGGATGGGAAATGCGCTCTGGATTTGTTGAAAGCTCATAAAACAACATTTGTCTTCGTCTATGATTTGACAGATACTATATAAGCCCCTGGCCTTCCAATCCTGGAAGACGTGACTGTCTAGCCCAGGCATAAAATGCAAATTATTCTGAATAGGCAAAAGAACTGGATTCTGTTCCATCATCCCCAGTTTCCTATGCATGTATCTCCAAATGACAATCATAGACTTAAACAGTATAGTCCCCCTTATTCCAAACGCAGAGAATTGTCTAAAAAATGAATAAGTCCCAGAAGAGAATATGGAAAAACCATTTCCTCCACTATTTGAAGTGAATCATATTTATATTTGCCCACAATATATTCTCCAATGCATCTCATTTGACATGCTAAATTATAATAATGAAAATTTGGGCATCAATACCCGCCTTATCTTTGCTTCTAACCAATTTGTCATAACCTATTTTTGGTTGTCCATTATGCCATAAAAATCGAATAAACATGGATTTCAAATATACCAGATCAGCCAAGGTTAGCCAGCATGACAACATTTGCAAACAATATAATAATTTGGAAGTAATATCATTTTGAAAAGAGCATTTCTTCCAAATAAGGAAACTGGCAGCTCCTTCCATATTTTTAGTTGATTGACAAACTCATTTAATAAATTCTAAAAATTAGATTTGTATAAAAATGTCAAATCTTGAGGTATCCATACTCCAGATATTTCATTTCATGAACATTCCATTTGAAAGGAAAGGGGCCCCTGCCATTTACTGATCAACTCTAGGTTTAAAGGAAAAGGAGGAAAATTGTTCCATAATAGGACCTATGGCGTGTATGGCATTATCCAGGAAAAGCAAAATATCATCTTCAAAAAGACATATTTTCAATTCTTTACTGCCAATTTTTATCCCCTTAATATCTGCTGCCTGTCTAATTTCAATAGCCAGGGGCTCTATAGTTAATTCTATAGTTAATACGAAGAAGAGACAGAGGACGACCTTGTCTTGTTCCTCCACCCCCCCCCCCCCCCAATGCAAACTCTCTTGATAAAACCCCATTAGCCAAACTCTGTGCCTTAGGGTCGGTATATAACAATTTAACCCAATTGAAAAAAGGCCCTCTATACCATATTGAGCCAACACCCAAAACATAAATTGCCAGTTTACCTTATTAAAAGCTTTTTCTGCTTCTAGGCTAAGAATCATGCCAACTTCACGATGTGTCCACTTCCTCCCCAGAAGAGGAAGAATTTTCTGGACATTATTCACCCCATATCTATCAGGTACAAATCCCATTTGAACCAGTCCCACCAATGAAGAGACAATTGACCCCAATCTCATCGCTAAAATAGAAGCAAGATCTTAGTGTCTACATTTAAAAGTGATATTGGCCAATAAGATGCTGGAGTTCCCAATTCTCTCCCTTTCTTTGATAAAACTATTATAACCACTTGATTCATAGAGGATGAAGCAAACCTATGATGCAAGGCATAACTATACATGTGTTGTGGAGTTTTAATAATTGAAACTTTAGGATGTTATGGAATTCCGGCCAGAATCCATCTGCCCCTGGCAATCACTCGCCCTTTGAGGTGAGTGTTTGCCCTAAATGTTTCCATTTTGGAAATAGGCATATTTAATTCCTCTAGCTGTTCTAGGGAGACAGTGGGCAGCTAAACCCTTTGAAAGAATTTATCTCTCTCCCCCTGATTACATACATCTGCACTATATAATTTCTGATAGTTATTCTGAAAAATCTCCAAGAATATTTCTGAATCAATAATAGTATTATGTTTAGGGAAGGATGTGAACCCCTGGGCTAAGGTGAGTGATGTCTCCGCCCACAGGGAGGAGTCCTGTGAGCCTCACCATCAGCAGGTGCAGTCTCAGTGGCGTGGCACACAGCTAGAAACAGAACCTTTATTAAAATAGGAAGGAAAGTAATGTCCACAGTATAGCAATAAGGAACACAGTCCTGGGCAATGGGAGTTACCCAGAATGAGACACAGTGGAGAAGATCTGGTAGTGGCCCGTGGAGCAGGGTATGCTGGAGATCCCCATTGGCGAGAGTAGGCACCTCAGGATACAGATCTGGTAGTGGCCCGCGGTATGCCGAGGAAGTCTGTACAGTAGATGTTGGTAGCGATGCCAAACTCAGTTGCAGTCCTGTGGAGATGATGAGCAGGAATACTGTAGAGTAGGAATGAAGATAGGCTTTCATTGAAGAATGGAGGTAGTGGCCTGAGGATCAGGTTATGCCACGTGGGCTCCTCAGTGTTGTCCAGAAATGAATATATCTGTAGAAGTTCTCACAGTAGGTGGTTCCTGGAGCAAGTAGATCAGAGAAGCAGATCAGTAGCAGATAGACAGAAAGGCCCTCAGAGGAGCGGATAGCCATGAACACAGGGGAACCCCTGAGGAGCGGGTACTCAGAGCGTCCAATTGCCAAAGCTATAACAGGGACAGTAAGTTCTTGAATGAGCAGAGTACAGCAAGATGGAACTCCTTGCTAACTCGAGAAAGGCAAGGGCTGGCTCCATTAAATACGCTAGTGGGTTGACATCATCGGGTGGGGACGCCCCCGAGGTTCCCGCCATGACGTATTCAAATTAGGCCCTTGCTCGCACGTGCCTAGGTAACTCCAGGTCCAAGATGGCAGCCAGCAGCACCCACGCTGTCCCGGGAATGCTGGAGAGGTCGGCGTGAACTGGCAGACACCGCCATTCTTCCTAGACTACATGGAGCGGAGAAAAAAAAGAGGTGAGCATGAGAAGTCGCAGCCGTTTGCGAAAAACAGGCATAACAAATAGTAAACCTGTATTGTCTTTTATCCCTGTAATAAATGCTTTTTGGCGAGCTCCTTGAATTGAATTGAACAACCAGCCTTAAGCTATAGTAAATGATTCAGGGAATCTCTAGTAGCAGCCTAACCCTTCCTATGGCTTTCCAACGTTGAGGATATGTGCACTTGTTTTTGTTCTTTTAACAAATTGGTAAGCCTAAGAATTTCTGCATCTTGCTGCCTTCTCTTTTTAACCATGTAAGCCAATATCTCCCCTCTCATGACTGCTTTCCCTGCTTCCCATAAAATTGTAGGGGTAATTTCTGATGAGTCGTTAAATTGGCAGTATTCCTTCCATTTACTTTTTAACAATTCACAAAACACAGTGGGGCGGATTTTAAGAGCCCTGCGCGCCGGTAAGCCTATTTTACATAGGCCTACCGGCGCGCGCAGACCCCGGGACTCGCGTATGTCCCGGGGTTTTCGGAGGGGGGCGTGTCGGGGGCGTGTCGGGGGCGGGCCCGGTCGTCGCGGCGTTTCGGGGGCGTGTCGGGAGCGTTTTGGGGCGGGTACGGGGGCGTGGCTACGGCCCGGGGCAGTCCGGGGGCGTGGCCGCGCCCTCCGTACCCGCCCCCAGGTCGCGGCCCGGCGCGCAGGAGGCCCGCTGGCGCGCGGGGATTTAAGTCTCCCTCCGGGAGGCGTAAATCCCCCGACAAAGGTAAGGGGGGGGGTTTAGACAGGGCCGGGCGGGTGGGTTAGGTAGGGGAAGGGAGGGGAAGGTGAGGGGAGGGCAAAGGAAAGTTCCCTCCGAGGCCGCTCCGATTTCGGAGCGGCCTTGGAGGGAACGGGTTAGGCAGCGCGGCTCGGCGCGCGCCGGCTATACAAAATCAATAGCCTTGCGCGCGCCGATCCAGGGATTTTAGTGGATACGCGCGGCTCCGCGCGTATCCACTAAAATCCAGCGTACTTTTGCTTGAGTCTGATGCGCAAGCAAAAGTAGGCTGATCGCGCTTCTTTTAAAATCTACCCCAGTATCTTTTGCTAAGCCTGCACTAATTCGCCAAAGTGTAATTTATTGATTCTTTGTTCTCCCATTTTCAAAACACCCTCCACCAGAGCATTATCTGATAGTGTGGTATTTCCAATATAGGAACAGTTCACCTAAGGAAACAGTTTCTCAGAAATCAATATATAGTCAATTCTAGAGTAACTCTTGTGTGGATCAGAAAAGAAAATAAAATCCTCCAGATTTTAATTACTACAACATTCTCCAGTTATCAATTAATCGCAATAATTAAGCAAACATATTAATTCCCCTCTTTCTTTCCCGGGATCTGGGCTGTTTGGTGGCCTATGGTCTTCCTCACAGTTTGCTACAATATGAAAGTAACGCAACAAAACCAAACCATATTCAGGATATTGAAGAATAATAGTAATTAGTGAAGAGAAAAAGTCAGGGAATATATATTAGGAACATGAACATTACCAAAAGTATACAGGCAATGACATGCCTTGGATGATTGTTATCGGGCCTTCTCACATGCCCCACTCTATGCGCTTGTTCACAGATAATAAGCCTTACCATTATATCAAGGCCCAGTGTTTCCAGCAGCCATTGCTCAAAAGAAGATAATGGGTCTTTATCTTTTAACATTTCTGGGAGTCCATTCACTTATATGTTATTGTGTCTATCTCTATTCTCTTGATGGTCAACTTATTTTGCGTTGATCTCTATTTTCTTGATGGTCAACTTTTAAAGCACTGCAATCTGCATATCAGTTTGCACCGCATGGTCTTCCTGCTCTGAAACATGCTGCTCAACCTCAGTCAACACACGATTATGTGATTCCAGCCCTTCCGTTAATTCATCAATTGTTGACTGTCGTCTTCCAGGGTTGCCGAGATGCTTTTGGGCAGAGTATGGATCATTTCCTTGGACATCACCACCATAACTTTCTCAGTTTCAGGTTTGGATGAATCTGGCAACATTTTAGATTCCAACACTCATAACTCATAACTCATAACTTTCTTTTAATAGCAAAATTATCCATCTAGTCCTCTCTCCTAACGGGAGTAATTTTGCCAAGGATAGATACAAAATAGACACGATGGGCATAGCGTGGTTCGGGGAACCCACAGAGCTCACCCTCCTTGCGTCCTCCCACTGTACGCCCATAACTGGAAGTCCTTGTGCATCCATTTTGAACAAGTGCACATCCCTAATTAGCAAAGCATTAGCTTACTCCATTGGAAGTTTAACATTTTTTAATCTGGGCATTAAAACTGTGCCGAATTTCAGCGCTCAGGCTCTTAACTCATGGCTTTTTGCATCGGCCTGTCTAGACACAAGCCCTGATCTCCTAGATGGCTTGGAAAGTTTTCTTAGAGCATCCACAGAATATAATAGAGGGGCACATCTGGAGGATGTAACTTCATTATACAGAATCATAAGCTGTGCTCCCTGCTCTGTCACGCATTATCAAAAAGCCTGTTTTATACATAAGACAAAAGCTAAATGCACTCTTCGGTGTTTTTCAAGCATTCTTTGTGCAACCAGTGCATAGAATGCAGTAATTCTAAATGTTTAAATGTGGTATTTTTTATAGTAAATGTTGAGTGTTTGAAACATTTTCTCCTTAACCAATTAAGGCCAGGGCCTATGCAAGTTTATTAGGCTGCCTAGGAAAACTTTCAGCATTGCAATATCTCCTTCCCCCCCCCCCCCCCCCCCCCCACTCCAATTATCTTTCTGACCCATAGGTAATTCAACTCAACAATCATGATGACTCACCCCCAACCCTCCCAGAATAATCTGCAAAAATATATAATTGAACATAGGGAGAACACATTTTTTAAATCTTTTATTTGGGTAAACACTGATTTACCTGGGTAAATGTGGAGGAATAGCCTAGTGGTTAGAGCAGTGGATTATGACCCATGGAAGCTAGGGTTTAAATCCCACTGCTGCTTCTTGTGACCTTGATCAAGTCACTTCATCCTCATTGTCAGGTCGATACAGTTATGCCGCGTTAGAAAGAGTGCGGCAGTGCCGGGCGCACCCTCATTCCCCGCACGCACAGTTCTCTTCACATACCGCTCGATACTCTATTCAAATCTCTTGCAAATGCAAGCCGCGTCTGCGAAGCGTTAGGCCCGCACAACCCATTTTACTGTATAGGCGCTTAATACAGCGCCTATAAGGTATCCTGGGTGCGCTGGTACCTGTCATTTCAAATGTCATTTCAACTGACATTTGAAATGACAGGTACCAGGAAGTGGATGGTTTCCCCCCTCCCGAAGCAAGGCGCAGGGCGAAAACTAAAACAAAAGTTGTTATTTATATATATATACATATATAAATACCTAGATGTCACTTTCCGAATCCCCCATCTCCACGCGCGTTTATCCAGGCGGCGGCGGCGGGAGCCGGCGGGCGGGCGCCCGTTCATCCAGGCGGCGGCGGGAGGGCGCGCGTTTATCCAGGAGACGGCGGGCGGGTGGGTGCGCAGCGGCGGGCGGGTGGGTGCCCGTTCATCCGGGCGGCGGCGGGAGCCGGTGGGCGGGCGTGCGTGCGTTCATCCAGGCGGAGGGAGCCAGCGGCGAAAGCGGCCTCCAACAGCCCCCGCCGGCAGTGAATGAATGCACGCCTGTGTACGCCCGTGCAATTTCGGCGCTCAAGGCGTGACGTCATGACGCTTGACGTCACGGCATGTGACTGCCTTGAGCGCCGAAATTGCACGGTCGTACACAAGCGTGCATTCATTCACTGCCGGCGGGGGCTGCTGGAGGCCGCTTTCGCCGCCGGCTCCCTCCGCCTGGATGAACGCACGCCCACCCGCCGGCTCCCGCCGCCGCCCGGATGAACGGGCGCCCACCCGCCCGCCGGCTCCCGTCACCGCCCGGATAAACGCGCGCCCACCCGCCCGCCGGCTCCCGCCACCGCCCGGATGAACGGGCGCCCACCCGCCCCCGCCGCCGCCTGGATGAACGCGCGCCCACCCGCCCGCCGGCTCCCGCCGCCTGGATGAACGCGCGCCCACCCGCCCGCCGGCTCCCGCCGCCGCCCGGATGAACGCGCGCCCGCCCGCCCGCCGGCTCCCGCTGCCGCCTGGATGAACGGCGCCCACCTGCTCGCCGACTCCTGCCGCCGCCTGGATAAATGCGCGTGGAGATGGGGGATTCGGAAACTGACATCTAGGTATTTATATATATATATATATATAAATAACAACTTTACCAAAAGCGGGGCTCGCTGCAAATGTTTGTATATATGGATCTAGCATTATTGTTTTAAGTTAATTTAAGGAATCGCATGTGTAGTGCAATGATTTGAGGGAAAGTTTGCCATCTACCATTGCCCCTGCCTGTAACGCAGGAGTAGGGGTAGGCGGTAAGTTAGCAGGTTAAACGCGGGGCAAAACGGCAGGGTAAAATAGCGATAGTCGGGGCGCGCATCACTGTATGGGAGGGAATAGCTAATTCGATCATTTACATCTGATATACATGCCACGTGCAGAAGGGGTTATGGGTCGGTTTCAAGAAGTGCTAAGGATGCGTGAAACTGGAGACTGTATCGCAGGATCACCTTACGCTTCCGAATTGTGCGCCCACAGCGAGTTACAGACGGGGAATCTCCAGCCGCACTTTACAGTATCGATCTGTGTCTCAGATACAAACTTTGATTATGAGTCCTCTGGGGGGTAGGGAAATTCCCCCAGTACCTTAATCTCATCCACTTCAAAGTGGCTGAAAAGTGGAATATAAATAAAAGGACTTTTTAAAAAAAACTGCCCACCTTAAAAGCACTTAAATCTATATATGATTCAAAGAGAATCTAGGCTCATACAGAATTTGCACCAAAACATAAACGTTTTGAAAATTGCCCCATATTTAAACTTTGTTTCATATGTATATGAAACTGTATAATACAAATATGTTTCAGAAATTATGTATTATTATTATTCTGTCCTCACTGTGAATTCCATATGTGTATCTTAAACAGATAGTTTAATTCAGTTTTTACTTTGCAGACAGAGGAGACTGCTTCAGCTCCAAACTATTAACAAGTAAACAGAGTACTACCGTGAATAAACTGGAGAAAATAGAAGCCAAAGTAGTCTGGATCATAGTAAATTGAGACAGGTAAAAAGAGAATTATTCTGCAGGGTTAGCTGTTGAAGCATGCATGCTGAGCTAAGCTGATAGAAAACATGAGGAAAAACATCCAGGAGCCTTTGCTTCTAAGTCAGAAGTTAACCCTGTAGAGCCAGCAGCACTGAATACAGAATATCCAGCGAATGTGCAGGTTGACCACCAGTTGGCAGTAAAACAAAGAACTTTATGCAGAGTAAAGCATGAACAGCAGTATTAATAAACAGAACAGAAAGGCTATTGAAGAAGCAGGACTCTGTGAAAACAGGACAACAGGAAACAAAGGAAAAAAGCGGTGGAGACAGACCTGTTCCACTATTAACTTTTTTTCTTTAACAACATTGTAGTCGAGGAGTCCAAAGTGCTTACACTTTTCCATGAACCATGAGAAGCACTGCTTCAGTGATGGATCTAACAAAGTTCTTTACAGTCCCCAATGTTATGGATTTTTCCATCTTCACTGGGCATCGTTTTGGTGATGAGCCCCGTTGGCCATTAATTCCATGGGGTTTGCTTGTCTTTAAGTAAAACAAGGTCACCCACCTGGAGCTTTGGTTTAGTATGTTGCCACATACTGTGGATCTGCAGAATTGTCAGGTAATTCACGCCTCCAACAATCCTAAAATGTATTGCCGAGGCAGTGAACCTATTACCACTGTCTCTTATAAAGGTCCTTGGCATCATCCTCTCAGGGTGGTGCCAGATTCATAGTCTTTTGGGTAAGAATGGTAGCAGGAGTCAGGATGTTTGGAAACCCTGGGTCTGTAGAAGCAGAAACCAAGGGTCTGGCATCAGAGTGGTCAGACACTCATGAGAAAGATGAGTGGGGCCAGACATGCAGTCTAGAATTCACCAAGCCACATGAATCATGCATTCCCAAATACATCCCATATCAGAAGAAAGAGGGGAGTTGAATAACCAGATGCATCCTTGGTCACTTAGATATCTCTTTACATTAGAAATCTTGAGGTCCACATTCAGAAGTTATCAGGCTAAATTATTATTTGTGACAAACCAGAAAATATCAATGAAATACACCACTGCTTCAGCGATTAGAACTATAATGGTCAACAATCATGAGATACAACTCAATCGCTGGAATAAAATACTTTTATAGGTGTTTATGCGATTTTAAATTTTTTTAAGAAAATTTTTTTTATCGACACCTACACTGTGGAACGCTTTGTGTGAAATAAATTTATATTACTCTATAATAAAATTATGGTAATGGAATTGGAGGAAAGTTTCATATAAACAAGTAGGTGTCTCCACACCACTGCTTTGTGGTATTATAATCATTAACTGTCCTCCTCCTCCTTTAGTTTTTTGTTATTTATATGAAGATTCTTTCACCTCTGTGAACCTAAAAGTCTTCCGTGATGTGAACGTCAGTCGGTTTTGTGTACAAAATGGCACATAATTTTAAAGGACTATAAAGTCTCTACTATAAACTACAAGGAGTGAAATTCAGACTTCCCCGTTAGATGTTGGTGTGTGCTGTCCAATTTCTGACGGTGGTCCCGACACGAACGATCCGTGTTTCAGACGTATTGTCTTTCCTCAGGGATGTAAATTGCTGCTGTTCGACCAACTTTTAAAGGATCTGAGTAACTCCATTCGAAAAATTCCTCGGATGATCTGGAATGGATGCCTCATGATGGTATCACTCTGACGCCATCTCCGGAAGAGTGATTTATGGATGTTCCGTGACCCCTTTTATGTGCTAGCTGTGAAGCGAAATTGACCAATGACCGTGTTAGAGATTGATGACGTCAACTGCCGACCTGATCGAAAACTTGTTTATAATAAAACTATCTTACTGTCGGACCTGAAGGAAACTTGATAGTTCATGCACGTGTTTGCGTGCTTAAGTGACGTATTATGCGACTTGGTTGAGGAACAGCGGCGGCCTATTTCCACTGCTAAGCGGACCTGATAGTGAACTTTGCTTTTCAAAAACGTCCCGAGAACCTTATGATAAAAATGTAAGATCGCTATAGATGTTTGAAAGCGAGATATAAAATTTTACCGGCGTTGCAAGTCACAAATGCACTTTATTGATCCTGTGAAATCATGCTGGTTTTTTTATCCTCAAGAAAATAAAAACTGTTACAACAAAGTGTTCCAGTTTAATTCGTCATTCATGCCCCGCGGGGTTGAAGATGTTAAGGTGAAAATCCAGAATGCTTCACGTTGGTTAAGAAGGGCCCTGATATGCAGCATATAAAAGAGCTAAGTACAGTGACCGTGACATGTTGTTAAAGTCAAACCTACAAAACAGGAAACTCGGTAGACCTGCGTATTAAGGCAATCCATTGCATCCAACATAATCAAGTCAGCCATTCGGCGACATTGGCATATACTGTCAATGCATGATATTTTTAAAGAACTTCCTACTTTTGCTATGTCCCGAGGCAGAAACATTAGAGAGCAGACAGTCCATGCACAGATCGAAAATGTCAAACGGGAAGAGACATTAATGGGCCATCAACCATGTGGCAATTGCACATGGTGCGCACAAACTCTCAAAGGAATCTTATGGGAGGACCCTGTTTTGGGATACAAAGTTTGGCGAAAGAACAACACAACTGTCAATCCAGTAATGTGGTTTACGTCATCATCTGCCCGTGTCCCAAGTTACATATAGGTCGCACCACAAGACCAGTTAAGGTCAGATTGGGAGAGCACAAATCAAGATTCAGTACAGTTAAAATGACGTCACCTATGGTGCAACATCTGACAGAGAGTGGACATATCATTACTGAATTAAAATGGACAGTATTAGAACATTTGGAATCCCCACCGAGGCGTGGGGATATCAGGGCCCTTCTTAACCAACGTGAAGCATTCTGGATTTTCACCTTAACATCTTCAACCCCGCGGGGCATGAATGACGAATTAAACTGGAACACTTTGTTGTAACAGTTTTTATTTTCTTGAGGATAAAAAAACCAGCATGATTTCACAGGATCAATAAAGTGCATTTGTGACTTGCAACACCGGTAAAATTTTATATCTCGCTTTCAAACATCTATAGCGATCTTACATTTTTATCATAAGGTTCTCGGGACGTTTTTGAAAAGCAAAGGTCACTATCAGGTCCGCTTAGCAGTGGAAATAGGCCGCCGCAGTTCCTCAACCAAGTCGGATAATACGTCACTTAAGCACGCAAACACGTGCATGAACTATCAAGTTTCCTTCAGGTCCGACAGTAAGATAGTTTTATTATAAACAAGTTTTCGATCAGGTCGGCAGTTGACGTCATCAATCTCTAACATGGTCATTGGTCAATTTCGCTCCACAGTTAGCACATAAAAGGGGTCATGGAACATCCATAAATCACTCTTCCGGAGATGGAGTCAGAGTGATACCATCATGAGGCATCCAGTCCAGATCATCCGAGGAATTTTTCGAATGGAGTTACTCAGATCCTTTAAAAGTTGGTCAAACAGCAGCAATTTACATCCCTGAGGAAAGACAATACGTCTGAAACACGGATCGTTCGTGTCAGGACCACCGTCAGAAATTGGACAGCACACACCAACATCTAACGGGGAAGTCTGAATTTCACTCCTTGTAGTTTATAGTAGAGACTTTATAGTCCTTTAAAATTATGTGCCGTTTTGTACACAAAACCGACTGACGTTCACATCACGGAAGACGTTTAGGTTCACAGAGGTGAAAGAATCTTCATATAAATAACAAAAAACTAAAGGAGGAGGAGGACAGTTAATGATTATAATACCACAAAGCAGTGGTGTGGAGACACCTACTTGTTTATATGAAACTTTCCTACAATTCCATTACCATAATTTTATTATAGAGTAATATAAATTTATTTCACACAAAGCGTTTCACAGTGTAGGTGTCGATAAAAAAAAATTTCTTAAAAAAATTTAAAATCGCATAAACACCTATAAATTATTATTTGGGCATTTATCTGGCTAAATTCCAGATGGATAACTTTTTATCTGGCTAAAATTTGGCAAGATAAATCAGGAGCATTCTGGGTGCTATGATGAACTAGTAGTATTTATGTAAGCCCTTGCACAAAAGATACATTGATAGACAGGATCTGGCTAGATGTCAAATAAAGAAAAATAAACTAAGATGTTCACTGGAAAGGACTACAATTCCCAGCTGCCCAGCAACCAGTCCCTAAGAGAACATGGGTAAGAATAGGCTGAGTGACTCAGCAAGTTTTCCATAATTGGTTGCCAGGTGCTTAAAAAGAGGGAGTACCCTGGTAAGAGAAAATCCAGAATCGGCAGCATTCCCATGGAAGGAGAGAAGGAGGAGAGGCAGAGACAGAACCTGCAGGTAAGAGTTAAGTTAGAGCTGTATCTGTTTTTCTCTCATTTATTATAACTAAGTGAGAGATGGAAGGGAATGTGATATGAGTGGAGGTATCTTAATTTTGGAATGTTAAGAGATGTAGTACTTAATGAAAGAAATCTGCCTTGAATCTTGTTCAAGTTAATTAAAGTTATTAAATTCACTATTGAGCATTGAGAGGTAAACTGCAGCTGCTTGAATGTTTGGCTGCAGTAGTTGATTCCTTGTAAACCTTAAGCTACTAAAAACATGATTCCTTGTTCAGAAACTAAGCTGGAAAACTGTTTGCATGTTTTACTGCAGTAATTCATTCCCTATAAACCTCAAGCAGCTGAAAATGTCATTTCCTGATCAGAGTGGTTAAGATTGAGCACCACAAGCAATGGAACTCTTAAAAGCTTCAGATTTTGTTACCTGTTGGCAAGCCAGTTTTAAACTGTAGGACACTAAGGGTATCAGTGAGCAGTTAAAGCTGGGGAGAATTATAATTCTGGTCTACATCAATTTTGCTGACTACAAGATAATGTGTGATCTTTATGTATTTTAGTGTGCTGAATCAAAAAATCATATCCGTTTCCTCCAGTCACATCCGGTTTTTCCACAAAACTCTGTCTACTCATAAACTCTTATAGCAATAACGTAACATTATTATTTAGATATGCTGACTACACAGAAAGAAATGCTGAATATGCAATTGGTATAACCAATAGGAAGACTGCTTATTAAACAGTTTAAAACTGCTGATGTCGGCATTTTATGGCTATATAAGTAGCGTGAAAACAGACAGCAGCATTCAGTTGTTCAAGAGGCTTAGAAGTCACAGCAAATTTAACTCTGTTAAATCTGTTTTTGTTGAATATGTCATCCAACACTCGAATAGTTTGTGGACGGTGCCGGAATGATCCTGATATATTCTGTTACATTTGTGGTTGTTTTACAACACTCAAACAAAGGACAAAAATATCTGACTGTACAAAAAGCTTATCATGCATATTTCAGGGTTAAACTGGGTGACCAGGACAAACCTTGGGCACCACATAAAGTGTACAGGACATGTGTTGAAAACATGAGACAGTGGATTAAAGGTCAGAGAAAAAGTCTCGTCTTCGGAGTTCCAATGGTGTGGCGAAAGCTCCAAAACCATGTTGATGACTGCTACTTCTGCATTCTTTTGAAGAAAATGTAGTCTATAGATCCAAATGGTTTCCTTACATCGTTACTTGGAAACGGTTTATTGATGATTTATTTTTCATTTGGCAGGGGTCCACAGATGAGTTGAATGAATTTTTGGAAGAATTAAATCTGAGTGCCCGAATTTGAAGTTTACTGTCACCTGGGATAAAGGATCTGTTACATTTTTTGACATGTCAGTACACATACAAGATGGTCAATTAATCACCATGGTATATAGAAAAGAAACTGACAGAAACACCTTATTACATTACTGTAGTTTTCATCCGAGACAGTTACGTGATAATATTCCCATGGGCCAATTTTTAAGGTATAGGAGGTTATGCACATTGGTAACAGAATATAAGATCCAAGCCCAGAAATTAACTGAATGATTTTTAAATCGTGGTTATGCTAAGCCTACCGTAAAAAAAGCATATAAGAGGGCACTATATGCTAATAGGGAAAATCGTTTAATAAAATCTAAGAAACAATCTCCTGCCAGGATTATCTGTTCAATTCCGTATTCATCTAGAACGAGAGATATTAAAACCAGTATTTTAAAACACTGGCATTTGTTATCCTCTATGACGGAATTTATTGAAAAACCTATTTTTGCGGTAAAAAAACATCAGAATTTAGGTAGTTATCTGAGATCCCATAAATTGAAGGGATTGGATAATTTGGATTATGGTCAAATAACTTGTGGGTCATGCTCCGTGTGTAAACACGTTTTAGTATGTAGAGAATTTAGACACTCGAATTCAGAGTATCCTTATAAACTACCTGGAAGATTTTCTTGTGACACAAGTGGAGTAATATATGCGATTATATGTCCCTGAGGGTTGGTGTACATTGGACAGACGGCAAGAATTATTCAAGTGAGAATTATAGAACAAAGGAGTCGAATTAAATCATTAAAAATACATGCGCCTTTAGTTGACTATTGGATTGAGTCTGGACACACAGTGGATGATATAAAGTTTGCTGTGATTAAGAAACTTTATTTACCTAACAGGGGTGATATGTCAAATGCATTGAGACGGGTAGACCAATGCTTGGGGGTAGATCTTTAAAAACTACGCGATCGCGTACTTTTGTTCGCGCACCAGGCGCGAACAAATGTACGCTGGATTTTATAAGATACGCGCGTATCTTATAAAATCCGGGGTCAGCGCGCGCAAGGGGGTGCACATTTGTGCAACCTGCGCGCGCCGAGCCCAGCGCGGCCTGCCTGTTCCCTCCGAGGCCGCTCCGATTTCGGAGCGGCCTCGGAGGGAACTTTTTTTCACCCACCCCCCCTACCTTTGTTAGCAAAGTTACGCCTGCTGAAAGCAGGCGTAACTTTGCACGCGTCGGCCGGCAGCCCCACTCCGTCCACCGGTCCCGGGGCTAGTCCGGAGGCCTCGACCACGCCCCCGGGCCGGCGCCAAGCCCCCAGGCCCGCCCCCGAAACGTCGCAGCATGCCCCCGAAACGCCACGTCGTTTCGGGAACGCCCCCGGACACACCCCCTCCCTCCCCTTTTCAAAAGCCCCAGGACTTACGCATGTCCCGGGGCTTTTGGCGCGCCGGCGCATGAGGGCCCTGCGCGCGTAAATCCTTCCATATTTACACGCGTGGGCCTTTTAAAATCCACCCCTTGATTTTTAAATGGGGCACAGTTACACCTGGGGGTTTAAATGGCCCCATTGAATGGAATGCATTTTTTTTAATGCTTTCATGATGAAGACAGGTGTATGAGATTTGAGGATGGTGGTTTCAATTTTGAAATCAGGTAGTGGTTTAATGGTGTATATAAAGAGGGAGGAAATGGTATTACGTTCATCACATTCTTTGACATGTGATGTTTGTCGGTTCCAGTCAGATTGTAAGCATACGGAGGGCATTTGGGTAGTGAAGGAACTCAGGTAGTGAAGGAATTGGTGCGTAGACAGATAAATGTTTGTTTTAATTTATGTATCTGCCTGTTCGGTTCTAGATAAACATATTGAAAAAAATGGAGTACAAGCGGTAATAATTATGAATATGGTTGAAAAGTGATACTTGGGAATGAAATGGTTGTAAGTAGAAGTTGAAATTCTGAAGGTCAGTCTGGGTAATTTATAAGAATATGAAGTGGGTGTTATTATATATGATTATGGTGGTTGATGTGATATTATTTTTGGTGGAAGGTGTGGAGAGTGAACATCTTTTAAATCAGTGGATTGATGAGTCCCTGACGAAGCCTCAGACGTGAGGTGAAACAAAGATCTTTGTCGGACCAGGAGGAATGTGATCTTTTTGCGATGATTGCTTGAAGAGTGTTTTGAGCTGATATATCCGGACAAGTATGTCAGAAAGATATACATACTTCATCGTTATAAGAGATTGAGACAAATTGAAAATAGTATTCCACATATAAAGATCACATTCATGATCATAATGTTTATTGGTGTTAATGGTTTTATGGTGGTATGATTGTGTGAGTGGATGTTATGATTAGATAGTTTTTAATTGTTTAGATAGGATGTTCTGCTGTTGGATATATTAATAAAGTTTATACACATTGTGTATTCAAAAAAAATTTCGATATTGTATGTACAATTTATTTTCTGTATGTGAATAGTATTCTCTTTGTGTATAAGTGGTAATTATTACAGGCATGAACACAAAGACAAAATCTTCCATCCAGTACCCAAATCTCCCCTCAACTATAAGACCAGTTGCTCACTGCGACGAAGTCACTGTACCTATCTTCAGTACTTTGGAAAGTTCTGGCGACGATGAATTCTGTCATTCCAATTTTTCCAAAGACTCCGACGATGAAGCTTTTGTGGCCTCAGAAGTTGCTGCCAGAATGTGCCAGCCATTCACTCAAGCTGAGTTGAATGACCTGGTATGAGATCTTGATCTGCCGAAGTCATCAGCAGAGTTACTGGGTTCAAGGCTAAAGGAAAATAACTTGTTGGCTCTTGGTACCACATTTATGTATCGTAACAGAGAGAAAGATCTTCTGAAATATTTCCATATGGACAAGGAGCTTGTAAACTGCATCGATGTCAAAGGACTTATTGAGTCAATGGGATGTGATAGTTATGTTGCTGACGAATGGAGGCTTTTTATTGACAGTTCAAAGAGAAGTCTAAAGTGTATGTTGCTTCACAATGGCAATAAAATAGCTTCCATTCCTCTTGCTCACTCGGTAAATATGAAAGAAACTTATGAATCCAAGATAACTATTCTCCAAAAAATCAAATATAAAAATCATTGATGGATTTTATATGGCGATCTGAAGGCTATATCGATGCTTCTAGGACAACAAAGCGGTTACACAAAATTTCCTTGCTTCTTGTGTCTTTGGGATAGCCGAGCAAAGGCAGAACATTATACAAGGAAAGAATGGCCCACTAGAGAGAAATTTAAGATCGGTGAAGAGAATATTAAGAATGAACAACTTGTTAATCCTCAGAAAGTGTTGCTCCCCCCATTGCATATAAAATTGGGACTCAAGATGGTGAGTGCTTCAAGTACCTGTGTAACAGATTTCCTGCTCTTTCATATGAGAAGCTGAAAGCTGGCATATTTAATGGCCCACAAATTAGGCTTCTAATCAAAGACAGAATTCCTCAATACCATGAAAACCATAGAAAAGGATGCTTGGTCTGCTTATTCTGATGTGATTACAGACTTTCTTGGCAACTTTGGGTCAAAAAATTATAACCTTTTAGTTCAAAATTTGTTGATTGCTTTTCAAAGACTGGGAGCAAACATGAGTGTCAAATTGCATTTCCTTGATAGCCACCTGAACTACTTCCCTCAAATCTTGGAGCTTTGATTGAAGAACAAGAAGAACACTTCCACCAAGACATAAAGTCCATGGAACATAGATATCAAGGCAGATGGAACACAAACATGATGGCATATTACTGCTGGTGCTTACAACATGACAACCCTGATCATAACTGTTCCAGAGCATCCAAAAAGAGAGAATTTCTCCCTAACAATTAAAATTTACACAACAATTGCTCTATTGGGCCTGGATTCATCATTTCTCGCAGAATGATGAATCCTGCAAAAACGGGGGGCTTTGGCAGTGCGCCAGCTGCCGGCTTTCACACCAAATAGCGCCACCGTGAATGGTACTGCTATTCGGCATGTTACTGCCAACAATAATGTTAGTAACATTATCGCTGGCAGCGAAGACACCACCAACTCCGCCCCTCCCCACGCCAACTCCCCCTCCCCTAATTTGCATTCTATCGCATGTGATAGGCCCTTTTCGCATGTGATAAATGACCCCCTTGGTTAGACGATAGACTCGGTTTTTGCATGAAACAAATATATTACGTGCTATCGCTTCTTCAGAACTTCTTATTACTCTTGATATTTGACTTTATAATCTTTAATCAAACATTTCTCATTTGTGAAAAAATTTGATGTATTGCATATTTTACTTCATATTTGGAATCAGCACCTTTCATTTGGGTAAAATCAGCAAAAATAATTAGGTCAGCAGAAATTTTTTTTTCAAATGTAGACCAGTCTTATTAAGGAAGCCCTGTAGGTTAAGCCAAGAACCTTTCAGAAGAATGTGTCTATAGCTAACAGGGGCTTAAAGATCAGGTAAGCAGAATTCTCCCCAGTTAATCAGTTCTAAGGATCTCTTTATCCAGGTTCTGAGTTCTAGGATGAAATATTGAGTGTAGGATGAAGAGCTCTCTAGGTAAAGGTATTTGCTATAGTCACTGGTTTGAAGATAGAAAAGAGAAAACTGTTAGGAGCTAAGCAAAGCTGGGTTTGATTGTAAAGTTGTTATTGTCTGTAAACCCCTTAGACATTTGCTTTATGAAATTATAACTTTGGCATTAAACTACAGCTTGGTAGTCGGCACTGTGGTTTATTTTTTCCTTCTGCAAGAAATAGTCTATTTTAGGCCTATCTAAGGGTTTGTGCTATGTTCAAGCTGCAGATAAGGAAATAGGTCAGGTTCTGACTCAACAACACTCCTCTCTAATCTACTGACAGTCCCAAGTCTAGATAGCTTTAATTATAGCTCCCTATATCCGTAGAAGGAGACAGAAACAGCATTACACACTTGTCAAGAGTTAGCGTCCATTGCTATAACACTACAGGGCATAACTGGGAGAAGCTGAGTTAGCCAGTAAGTCATCCAGATTACTCCAATATTCAGAGGTAGCTGGATAACTTACCCAGTTAAATCTGGTCATCCAGTAGACCTGCTATAAAATTAACCGTACTGCTGAATATATAGGCTAAGTTAGCCAGATAAGTTTATGCAGCTAACTAGCCAAGACACACAGTGGCTGAATATGGACCTCATCAATGTTATTTGAGTTGACCTTCAACTATCTGCAAGTTCTAAAATTAGACCTATATTCACAGCACAACTGATCTCTGGCCCTCTAATAGAAAAAAATCTTCAGGTGGCATTGATGAAGCTAGAAATGTCCATGGATTCAAATATCTCGATAGCACCAATTCTCTCATACAAGTGAACAAAATGGCCCATCACTTGCTATTCACTTGACTTCCTCTACTCCTTCATGAGGTAACCATCTACAGACCAAAAACATCAAGTCCTATGTAAGTGAAGGGTGGTTTTGTTACTAAGCTGATCAGCTGCTAGGTCTGCCATATTTTGATCTTGTTGCATACCCCACAGGTTATTGCACTGGACATATCCAGAGAAAAGTGACCAAAATGGTGTGGAGTCTGTATGAGAACCCCTTTGAAGAGAAGCTGAAGGATCTGAATATGTATATCCTGGAAGAGAGGAGGTGTAGGGGAGGTATGATACAGACCTTCAGATACCTGAAAAGTTTTATTGATGCACATTTGACAAACCTTTTACCTCGGAAAGAAATCAGGAGAACTAGGGGGTTACGAAGCAGTAAAGCAGACAACAAAGAACTTTATGCAGAGTATGGCATGGTCAACAGCATTAGCAAACAAAATCAGAGAGGCTTCTGAGGAAGCAGGACAACAGTAAACAAAAAAGAAAATGCCTGTGCAGATAGGACAATTATCATGATTAGTATAATGCACAGCACTGTACAAAAACATAGGGAGTGTAGTTTTCAAAGGGTCTTCTGTGGGAGCATTTTCATTTTATTTTGGGGTCACACCTCCCAGCTCAGAAAACATGCTGCCATTTTATAAATACCAAGCTGTCTAATTTTAGAAAAGCCCTTCTGGGCTTTCTCCTATCCCCTTCTCCCGAACTCTCCTGAGACCACCCTCTGACTCCCACCAGTTTACCCTAGATATCTGAGGTCCAAAGATGGAAGGAACAATCCCCAGTCACTCCTGTCCTGCTAATTCTGTATTTCAAAATGGTGCCAGCTAAGGCTGCCATTAACTTGAAGTATGGCCATATTTCAAAATAGCGCTGGCCTTGGTTCAGCTGGCAATACCCAACACAACGGGGAATCCTATAACTCGTTGCACTAATTGACTGTTGCATATACTTATACTATATCATCATAATCTAATTAATAAACTTTGTCATGCTTATTGTTCAATTTCCAAAACTGTAAACATTTTATTATATTGCACTTATCATCATACACATAAAAACTTTTAAATATACAATCTTATAACAACATCACATCAAACATTACATGTAATACAATACATGTCAAACAATAGATATCTTCATATACATGTACCTTCATCTGCAAAACATATCTTATAGTAATTTTACTGTACACATTGTCCGGACATGCCCTCAATAATAACAACCCATACCCTCAACCCTAACCCACTAATAACATTTAATTGCATTCACTCATCATTCACTCCTCTTGGTTCAGCTGGCACCATTTTGAAATGCACAGCCACAATGAAAGAGGCCTCGGTCCCGCCCCTGGACCCCCACCACGCCCCCTTCCCACCCCTTTTTTGAAGCCCCGGGACATACGTGCATCCCAGGGCTTGCTCGGCGCGCGCAGGGGCAGCTTGGGGCAGCTTTTTGGGGGTTACACGCGTATGAATTAATTTGGTCTTCCTGATATTTGGACCCAATGAACAGTACCCATGGCAGAGGATCTGTTAATAGCAGAGCTTAGTTTAAACTAAAAAATAATCAAAAACTAATGGGGGGGAAAAAAGGTATAATTGCAACCAGCTTTAAGAAGTACCCTCTTATAATTTGAAAGAATCAATTGCAATCATTTACTGAATGTGTTAGTAAAAGCTCCCTCCTCCCAACACACACTCCTGCTCCATAAAAGTCTTCTTTACAGTCTGAAATCATACAGATAAAAAAGGAGCTGCATTTTATACACGGTGCTAGGTAAATATACACAGATAGATTTCTGTGATGATGGTACCACCTGTCCTCCGTGGGCTTACATTCTTCCAGGTTTGTTCTTTGGCATCACACAGAGTTAACCACCTGGCTCTACGTATGCCAACAAGGGCACCAGGGATTAGATCAGACTCATCATCAAATCTGTTTAAATCTTTTTCAACAGAAAATATGTTGTGCAAAATAAGAGGGAAAAAAAAAATCAGTTAGCAACATCCATTATAGAAACTAATGGTAACAGGTTACACCACATTAATGTTGGCAACATCACGCCAAAAAATCTGTACACCTGCAGCTAAAAGTCTCAGCTGATTTAATGTAATGATCTGTGCTGCTAGATTTCCTGGACCAAGCCGTTGGATCGAAGGATCTCGTCAGCAACTAGGCTTTTTGTGTGAATACATGCCAGTGCTGAACCATACAGTCTTTGGCACAGATTGCACAGATTGTCACATATCCTCAGAAAGAATTGGTTTAAGTGAAGGGTGCATGTGAAACTGCTTCCAGTATGTATTCCTGCATATGCTGATGACTTAAGGCATGAAAAGCGAGATATGAGCTCAACAGGGTTGCCAGAGCTGGTGTCATGGTGATATTATCAGAACCTTCCTTCTGGGTTGTTGTTTGTTTTGTTTTATTTAAATGGTGGGCAAGTCAAAATCAATAAGATAATTTAGGGATCACAGCTGCTTGCAGGTACTATTTTCTAAGCCATTTCAAAGCTACACTCTAATTCCGCCCTAAGGTGAACTGACAGACCTTCGCTGCTTGTGTTAGCCACCAGTTTCTGGGTTCTTTCTAGGCCTGTCTATCTTACAGGGCGATGCTCAGGGTGATACTTCATTTTGTATCTTTAGCACTGATGGCATAGCCCTAGAAAGAAATATCAAGCCCCCTGATGTTCACCCTGCATGTCACATTTTGCTGCTAAATGTAACACTAGACTGTATCACATTAGTGAGAGAAGCAAGTTGAAATTTTTTTGAATAAAATTTTTCTGAGGACAAAAACTGCTTATCAGAAGAGAGATTTTGTAAATACGCTACATTGTAATTAGTTTTTACCTTTTTTCAGAACTTAATACATATAGTATATTATTTATTTATTAAAATGTTATATACTGCCTGTAAATCATATTAACCAAGTGGGGATACAATAAAACTGTTGCACTGGGAGTGGACCCTTGCCCTGGTGCAGGATTGGTACGGCCCTCCGGTCGGACCCAAAGAGCGCCTGCCACCAGGAGGCAGAGCAAAAGCAGAGACAGAGGCTAGCTGGAGCTTCACCAATAGCAACCCGGGGTTCCCTCAGGTTGAGCCCTGGTCTTAGGTGAAGAGTAGTCAGAGTTCCAGGCAAAGGTCAGGTCAGGCGGCGATCAAGATTTGGTGAGAGAAGTAACGGTGGTGGGGCCACTTGGCAACAGTGATCATAACATGATCAAATTTAAACTAATAACTGGAAGGGGGACAATAAGTAAATCTGCAGCTCTAACACTAAATTTTAAAAAGGGAAACTTTGATAAAATGAGAAAAATAGAAAAAAACTGAGAGGTGCAGCTGCAAAGGTTAAAAGTGTTCAACAGGCATGGACATTGTTTAAAAATACAATCCTAGAGGTGCAGTCCATATGTATTCCGCGCATTAAGAACGGTGGAAGGAAGGCAAAACGACTACCGTCATGGTTAAAAGGTGAGGTCAAAGAGGCTATTTTAGCCAAAAAAAATCCTTCAAAAATTGGAAGAAGGATCCATCTGAAGAAAATAGGATAAAACATAAGCATTGTCAAGGTAAGTGTAAAACATTGATAAGACAGGCGAAGAGAGAATTTGAAATGAAATTGGCCATAGAGGCAAAAACTCATAATAAAAACCTTTTTAAATATATCCAAAGCAAGAAACCTGTGAGGGAGTCGGTTGGACCATTAGATGACAGAGGGGTTAAAGGGGCTCTTAGGGAAGATAAGGCCATTGCAGAAAGACTAAATGAATTATTTGCCTCCGTGTTTACTAATGAGGATGTTGGGGAGATACCAGTTCCGGAGATGGTTTTCAGGGGTGATGAGTCAGATGAACTGAACGAAATCACTGTGAACCTGGAAGATGTAGTAGGCCAGATTGACAAACTAAAGAGTAGCAAATCACCTGGACCGGATGGTATGCATCCTAGGGTTCTGAAGGAACTCAAAAATGAAATTTCTGATCTATTAGTTAAAATTTGTAACCTATCCTTAAAATCATCCATTGTACCTGAAGACTGGAGGGTGGCCAATGTAACCCCAATATTTAAAAAAGGCTCCAGGGGCGATCCGGGTAACTATAGACCAGTGAGCCTGACTTCAGTTCCGGGAAAAATAGTGGAAACTATTCTCAAGAACAAAATTGTAAAGCATATAGAAAGACATGATTTAATGGAACATAGTCAACATGGATTTACCCAAGGGAAGTCTTGCCTAACAAATCTGCTTCATTTTTTTGAAGGGGTTAATAAACATGTGGATAAAGGTGAACCGATAGATGTAGTGTATTTGGATTTTCAGAAGGCGTTTGACAAAGTACCCCATGAGAGGCTTCTAAGAAAACTAAAAAGTCATGGGATAGGAGGTGATGTCCTTTCGTGGATTACAAGCTGGTTAAAAGACAGGAAACAGAGTAGGATTAAATATAGAGATTACTTGCCTGATAATCTCGTTTTCCTTAGTGTATGCAGATGGACTCAAAACAAGTGGGTATAGTGTGCTCGTGCTAGCAGTTGGAGACGGATCTGACGTCAGCACGGGTACATATACCCCCACAGGAAGTGAAGCAATTCAGTAATCTTCCTTGCAAAGCTGTCATAGCTCTATGAGTACTGACCGATCGATTAATTAAACAGGATTACCCTGACCGGTTGATAGTAGCTGGAGACCGCCAGGATTCTCAACTGGAAGGCGTCGACACCCGGCAGGGTGGATGCCCTATGTATTAAAACATGGCTTACCTGGAGCCTGTGAAATCCCATGGATATTGGCAGCCGGGCGGTATGCTGAGTCCATCTGCATACACTAAGGAAAACGAGATTATCAGGCAAGTAATCTCTACATTTCCTAGCGTGTAGCAGATGGACTCAAAACAAGTGGGGTGTACAAAAGCTACTCCCGGACTGGGCGGGAGGCTGCCCGCGGTCCGTGCAGGATTGCCCTTGCGAATGCGGTGTCCTCCCTGGCCTGGACATCCAGACAGTAGAATCTGGAGAAGGTATGGAGGGAGGACCACGTCGCCGCCTTACAGATCTCAGCCGGCGACAGCATCCGAGTTTCTGCCCAAGAGGCTGCTTGTGCTCTGGTAGAGTGAGCCTTGACCTGTAGAGGCGGTGATTTTCCCACGTCTACGTAGGCTGCCTTGATAACTTCTTTGACCCAGCGGGCGATAGTTGCCCGTGAGGCTGCTTCCCCTTGCTTCTTCCCGCTGTGTAGAACGAACAGATGGTCCGTCTTTCGTATTGCTTCGGACACTTCCAGGTATCTGGACAGTAGCCTGCCGATGTCGAGATGTCGTAGAATTCGACCTTCTTCTGACTTCTTCAAACCTTCTGTGGTAGGTAAAGAGATGGTTTGGTTGAGATGGAAGAGCGAGACTACTTTGGGTAAGAAGGAAGGGACTGTGCGAAGATAGATGGCTTCTGGCGTGATTCGGAGAAACGGATCACGGCAAGACAGTGCTTGTAGCTCTGAGACGCGTCGTGCGGAGCAAACAGCCAGCAGGAACACCATCTTCAAGGTTAACAAACGGAAGGACAGGCCTCGAAGTGGACGAAAGGCGTGTCCCGCTAGAAAGTCCAAAACTAGGTTGAGGTTCCACAGAGGTATGGGCCACTTCAGTGGCGGACGAATGTGTTTGACACCTTTCAGGAAGCGTGAAACGTCTGGGTGTGTGGCGATGCTATTGCCATCACTCCGGGGACCGTAGCAGGAAAGTGCTGCCACTTGGACCTTGATGGAACTGAGGGACAGACCCTTCTGAAGAAAATCTTGTAGGAAGTCCAAAATGATAGGAATCTTAGCGGCATGTGAATTGGTGCTATTAGCTCGCACCAAGCTTCAAATACTCTCCAGATCCTTATATAAGTTAGTGATGTGGAGAACTTGCGTGCTCTAAGGAGTGTATCTATTACCGGTCCTGAATATCCCCGTCAGTCTAGCCCTCTTAATGGCCAAACCGTAAGAGAGAGTTGAGCCGGATCCTCGTGGAGTATGGGACCTTGTCGCAGCAGGTCCCTGTGCGGCGGCAGGAGTAGTGGATTCCCTGCCAGTAGTCTTCTCATGTCTGCGTACCAGGGTCTTCTTGGCCAGTCCGGGGCCACTAGAAGAACTAGGCCTCTGTGCCGCTGAATCCTGTGTATAATGGCGCCCAGCAGGGGCCATGGTGGAAAAGCATACAGCAGGATCTCCTGGGGCCATGGTTGCACCAGTGCATCGATCCCCTGAGACTGAGGATCCCGCCTGCGGCTGAAATATCTGGGTACTTGAGCGTTGGACCTGTCCGCTAGTAGGTCCATGCCCGGGGTCCCCCACCGCTTCACAATCATCTGGAACGCTGTGGGTGACAGTTGCCAATCCCCAGGATGTAGACTTTCTCTGCTGAGGAAGTCTGCTGCGGTGTTGTCCTTCCCGGCGATGTGGACGGCGGAAATGTCCTGGAAATTTGCTTCCGCCCAAGTCATCAGGGGAGCTATTTCTAGGGCTACCTGTTGGCTTCTGGTTCCGCCCTGTCGGTTGATGTATGCCACTGTGGTGGCGTTGTCTGACATCACTCTGACTGCTCAGTGTCGCAGTCTGTGGGCAAATCGCAGGCACGCTAGCCTGACTGCCCGTGCCTCCAGTCGGTTGATGTTCCATCCCGACTCTTCTCTGCTCCATCGCCCTTGGGCGGTGAGTCCTTCGCAATGTGCGCCCCAGCCGCTCAGGCTGGCGTCTGTAGTGAGTAGGGTCCAGGTCGGAGAGGACATCCTGGACCCCCGGTTCATGTGGCTTTGCTGCAGCCACCATCGCAGCTGATTTCGTACCCTGGCTGGGAGAGGTAGGTGTACGGTGTAAATTTGTGATCGCGGGCTCCACCGGGATAGGAGGGCACATTGTAACGGCCTCATATGCGTCCGTGCCCATGGTATCACCTCCAGAGTGGATGCCATCAGGCCGAGGACTTGTAGGTAATCCCAAGCTGTGGGCCGGACGGCGTGCAGCAGGGCCTGCAGACGATTCTTGAGCTTTTCTCTTCTTTTGGGAGTTAAGCTGACTCTGTCTGCCTGAGTGTTGAATAGGACTCCTAGGTATTCCTTCGACTGAGACGGCTGTAGGGAACTCTTGCTTAAGTTTACTATCCAGCCTAGGCTTTCTAGAAGAGCAATCACTCGGCTGGTTGCCCGATGGCTCTCTTCTGGCGATTTTTGCCCTGATCAACCAATCGTCCAGATAGGGATGGACGAGAATTCCCTCCTTCCTGAGGGCCGCCGCCACTACTACTACTACTATGACCTTGGTAAAGATCCGCGGTGCTGTGGCTAACCCGAAGGGTAACGCTCGAAACTGAAAGTGTTGGTTCAGGACTTTGAAGCGTAAATAGCGCTGATGATCCCGATGGATTGGGATATGCAGGTAGGCTTCTGACAGATCTAGGGATGTGAGAAACTCCCCTGGCTGTACTGAATTTTTTGACGGATCGCAGGGTTTCCATGCGAAAGCTGGGTACCCGTAGGTAGCGGTTGACTGACTTGAGGTCCAGGACGGGCCGGAAAGTGCCCTCCTTCTTGGGCACTATGAAATAAATGGAATAATGCCCAGAATGTATCTCCCCTGCAGGCACTGGAAGTATGGCCTTGAGGGAGAGAAGCCTCTGTAAGGTAACATCTAGCGCTGCCCTCTTGAGGGGTGAACAAGGAGATTCCACAAACTTGTCTGGCGGGAGCCAAAGAAAGTCCAGGTGGTATCCCTCTCGGATGATGGTGAGGACCCACTGGTCCGAGGTAACCTCGGCCCACCTGCGGTAAAAGAGGGTCAGCCTGCCCCCTATGGCTGCTACCCCCAGATGGGCCGGCTGATTGTCATTGTGGGGTACGGCCGGGCCCGGAACCCGAGCCGGCTCCCCTCTTCCTGTACTTTAGGTTGAAAAGACTGGTTCCTGACCTGCGACCGAGGTGCCTGGTAGCGAGTCCCGTAAGGGTTGAAGCGCCGAGAGGTTCTACCTCTGGGTGGTCTAGAAGACGGGCGCTGCCTCATGCGTGGTCTGTCTTCTGGTAGATGAGGTAAAGGAGAGGCGCCCCATTTATTGGCCAGCGTCTCCAGGTCGCTGCCGAACAGGAGAGATCCCTTAAAGGGCATTCTCATGAGGTGTGTCTTGGAAGAGGAGTCGGTCAACCAGTTACGTAGCCAGAGCTGCCTCCTGGCTGCCACTGAGGATGACCCTCCCTTGGCTGCCGTACGGACGAGGTCGGAGGCTGCGTCAGTAAGGAATGAGAGAGCTGATTCCATCCCTTCTCCCGGGGCGTTGTTCTGAGCCTGAGATAAGCAGGAACGCGTCACCACCGTGTAGCAAGTCGCAATTCGTAGGGACATGGCTGCCACCTCAAAGGCCTGCTTCAGGATGGCGTCCATACGCCGGTCATGTGTATCTTTGAGGGCCGTCCCACCTTCCACCGGGATGGTGGTGCGCTTCACAAATTTATTTATTTTTTTCTCTCTGTCCTGGGAGCAATCCGAATCCCCATAAGCGGGGCTGTCGGGTGGTGAGTGGCTGCGCCTAGGTCTCGAGGGTCCAGGGACCGGATCGACCGGGACGGAAAGACCCATTCGAGGAGCAGACTGCATCTGGACAAAGGCATGAATCCCCTTGAATAATTCTACCCAGGAAAGCGAAGCCGGATCTGGCCGCAGGGGCACCAGGTCTCTCAGGTTCCCTGGTTGCTCGCCGCGGCCCGCTAAGTCTGGTGTGCTCCCTGAGGAACCGCTGGGCTGGGGCCGGTCCTGTCCTGGAACTCCCATGGCCTCCTCACATTGGGCACATAGTGAGTCTGCTCCCTCGCTCTGGGTAGCTCTGAGGTTGCATGCTGAGCAGAGGCTTAGAGCTGTCATGCCAGATGCTGGAGGTGCCAGCCCTGCGGCCGCATGGGCTTTCTTATGCTCCATTCGCCTGAAATCCGGTGTCGCCCAATAAGTGCGCCTAACAAGAGCGCTTAACAGCATGCGTCTATACACGGGCATCTTAGAAGCGTGCGCCTATACACGGGCGACTTATAAACGTGTGCCTATTGCGTGTGCTAATAACATGCGGTTATCGCGTGTGCTAATAACATGCGGTTATCGCGTGTGCTAACAACATGCGGTTATCGCGTGTGCTAACAACATGCGGTTATCGCGTGTGCTAACAACATGCGGTTATCGCGTGTGCTAACAACATGCGGTTATCGCGTGTGCTAACAACATGCGGTTATCGCGTGCGCTAGCTCAGTAACGAGCACTCAGCGGCGAAGTTGAGTAGGCAGGCAAAATGGCAACCTCCTTGGCGTGCTGCCCCGTAGGCAGGCCCAGCGAATCCACACTTCCTCGGAGACCAAGTAAAGATATGTGCCTTACCTTGTCTTTGGCGCTTCCCGGTTGCAACCCGGGCGGTCTCCGGCTGCGGGGGGAGTATACCTTCAACCGCCGCGCATAAGGAAGTGCGCCCGCTGCCTCTAGGCCGCGCCCAAACTCGTCTCGCTCGGGGGCCAAGCTGCGCCCGAGCCCTTCTCACTCGGGGGCCAAGTCCACGCCGGGACCGAGGCTGCCTCTAGGCCGCGCCCGAACTCGTCTCGCTTGGGGGCCAAGCCGCGCCCGAGCCCTTCTCACTCGGGGGCTAGGTCCGAGGGACCACGGAAATCCCCTCGGGAACTCAACTGGGGGAGGGACCGACTGGTATCACCGCAGGAGTGCGGGGCTCGTCGTTAAGAGATATCGTCTAGGAATTTAGTCGTTAGAAGTTGTAAGAACGCTCAGCGAGCGTGAAGGTGCTCCAAACTGCTTTGGAGATGGAAATTACTGAATTGCTTCACTTCCTGTGGGGGTATATGTACCCGTGCTGACGTCAGATCCGTCTCCAACTGCTAGCACGAGCACACTATACCCACTTGTTTTGAGTCCATCTGCTACATGCTAGGAAATGGTCAATTTTCTCAGTGGAAAAGGGTAAACAGTGGAGTGCCTCAGGGATCTGTACTTGGACCGGTGCTTTTCAATATATATATAAATGATCTGGAAAGGAATATGATGAGTGAGGTTATCAAATTTGCAGATGATACAAAATTATTCAGAGTAGTTAAATCACAAGCAGACTGTGATACATTGCAGGAGGACCTTGCAAGACTTGAAGATTGGGCATCCAAATGGCAGATGAAATTTAATGTGGACAAGTGCAAGGTGTTGCAAATAGGGAAAAATAACCGTTGCTGTAGTTATATGATGTTAGGTTCCATATTAGGAGCTACCACCCAGGAAAAAGATCTAGGCATCATAGTGGATAATACTTTAAAATCGTCAGCTCAGTGTGCTGCAGCAGTCAAAAAAGCAAAAAGAATGTTAGGAATTATTAGGAAGGGAATGGTTAATAGAACGGAAAATGTCATAATGCCTCTATATCGCTCCATGGTGAGACCACACCTTGAATACTGTGTACAATTCTGGTCGCCACATCTCAAAAAAGATATAGTTGCGATGGAGAAGGTACAGAGAAGGGCAACCAAAATGATAAAGGGGATGGAACAGGTTCCCTATGAGGAAAGGCTGAAGAGGTTAGGGCTGTTCAGCTTGGAGAAGAGACGGCTGAGGGGGGATATGATAGAGGTCTTTAAGATCATGAAACTTTAAGATCATAAAACTAAAATGGAAACTTTCCTACACAACCCTAGAATTTTGTTTTCTATTGTTAAAAATTTAACTAAAAATCCATGTGAAAAAGATATAGGGCTGCCTGAACACAGAACTAATGAAATAGCCTTTTTCTTTAAAAACAAAATCGATACCCTAAATGCCAAAATTATTATAAATAACAATCAAGAAATTAAAATGCCCGTCAAAAGCGACATAAGTTGGCATGAATTTGAACCCACTACATTACTTGAGGTAGAATCCCTTGTTAAAAGAATGAATCCAGCCAGACATCCTATGGATGCTATACCAGTAAAAACATTTAAAAGCATTAGTGAGACAATCTCTCCCATTATTGTTAAAATAGTCAATTTGTCATTGTTAGAGGGCCATGTTACCGAAACTCTGAAAATTGCCATTGTTAAGCCAATTTTAAAGAAGTCCAACCTCGACAAAACTCTGTTGAATAATTTTAGACCTATCTCCAATTTATCTTTTATCGCAAAAATTTTAGAAAAAATAGTACAAAAACAACTTGATCGCTTTTTAGAATCAAATGATATTTTATTTTCAAGTCAATTTGGTTTTAGGAAGAATTTTAATACAGAAACACTTTTATTATCACTGACCGACACAATTTTAAGAGGATTTGACACAGGCAAAAAATATTTTTTAATTCTTTTAGATTTATCAGCAGCTTTTGATACTGTCCAGCATGATATTTTAATTACCCGTTTACATGAAATTGGAATCTCAAAAACTGTTTTAAAATGGTTCAAATCATTTCTTAACGAACGCTCATTTCAAGTAAAAATTAAGAACTCTTTATCTGAGAAAATTCCACTTCAAACTAGTGTTCCGCAGGGATCAACATTGTCTGCTACCCTTTTTAATGTTTATCTTCTGCCTATATGTCATCTCTTAACTGGACTAGGATTAAAATTTTATGTCTATGCTGATGATATTCAGTTTTTAGTACCGCTTGAACATGATTTTGATTTCACTTACAAATTAATAACTATTTATCTAGATGCAATAAAAAAATTACTATCGCAAATGAAATTAATCCTCAATACAGACAAAACAGAAATTATATTGCTAGAAAGAAAATATTCCCAAGTTGTTGTTCCACCTTTCCAATTCGAGAATACCAAATTGACCCCCACATCTTTTGCAAGAGATCTCGGTGTGATAATTGACACTGAGTTAAATATGAGAAAACATATTGCAATAAAATTAAGAGACGGTTATTTTAAACTTTTAACGCTGAGAAGATTGAAACCTCTGTTGGAATTCTCTGATTTTAGATCAGTACTTCAAGCCTTGCTTTTTGCCAATCTTGATTACTGTAATGCATTAATGCTTGGTTTGCCTCACTCTACGATTAGGCCTTTACAGGTTTTTCAGAATGCGGCGGCTCGGATCCTAACAGGAAAAAGGAAGTTTGAACATATTATACCAACTTTGATGTCTTTACATTGGTTACCTGTGCATTTCAGAATACAATATAAGGCGGTATGCCTAATACATACCATTATCTATGGAGAGAGAACAGAATGGCTTAACACCACGTTGCGACTGCATGTTCCACAAAGAGACCTTAGATCCGCTAACAAGGGTCTATTGTCTATTCCTTCCATTAAAACAGCACACCTTAGCCAGATTCGAGAAAGAGCACTGTCTATTGCGGGAACAAAACTATGGAATTCATTACCAATACAACTAAGAATGCAGCAAGAAAAAAATAAGTTTAAAGCAGAACTTAAAACTTGGCTATTTGATGCAGCATATAATGAAGATAGGAAATAGGCATCAATGTAACTGCACAATCACAGGTGGCTTTGATTTTATTAACCTCAATACTTAAAGCATGTTTTATGTTTTTAGTATTTATTGGTTTAATACTTATAGCTTCACACATTATTTTATTAAGATATCTTTTATTCCTACTTGTTAAATTTTATCTTCTATTATTATGTTTGCAATTTTCTTTTATTGTATTTTTGCTATGTTAACCGCTGTGAAGGCTACGCCGAGACAACGGTATATAAACACAAATAAACCTTAAACCTTATGAGAGGTCTTGAACGAGTAGATGTGACTCGGTTATTTTCACTTTTGAATAATAGAAGGACTAGGGGGCATTCCATGAAGTTAGCAAGTAGCACATTTAAGACTAATCGGAGAAAATTATTTTTCACTCAACGCACAATAAAGCTCTGGAATTTGTTGCCAGAGGATGTGGTTAGTGCAGTTAGTGTAGCTGGGTTCAAAAAATGTTTGGATAAGTTCTTGGAGGAGAAGTCCATTAATGGCTATTAATCAATTTTACTTAGGGAATAGCCACTGCTATTAATTGCATCAGTAGCATGGGATCTTCTTAGTGTTTGGGTAATTGCCAGGTTCTTGTGGCCTGGTTTTGGCCTCTTTGGAAACAGGATGCTGGGCTTGATGGACCCTTGGTCTGACCCAGCATGGCATGTTCTTATGTTCTTAAGAGTAGTCAGAGTTCCAGGCAGAGGTCAGTACCGTGAGATCAGCCCGAAGGGTATAACCAAGAATGGAGAGACGAAGGAACAGGAGATGCTGGAACAAGAGACACAGGGGACGCTGGAACTGGAGACGCTGAAACAGAGAGACTGGAACAGGAGACACAGGAGCAAGACACTGGAACGTGGGAAGGCAAACTAGAGTGTACGACCCAATTGCCAAGGTGAGGAAGTGGTGTCAGACCTCTTCCTTTAGTACAGCCATCAATCAGGACTCGCCATGGAGGTGGGATCCGCCCCTGGCCCTTTAAGAGGCTGGGCGGTCCATGCGCGCATGCCTAGGGGCAGGGCCGACACCATGGAGGACGCCAGGCCCCGCTGTGAGGCTTAGACAGACTGAGTGCGGGGGAGCCGGGGACGCTGCAAAGCGACTGTGGCAGGAGAGCAGGAGAGCCCGGAGCTCTTGGATGGGAGAGAAAGGTGAGCAGGCCCGGCCGTGGAGTGGACGAGGCCAGGAAGCGCAACAACTAGCATTTATATTCTACATTCAGGGAGCAACAATATGATTAATTTTAAAAGACTTGACCTTTACAGAGTTCTATATCATTAATAGAAAAACTGTTTCTCTACTAGATTAGCAAATAAATAAAAATAATTATACAACAATAGAAAACGTTTAAGAGAAGAAATATTCATACTGAGTGATTTTGCAAAGTGAACTGATGTTAATGAGGAAAGATTTCATTGTGAAAACTTGTTAAGTCAATCATAATTCTCAGTGGGTTTTGTCTATTTGCACTAAATGAGCTGATCATCCATCAGAATAAAGTGTTCAAATCCCTCGAACACTATTGTGCTAATTTAATGCTATCACTTGATTAATGCCTAGTTCCTCTACAGTTCAAAAAACATGGTAAAATTATTTTTTTTTCTCATTTACTATTTTAATATACATTCTGGGAGCTAGTCATAATAGCAGATCATTTTTTACTGACTGCTTAAAAATTTAGCAGAACATACTGTATGCTCAGTGCATTCAGTAAAAGTGAATGAAGACAAAAAGAATTGGCATGTTGATAATGAAGTCTACTATTTGTTGGATTCCTCTCTTTGCTCCTGTCACATGCTGTGTAAGAATGATTTTGATTCAAGGCACAGACAATATGGACAGTCCCTTTTCAAAACCATGGTGTCATTGAGAGAAGTCCCTCAGCCAGACTTTTTTTTTTTCCCAACTTCCATAACAATAATTGTAGGGATAGAGGAAACAGAGAACTAATAAGGTCATTCATCAAATTGTGTTATGGTGGTAACAGCATAATGCATGCGATCGTTATTGCAGCATGAGGCGCGAATTCAAATTTGTCAAATGTATTCAAAGGGGCGTGATTGGAGAGGGGTTTGGGCGGGATTAATGAAAATGAGGAGCATTATCGCACTGTGTGTGTTGCGTCCGTCGGTGCTAGACGGCTTCGCCCCATTTGCCTCACCTTGTTCACGGCTCCTCCTGCTTACCTTTGGGAAAATGGCTACCGCCACGTCAACAAGCCGCCCTCTCCAGCATCCCTGGAACGGCTATGGTGCTGCCTCCCACCATGCTCCTCCCAAGGGCCTACTAGGGTGCGCGCGCCACCCACGTCTTTATTCCAGCATTGGCGCGAACTTCGGGGGTGTTCCCCTCTACTGACGTCACACCATCCGGGTATATAGCCTGTGCTTTGTTGCTAGCTCAGTGAGTTAGCAAAGGATTGGTTTCGGCCGGTCTAAGCTACTCTGCTGCTTCCGTGCTGCCGCTGGAAGCTCCTTCTCTGCCTTTCGGGGTAACTGCTAACCTGGGTACCTGCTCCTCGGAGGCCCTCTGCTTTATTTCAGATGCCTTACAGGGATCAGGTACATGCTCCTCGAGGGCCTGCTCTCCCTGCCTCGGTGCCTGAACCATCTTCATCAACCTGGTGGAATCACATACCTACAGCAACCATCTTGTGAGTAATCTAACTCTCAGTCTATCTCATCCACAGTACTGCCTTACTGGGAAACCTGCACCGGAATCCCCCTAAAGCAACGGGGTAAGAAGGCTCCCCTCTGCCGAGGGTCCTGAGACTGCTACATCCAGATTGCCTCACTACTGCAACCTTTGGTGGTATCCTTCAAAGCTGTTTAATAAAAGAACTAACTCTGTGTTTGTGCATCCTGAGTCTAGCCCAGTACTGTGGCTCCTCACGGGGCTCCTCCCCATGGGCATAGTCATCTGCCACAGTACCCAAGGATCCACCCAAACACCGCTAACCATAACAGTGTGATAGCATGCGTTACGCTGTCACATGCTTTTAACGCCAGAAATAACTACACTGCCCTAATGCTTGCAAATTCTGTCTTGGGAGAGAAAAAAAAAAACTCTGTTTCGGGGAGGGGAGGGGAGAGGGAGAGGGAGAGAGCATCTGTGATGGCACACATAGGGCCGGATTTTAAAAGCCTTACACGCGTAGGGGGGGTTACGCACGCCGGGCCTATATTAAAAAGGCTCGGCGATGCGCATAAAGCCCCAGGACCCATGTACGTCCTGGGGCTTGCAAAAAGGGGGCGGGGACAGAGGCCTCAGACACAGCAGTTATTGCTGCTGTGTTGGAGGATCACGTGCCGACAGGCTGCCAGCATGCGCAAAAGGTACGATAAGACTTTGGGGGTGAAGCTTAGTTAGGGGGAATGGAAATTCCCTCACAGGCCGCTTCGATTTTGGAGCAGCCTGGGAGGAAACGGGGGAAGGCAGCGCAGCTCCGCACGTGCAAGGTGCACAATTGTGCACCCCCTGGCATTCAGGCGCCCCCGATTTTATAACATGCGTGCGCGTTGGGTAGCGTGCGCACTTATTAAAATCTACCCCATAGTAATCAACTATTTATACTGCTATAGGAGGGCCAGCTAGTAACTCGAGGTGAGGTTTTGGTGGTGGTATAGGATTTTGGGGCTAGTTTTACATGCAGAGTAAGACGTACAAACAGCACAGTAGACCTCAGTGAAAATTTGACGTCATTTGGAGTGATTAATGTCACACAAAGATGACATTTCTACAATGTTCTCTCGCCCGAGCTTGATGAACTCTCTACCAGGGTACTATCAAGCTAGGGCAAGAGAACACGCACACACACAAATAAGGAAATGCCTGTGTAGGCACTTCACGAGTAGTGAAGTACAAGTATTACGGGGTGCAAAAACTTTAACGGACTTTGCGATAAACTACCTATGTGAAGTGCTAAGATAGCACGCTGTGGCAATTTTTAAATTATATCCATGCCCCTTTTTCATATCGCGGGCGCTATCCGTGCAAAACTTATAGCTGTTTGATGAATCTAGGGGATAAGTTGTTACAGTAGAAGAGGCATGTGAAAGAGCCATAGGGTAAAGAAGGAAAATCTAGGTCAATGTTTGTTGAATTATCATTTTGCTATAAATTTCGCAGGAATAGCGCCCATGATAATAATAATAAAAAAAAAAAAAAAAGGGGGGGGGGGGGCATGGTTAGGGAAATTTTTTGATATACCACAATGAGTGCTATTTTACCACATTGCATAGGTATTTTACTGCAACGTGTATTAAATTTATTACACCCGTGATATTTTCACATTACAAGCTGAGAAGTTCCAAATAGGCATTTCCATGTTTTGGGCTGCTCCAAGAGAGAGAGAATGGGGCCCAATATTTAGGTCCTACTTGTTCAGCTAAGTAGCACTGAATATCAGCCTCATAAATGACATTATTCATTACAAGTTTGTTCAAAATAAATGTATACAATATTAAACTATGGTTCAATAAATTAAGTATAAGGAATAAAAATCAAAATAATATTTTAATTTACTCCAGTAGCCCTTCCACCTACCATGCCTTTTTTTTTTTTTTTTTTTTTTATTTAACTCTTAGCACATATTGTGTGAGGATATGAAAAAATCTCAGAAATGGATAGAAGTTATGTACTATTACTACTACTACTTATTCTACTAGATGTGTGCAGTGCTAAGAGACAGTCCTTTCTAACTTACTTACAGGTCTATCCTGTAAAGTGTGGCCGCGTTTACCCTGCTCCTAAGCCGCGTTTTACTCACTTTCCGGCCGCGTTATCCCTTCCTACGATCCCGAATCCACTTTAACCTACTCCTACCGCGTCCTAAAATCCCCGGCCAACCCCTTCCGCACGCGGCATGGATATTGCATGCAAACGAGCGAATTAGCTATTCCCTAGCATCCCGTAACCCGCGCCCCGACTATCGCTATCTTTCCCTGCCGTTTTGTCGCGCGTTTAACCTGCTAACTTACAGCCTACCCTGACCCTGTGGTAGAGGCAGGGGTAAGGGTAGGTGGCAAGCTTTCCCCCAGCCCCCGCTCACCTGCCCTGGCCGCGATCATGGGTGCCGGTCTCCGGGGCAGCCCCAGTCCTCTCCCTCCTCCCGAAGCAAAAAAAAGCGAAAAAACCAAAAGCAAAAAGTAAGTCGCTTCGCCGCTGTCACTTCTCCCCTCCTCCCAGAGCAGGGCGCGAAAAGCAGCCTTGCTCCGGGAGGAGGGGAGAACTGACAGCGGCGAAGCACAAAAAAAAAGCGAAAAACCAAAACCAAAAGCAAAAAGTAAGTTGCTTCGCTTCTTCCCTCCTCCCGGAGCAAGGCTGCTTTTCGCGCCCTGCTCCGGGAGGAGGGGAGAAGCGGCGAAGCAACTTACTTTTGCATCCCCGATCGGACTTCTCCTGCCTAAACTTACTTTTTTTGCAGCCGTCCGGTCCATCTGAAGAAGGTATCTTCCCCTCCCCGGGGAAGATGGATGCCAGCATGGGGGAAAGCGGCCCCTGTGCATTCAATTGGCTGCTGAAGACGTGACGTCACGACGTTTGGCGTCACTGCATGTGACGTCACGTCTTGAGCAGCCAATTGAATGCACAGGGGCCGCTTTCCCCCGTGATGGCATCCATCTTCCCCGGGAGGCAGGGGAGCCACGATACCTTCTTCAGATGGCCGGACGGCTGCAAAAAAAGTAAGTCCGATCGGGGATGCAAAAAGTAAGTTGCTTCGCCACTTCTCCCCTCCTCCCGGAGCAGGGCGCGAAAAGCAGCCTTGCTCCGGGAGGAGGGGAGAAGCGAAGCGACTTACTTTTTGCTTTTGGTTTTTCGCTTTTTTTTTTTTTTTGCTTCGCCGCTGTCAGGTTCTCTCCTCCTCCCGGAGCAAGGCTGCTTTTCGCGCCCTGCTTCGGGAGGAGGGGAGGGGGGATTGGCAGTCCCGACTTCCTGGTATCTGTCATTTCAAATTACATTTGAAATGACAGATACCAGCGTGGCGTGAAGCGTTAGGCCCGCGCACCCAGGATACTGTATAGGCGCTCTATCCAGTAAAATGGGTTGCGCGGGCATAAGGCTTCACGGGCCCTTCTTAGACGCGGTTTACATTTACATAAAATTAGTGTTCAGGATCGAGCGGTAGGTGTGCTGCACTGTGCGTGCGGCAACCGCGGGTGCCGCAGGCACTAACGCAGCTCTTCCTACCGCTCGGTACTGGATAGACCTGTTAATTAGTTAACTTAATTAGTTAAGACAAACATATATGAAAACATGAGTCTATGGAAAATGTATTTATTACAGAGATTTGGCTAAGATCTAAAATCAGCCCCATAAAGGTGAGCTTTAAAACTGGATTAGAATGTGGGAGAGGGTGCACAACGCACTGATGCTGGTAGTCTATTGCAAACATACGCCACGGAAAGTAGAAAGAGTGGAGTTGAGAGAAGGTGGAAAAGGGCACAGATATGACTAACTTGCCTGATGAACAGATTTGTAAGGAAAGGTGCAGGGAGACTGAAGAGAAGATAGGTAATGAGGAACTGCAAAATGAATGTATTTGAGGGCAATTAAGAAAAGTTTAAACTGTATGCAGAAGTGAATGGGAAAGTAATTCAGTAATAGGATGAGAGGTGTGAGGGAGTATACCGGAAACTTCCTCAAACTACTTTAATGGACTAGCCACAGAGATCTAGCCAGGTCTTCCTTAAGGATCAGCCCCGCAAGGGATTCTGGACCCAGGAGGATCCCTTCAGCCTAACCTAAGATGGCAGGGCCCAGAAAGGTTAGAGAGGCCCCAGGGAGCAGGCATATGGTAAGACCTGTTATGTGTGATTCCCATTATTGGTGAGATATCTGAATTTCAATGTGAGCTAATTTGTTTGTTTTGCTTTGCACTGAGCTTTGTTTTCACTGTAAATAAACTGCACTTAAGGAACAGCAAGGATCTGCCACCTTTTTTCTCTGGCTCTTTCCAAGCCACTACTGCTTGAGTTACCACAAGGGGATACGTGGTCATAGTGATGTTGAAGAAAGATAATTCATGCAAAGTCTGAATAGATTGCAGTGGAGAAAGATGCTTCAGTTGGAGGCCCACTGAAAGCAAGTTGCTCTAGTCTAAGCAGGAGGTAATAAGAAATTGGATGAGTGTTTTGGAAGCACGTTCAGAAAGGAAGGAATGGATTTTAGCATTTATACAGTAAGAAACAAAACATTATCAGTGTTTTGGATGTTTGTAGAGAAGGCAACACCAAATATAAACCGAAAATCATGGACTGATGAAACCAAGAGGATGATGATGCCATCCACAAAGACAGAAAAAGAGAAAAAAGGGGAAGTTGGTTTGGGGAGAAAGATGAGAAGTGATACAAAACAAAAATGACTGAATTGTTTTCAATTTAATTTACCCATTGGGGTAAATATAATAAAATAACTCCTAACAAATCTTCGAGTTTCTCAAATATTATAGAGTAGATAAAAGTTAAGGAAATTAATTACTATTAGCAAACAAGGGGGTATATAATTTGATACTTCCTTGATATATCTGTCATACATCACATTTACATAATATCTACAAAAACAATAGTACTTAGGAATACTAGAAAATCGATTCTTAGGGGATAATTATCTCAATACGGCATAAAGCTAAGTAATTAATTCAAATCACAGATGCCAATGATTTCTATTAGGAGAGCTGGTCCTTATTTTGCATTTTAAGCCAACATCCTCTCATCCCAACAAAACTTTATTTATCCTCTATATCAAGCTATTCATTCTAGACAAATGGCTTTAAATGACAGATTAAGGTATATCCATCATTTCTCCCCAATAAGTCTTATCATAGCTTGATGTCAACCACTGTCACTTATTAGACCCACAGCATTCAACGATGAGATTCTTTCTTTTAACATACTGTTGTGCAGACATTTCTGTAGGACTTGTTATTCAATTTTCTCTCCTTTTCCTCATGAATCATTGCTTGAAGGAGAAAATCTAGCAAAGGCTAGATTGCATAGGTTGTGTAACTGAGATGAAGATTAGACATATGTTTCTTAGCTGAGAAAAAAACAGGTGTTTAAGAGGATTTCAGGAAGCAAGGCAATTTTATGACAACCAGGCTGCAATTCCATTTAATACAAATGTCTGCAGTCAACCAGTTTTATATACACTGTATGCCATAGGCATGTGGTTGACTCTTATAAAATGATTTACCGACTAACTCATGTTTCTATCAGGTCAACCTCTAATGTTGCAGGTTCAGTCCCATAATTTAGCCTAGCACTGGGATCCTATCTCTTTTGGCTATGGCTACTCCAGGATTCACTTTGGACATTCCAATCTGGGCTGTGTGCTCTACCACAGCACCAGATTTTCAAATCCTTAGATCAAGTGGAAAAATCTAAAAGCTACTGATTTATGGAATTATTATGATTGTAATCCTGCTGAAGGTCTTAGTCCAAGAACAAATATGAAATTGAAAATTTATGCAAGTGAACTGATTTTTTAGCTTTTTGTACCATCTTAACCAGGGTCAGATTTAAGATTATGATAGCCTTACACAGAGGACTTGGGCGGGGGTTATCTCTAGTAATCAAAGAGCAGCAGGGGAGTCCTGGGTTTTGGGTATCTTTAGAAATTTGTGACCTAGGCAAGTGCCTATCTTGCCTATCCCTAAATTTAGGCCTGATCTTAACCACATTTTGCCAGAAATTTAAATCTGTTCCTGAGATCAGTAAATATGTAACCAAGAGCCTGAGATCACATTGTACATAATATCATTGTCTCACACCAGCATTTATATCCTACATTCAGAAAGTATGGGGGGAGGAGTGATGAAATTGAAGATGGGAGGTGAAGCTGTGAAAAGGTATTTTTAAGCACATATTTATTCAGCAGGGTAGGGAGGGGCTGGCAGCCAGTTTTTAATGCATGCAGCCAATAGTGCACACTAAAACAAACCAAAAAGAAAATAGCAAAAAGAAAAACTAAACTCTCCTCTCTCCCATACCCCATGTATTTGGCTATGGAAATGGAACCAACAGAGTACAATCTGTGTCCCAATACTGGCTGGAAAACTAGATGGAAAAAGGAGAGTTGTAACACAATAGGTCCTGGTGTCACAATTTTAATGATTAGTGAAGCAAAAATTGAAACCATGTAATGATTGCATAGGAAAACTGGTTCTCACCTGCTAATTTTTGTTCCTGTAGTACCACGGATCAGTTCAGATTCCTGGGTATTGCCTCTCTTCCCCCAAATGGAGACAGAGAAAAACTTTGAGAGCACCCCCTCTTAATCCGGTGTGCCACATGCATTTCTTCAGTATTAAAACTACTAAAGCAGAAACATGTAACGATTAGAGATGAGTTTTGTTTTCCCGTGTCGGGTGGGATTTCGGTTCAGGCGCTTTGTGTAAACAAGTTCGTTTCCCGCAGATCGTTTTTGGAGGCACGGCTCGAAAAACGAATTAAAAAAAAAACCCCGAATCGGAATATTATCACTCCAACCCTTCAATTTTACTTTATTACAACCCCCACCATCCCGATCCCTCCCCATGAATCAAAATGGCGCCGGTGCCCTTTGCCCTTATGATGTGACAGGGGCTACACCGGTGCCATTGGTTGGCCCCTGTTACGTGGTAGGAGCAATGGACGGCCAGCGCCATCTTGTGCTCCTGACCCCCCCCCCCCCAAGACTTGCCAAAAGTCCCTGGTGGTCCAGCAGGGGTCCTGGAGCAATCTCTTGCACTCGGGCCGTTGGCTGCCAGTATTCAAAATAGCACCGATAGCCTTTGCCCTTACTATGTCACAGGGGCTACTGATGCCATTGGTCGGCCCCTGTCACATGGTAGGAGCAGAAGATGGCGCCGGCCGTCCATTGCTCCTACCATGTTACAGGGGCTGACCAATGGCACCGGTAGCCTCTGTCAATTCGTAAGGGCAAAGGGCACCGGTGCCATTTTGATTCGTGGCAGGCCTGTCGGCCCGAGAAGGAGACATCGCTCGCGGGATCCCACTAGACCACCAGGGCTTTTAGTAACTCTTGGGGAGGGATCGGGATGGTGGGGGGTTGAAATAAAGTAAAATTGAAGGGTTAGGGTGTTTTGGTTTTTTTTTTTTTAAATAAATGTGCCCCTCCCCCCCCCCAACCCAAAAAACGAATTCTCCCCGAAGTTTGGGGAAAATCCGTTTTGGGGTTTGGGTCCCCCGAACCAGGATGAATTAGGCAATTTCATTGAAATTTCCTAATTCATGATAAAAAGAATGCACATCTCTAGTAACGATGCAACTGTTACGTCAAGCAAAGGACAAAAAAGAAATCAATCTAACTATGTACATGTGAATTCTCTGAGCAGGATAAGGGGAAACCTGTACTCTTCTTCAGCCTATAGTGTATCTGAGAACAAAATACTGTTAAGATAGATCAAATGGACTCTGTGGAAAATACTGGTCACTCCCAATGGGCAGGTGTCTGGACAGGAATGAAAATTAGCAGGTAAGAACCAATTTTCCGTTCCCTGTACATACCTGGACCAGTCCAGACTTCTGGGATGTACCAAAGCTTCCCTATCTGGGGTGGAACCTTGAGAGTCCCGTTCGAATGACACTGCCTCCGAAATTGTTTACATCCGGCACCTGGACATCCAAATGGTAGTGTCTGGAAAAGGTATGTAGGGACTTTCAGGTCACCACCCTGCAAATTTCTTGTGGCGAAACCAACCGGCACTCTGCCCAGGAAGCAGCCTGCGACCAGATCAAATGTGCTTTCAAACCATCTGGGATAGGCCAGCTGCAACAAATATAAGTGGAAGCATTGGCCTCTTTCAACCAATGCGCTATGGTTGCTTTTGACACTTTATTACCCTTCTTAGTGTCACGCCATAGCACAAAAAGATGATCAGAGACCAAAACATCATTAGTGACCTTGAGATAAAGCAACAAGACTCTCCTGACATCCAGATGCCTCAATTCCCTGGCGTGAGGCAAATCCATATCAACATTTGGAAAGGCTGGAAGTTTACGTGGAAAGCTGAGACTATCTTCGATAGAAAGGATGGAACCGTTCTGAGTGAGACTCTGAAATAAAAAATTCTTTAAAAAGTTTCCCTGCAAGTGAGGGCTTGAAGCTCAGATACCCTCCTAGCTGAGCAGATTGCTACCAAAAGCACTGCCTTATTTATTATTTATTTATTTAGCACTTTTATATACCGATTTTCCAGTAACAGAATTACTAATCAAGTCGGTTTACAATTTCAACAGTAACCATGACAAGATGATGTCTTACAATTAACAGGTAGATAGAACTAGGATACAATTAACTGGGTAAAAACATAGATATGTAGCCTAATGTAGGCTGGTGTTAAAGAATCGAGGTTAAGGATGGGGGTTTAGGATTGGACTGCATAGAGATAATTGACAGGAGTGGTTTCTGGGCGGTAAACCAATGAAGATCATCGGTTGGAGTTCTAATACACAGCTGAAGTTAGGAGAATGATTGGTTGAACAACCAGGTCTTGAGTCTTTTTTTAAATACGATAGGGCATTGCACTAGTTTGAGGTCTGGTAGAAGAGAGTTCCAAAGACTGGGACCGGCCGTGGAGAAGGCTCTTTTACTTAATGCAGTCTTCATCGGAGGGACCTGAAGATTGTTTCTGTATGCTTGTCTCACTGGTCTGGCGGAGGTGTGGGGATGAAGCGGGATCTTGAGCTCGAGTGGGGCGATGTTATGTATTGCCTTGTGGATAGATGAGAGTGCTTTGAAAAGTATTCTGAATTTAATAGGAAGCCAATGTAAGTTTTTCAAGATGGGTGATATGTGGTCTCTTTTGTTTGTCTTGGTTAGAATTCTTGCTGTAGCGTTTAGCAACATCTGTAGTGGCTTTGTGGAGTTAGCAGGGAGGCCAAGTAGTAGGGAATTGCAGTAGTCGATTTTAGTGAGAATGATTGCTTGTAAGACTGATCGGAAATCTTGATAATGGAGGAGGGGTCTCAATCTTTTTAATACTTGTAGTTTGAAAAAACCATCCTTTACAATGTTGTTGATGAAAGATCTGTAATTCATTTGGTTATCTAGTAGGACTCCCAGGTTTCTGACTTGTGGGGATAGGGTTAATTGGGAGGTCAGGTTTGTGATAGGTTGTGTGTGGATTCCATCTTGGGAAATGAGAAGGTACTCTGCCTTGTTTTGATTAAGAATCAAATTGAGACTTGTCAGAAGGTTGTTGATGGCTTGTAGGCATGAGTTCCAGTAGTCCAGAGTTTTATGAAGTGAATCCGTAATTGGAATCAGAATCTGAACATCGTCAGCCTTCAGAGTTATATCCTTAAAGGTTGCCTTCTTAAGAGGCTCAAAAGGAGCTTCACACATGACCCTGAGGACCAAATTAAGGCTGCAGGAAGGACATACTGGCCGGACTGGGGAATTCAAATGCTTCGCTGCTAGGAGGAAGCACATCACATCCGGATGCACTGCCAGGACAGCTCCCTGAATCTTGCCTCTCAGGCAGCCCAAGGCTGTTACCTGCACCTGGAGGGAATTAAACGACAACCCTTTGCTTAGGCTGTTCTGTAAGAATGTCAGAATCTGTGCCACTGAGGACGGACCCCCTGCTTGCGACACCAAGATTTGAAGACCTTCCACATCCAGACGTAAGTTAAAGAAGTAGAGGTCTTCTGAGCCCGAAGTAGGGTGGTAATGACATCTTCTGGATACTCTTTTTTCCTTAACTGCCTCCTTTCAAAAGCCAGGCCACTAGACAAAAGCGATCCACCTGGTCAAAAAATATAGGGCCTGGATGAAGCAGATTCGAAAGATGACTCAGCTGCAGGGGTCCATCCACTGTGAGGTTGACTAAATCCACGAACCAGGGTCTCCTGGGCCACTCCAAGCCACTAGAATTACCTTCCCTGGGTGAACTTCTATTCTCCTTAATATCTTGCCTATCAGAGGCCATGGAGGAAACACAGTGCAGAACATCATGCGGCCAAAGGAGTGTCAGGGCATTGACCCCTTCAGCTCCATGTTCCCTTCTGCGACTGAAGAATTATGGTGCCTTGGCATTCTTTTGCGTCGCCATCAAGTTCATATGAGGAGCACCTCATCTGTGAGAGATGAGGGTTATCGCGCTTACTGACAGTTCCCACTCTCTGGGGTCTAGTCACTGGTGGCTCAGAAAATCCGCTTGCACACTGTTGGTCAACACTATGTGTGAAGCTGCCAGCAAAACTAGAAGCTGTTACGCCCAGGTCATCAGCATCTCCAATTCCAAAGCTACCAGATTACTTTTGGTTCCTCCCTGACGGTTGATGTAGGCTTCTGTCATTGCATTCTCCAACAGAACCTGAACCACCTGGTTGTGCAAGAGTGGGAGAAAACTCTGTAATGCTAAGCACACCACTCTCCTCTCTAGGCAATTGATGGACCATTTTGCCTCCTCCGTTGACCATTGCCCTGGACCGATTGAGACTGGCACATTGCCACCCAACCTGAGAGGCTGGCATCCATGGTCACTATCACACAATGAGGCACCTCGAGGTCCACCCCGTGCCTCAAGTGATCTCAGGCAAGCCACCAACCAAGACTGGACCTGGTGGACTCTGTGAGCAGTAAGGGAATCTGAAACTCCTCAGACAATTCAGATCCCAATGGTATAGCAATGCTTTCTGTAAGGACCTCATATGAGCAAACGCCCAAGGAACCAACTCCAGAGTGGACGCCATGGAGCCAAGGACCTGCAAGTAATCCAAGACTCTGGGTACAGAAGCTGCCAAGAGGCGTTGAACTTGCGTCTGTAGTTTGGTGATTTGTTCCTCTATGAGAAAACCCTTGCCCACGCAGGTATCAAATCATGCTCCTAAGAAGTCCAGGACCTGAGAAGGATGAAGATGACTCTTGGCCTGACTGACGACCCAATCGAGTGACCTCAGATGGTGCAAGATCTTTTCTATTGCCTGCTTGCAGAGTTCCTCCCTCTTCGCTCGAATGAGCCAGTCATCCAGGTATGGGTGAAACAACACCCCCTCCCTTCGGAGGGCTGCCGCCATTATCATCACCTTGGTGAAAGCACGTGGAGCTGTAGCCAGACCGAGTGGGAGGGCACAGAACTGAAAATGCATTCCGAGAATCATGAATCGGAGAAACCTTTGATGATCCCTGTGGATACTGATGTGTAGATATGCTTCCGTCAGATCCAGAGAAGCTAAGAACTCCCCGCTGTGAGCCACCGCAATGACAGAGTGCAGGGTCTCCATCTGGAAACATGGAACTTTGAGGGTCTTGTTCACTTTCTTCAGGTCCAGGATCGGATGGAAAGACCCTTCCCTTTTTCAACACGACAAAATAAATGGAATAATGCTCTGTTCCCCACTCCTCCTGGGGAACGGGAACAATGGCCCCCAGCACTGTAGCATGTGGATGGTTTGCCAAACAATCAGTTTCTTCATCGATGAGCCACAAGAAGAGATCATAAACAGGTCTTGTAGAGATTGAGCAAATTCTAAAGTGAAGCTATGTTCTAAGATGCTTAGAACTCACTGGTCTGACGTTATCTTGACCCATTCCTCATAAAAAAGGCACAGTCATCTGCCAACTACTGGGATGGAGGAAACGGTCACCTGTATCTCATTGAGATGATTTGGACCTAAGGGACACCTGACCAGCCCCATCTCGGCTCACTCTACATCCATGAAAGAACAGACCAGGATTGAGCCCTCCTCAAGGTCTGTCTCTGGCCCGTTCCAGGTGTACTGCTTTGGCGGAAGTGCCTTTGCCTCCAAAAACGAGAGCGGGTTGGAAAAAAACCTTTAGTCCCCTTGGATTTATCTTCCGGCAGCTTGTGCACCTAATTGTCGCCCTGTTGTGTCCGGTTCCCGACGCCCTCTCTCCGCCCTCACCTCTTTGGTGCCTCCCTCTTTGCCCGCGGGAAGATTGGCTGCCGCGGCGTTCCTCTGCCAAGGTCCTCCGGCATCCCCGGACCGGCTCCACGCTGCTAACCGCCATGTTCCTGGAGGCCTAGAGGCGCGCACGCGACACGGCCCCCATTGAAGTACCGGCGATGGCGCGAACCTCGGGGGCGTCCCCCGAAGATGACGTCACCCGCGACAGATATTTAAGGTCTTAGAATTTGCTAACGCATTGAGTTAGCAAGGGGTTTTGCTACCTAAGCTACTCTGCCTCCTCAGACTAACTAGAGGTACCCGCTCCTTGGGGGCCTCGCTCTCTCTCTCTTACTTTGTAGATTGCAGTCTGGAACCGGTACTTGCTCCTTGAGGGCCCTTGTTCCCGGACTTCTTCAAATTCACTTCTGCCTGGAAGTCAGCACTGCCTACTACATCTGTGAGTTACCATTGCTCTCTCAGAGCTTTCCCTGGAACCAGGTACTCACTCCTCAAGGGCCTATACATTCCAGCTCCTGGGCTTCTATGAGACATTGTGTGAGCCTTACCATCAGGTTTGGTTCATGAACTCTGCTTATCCTGCCTACTCACTATATTTCAGTTTCTCTACAGCTCAGCCTCCAGGGATCGCTGTTCCAGCTTCTGAGGGACTACAGCTCAGCCAGGCATTCCAGCTCACTACTGCCACCTCTGGAGGTTCAGTATACTGTCTAATAAAAGAACTAGTGTGTGTCTGTCTCCATACTCTGAGCCTGACCGGTGGTCCCTCTCGGGGTCTTCCCCGAAGGTGTGGTCATCTGCCACTGGTCCAAGGATCCACCCACAACTCTCCTAAATACTACAAATTGTTAACTCCTCACGGAGAACACATCAGATTGCTAACTCCTATCTGATTGCTCCTCCCATCAGATAAAGTTTCTGGGCGTGTAATGAAACCACTATCAGTTGCTCCAAGTCTTCTCCAAAGAGGAGCTTGCCTTTAAAAGGAAGCACACTAAGCTGAGCCTTAGAGGAAACATCAGCAGACCAGTTCCATAACCATAAAAGCCTCTTCGCTGAGACCGCCGACACCATCATTCTGGAGGAGGTACAAAGGAGATCATATAAGGCATCTGCTACATAGGCCACCACCGCCTCTAAGTGTTCTGTCTGCATCGACTCCTGAGGTTGGAGGTCTTTAGCACTCAATAACTGCTGTACCCACCTCAGGCTTGCCCGAAGCATGAAGTTGCTACAGACTGCAGCCCAAATGCCGAGAGCCGAAACTTCAAAGATCCTCTTGAGATGTAACTCTAGCTTCCTATTCTGGAGGTCTTTCAGGGCTGCATCCCCAGCTACCAGGATGGTGGTTCCCTTGGTGACAGCTGACACTGAAGCATCCACCTTAGGTACCTTTGAAAGCTCCAGTGTTTCCTCAGGCAAGGGATAGAACTTGTCCATAGCCTGGACAACTTTCAGGCCCACCTCCAGAATATCCCACTCTCGGACCATTAGCTGCTGAACCATTCTATGAAAAGGGAACCTCATGGCCGGACCTCGCAACCCTGCCATGAGTGAATCCATCATGTCCTGGCCCGGGTCATCTTGAGGGACCACTATGCCCAGCTCTGCCTGGAAGTGCTGAATCAGAGGATTCAGCTCGTCCATTCGAAACAGCCGAACTATCTTTGTATCATCTCCATCCAAAGGCAAAGCCTTCTCTGGCTCCTCATCCTGATCCGCTCCACTAAAGAGAGGGGGGCCGAGGAGGGATCATCTCCCAAGGGCCCCACAAAGTTGGATTCCACTGAAGGAGGATCACTCTTGCCACCCCGTAGCAAGGGGCCACTGACCTTCTGGATCCTAAAGGCCTCCTGTGGCTCCGTCCACTTGGGGACTTTCCTGAGTGGCACCTCAACAAGCCTGTCACTGGAGGAACCCCCTTGCTGGTTTTACAGCTGATTTTGTGCTTTTAATGCACAAAGCTTATATGGCACAAAATCAGCTGTAAAACCAGCTGGACCCCTCAAATCACCCTCCAGGGGATCAGAGTCTTCCTTGGAGAGCTCCTGCACAGATTCCTAGGGGTCCCCAGGGCACAAGTCAGTCAGCCGGCAACAGATCTGGCAGGTGATCCCCTCCCACTGCCAGCTTCTCTTTAGCAGCTGAAAAAGCTTTCAAAATGGCCACCGTACCCATGCTTAGTGGGAATGGGTCAGCCTTACTCTCCAGGACAGCAGGTCTCTCGCCCTCATCACGGAGCTTCCCTGCTGCCACTACCGCCACTCTTGACAAACCCTCCTTGCCAGGGAGGCAGAGAGAACAAAGGCCCTCACAGGAGAGCTGCAAAGCCGGTACCGCAGGCAGAGCCATAAACATCACACGGCATGGCCAGCGCAAAAGCGAGTGCATGGCAGGCGCTGACAAGGAAAAGTTAAGAGGTGGGACCCGGGAGCCTGTATTACAGTCCTGCCTGCGTGCCCTAACGACAACTGCCTTCAGCGACGAGACTGCTGCTGCGCGGCTAAGCCCTGAAAGCAGCTCGCTCTTTCAATTTTTTTTTTAATTAAATAAGTTTACTGGCAAGGAAGGCAAGGCTTCTCTGGATCCAAGCTGGAGTGGGAGGGAGCTAGACCACCAGCGGTCACCCCCCGTGCCCAAGAGCTCAAGCAAATTTGGGTTCTCAACCCTTGCTCCTCAAATACCTGCTACCAGGGGGGATGATACCGCCAGGACCTGCCAACCCCCTGGGAGGATTGCTAATACTTCTTGTCCTGTTTGATTTTCTTTTTTTTTTTTTTTAAAACCTTATGATCTGTTCAGAACCACAAGTTTTGCACCACCTCCATCTCTTGAAGACAGAAAAATACTGAAGTGATGCAGGTGGTACACCGGATTAAGAGGGGGTGCTCTCGAAGTTCTTCTCTGTCTCCATCTGTTGGAAGGGAGGCAAACCCCAGGAATCTGGACTGATCCAAATATGTACAGGGAACTAGAAATGTATTTCATGAAGCAGAGGAATTTAAAGGGGCCTCATCCATTTCAGACAACTGATGGGATAATGGGTTTTAATAAAGGGAAGTCTTTATAAGTAGCACCTGAGACAGCTGCGAGTTCTTTCCAATTTGACTTAGCTAAGATGGATTTTATTTTTGGGAAATTCTGCACCATAAATAAAAGTTCTGCACATATTTTAAAATATTGCATATTTTGCCAAAAATACAATACAGTCACTTACAGTAATAATTAATTTAACCTACAATTAACAAATGTTATTAATCCAAGATACCAAATTCTAGTTTTTTTTTATAGTATTCCAAATTCTGTACCAAATTTGAAAGACTTTGGTTCAGGGGAATTCTGCTCCAATTCTGTATTGTATGGTGATGCAGGATTCCCACAGGAATAGGATTTTTATTTGATGTGATAATTGTGATTCTGTGAGTGAGCCTCCTCTTTAAAAGACAAGTCTTGTAAGTGATGTTATAGCCTACTTGTAATGTTTGTAGGTGATAATAGATATTCATCTCTTGACCTGGCAGTTAACTTCATTACTGTACCCATTTGCTGACTCAGAAGAATGTTATAATATTTATTTATAATCAAGGTAATGTATATTTTTCAATTTAATATCTCTGCTCTTACTATACTGCCTCTATCAGTTTAAATATGATTACTTAGTTTACTATTTTATTTTGTTAATATTTTTATTTTATATTACAAAACTATGTATTTACTTCCTTTTCTCTTTTGGAAATGCAAATATTTTTAAATTAATATTTGTTAGCTACTGTAAACAGCTTTGATATGTTCTCATGAAAAATCAGTATATAAAAATTATTAAATAAATAAATAAAATAAATAAGTATGAAGCTGTCCCTGCTGTAACTCCTTGTAGTACATAGTAATTATGCATCTCATCATTTCACCATAGCCTACTCAGCCATTGCAGAGAAGGCATTGAATTACAGTCCAGCTTGGCTGGACATTATTGAGTAAGCGACTTGGACTTTAATATCGATGCACGGGCAGTGTATTTGACACTTCAACGATTGATAGCATTTTATAAGAAGAAATATTTTCCCTAAAAGAAAAAAATACCTATTTTTCTCTGAGAAGAAATTGGGAATATTAATGAAATCCCATTGGAAACAATTTGGATCATTTTAGTAAAAATTAAAAAAACAAAAATTTTTTTTGGGGATTTTCAATAAAAAGATACAGTTCTAATTAGAGGTTTTTGACCCGTGTTTGTAATAACTGGCAGAAATTCTGATAGACTTTCAGACAATCACCAGTGCTGAGGTCTTTTCCTCTATATTACAATATATCTTTAAAAGAGTTTTCTAAGGAACCACATTATGGTGATATTATACACTATAATACACCAGTTATTTCTTCTTTTTTCATACCGATAGCCCTGTCACATGGTAAGGGCAAAGGGCCATCGGCGCCACTTTGATTAGTGGCAGCCAACGGCCTGAGAGGGGGAGATTGCTCCCGGGACCCCACTGGACCACCAGGGACTTCCACCCCCCCCCCCCCAAGACTTACCGAGGACAGAGCTTCACAGCCCTTGCTGCTTCTGGTATGTGCTATTGGCCTACAAGGGAAAGGAGTAGGAGAGCTAATGGAGAGGATAAGTAAAGGTGGCTTTTTAAGTTTATCTTTCTTGATTGACTGCCATTTTAATTATTAGGTATTATGTGATGTGTCTGCTGTTAGAAATATTTTATTGGTGTTTGGAGAATTTTTAATAATTTTGAAAATTTTTAATGATTGGATGTTCCATTTATTAGTTGTTTTGAAACATCTATTATATTCTAGTTTTAGAATTATTTTATATTTCTCGGGGAATGATTAAATAGAAATGTGGAGACAAAAACTGAACTGGAAACAGCAAGAAGCCAAACTCTGTATGCAGTAAAACAATGCAAAAACATTAGCTTTACGGTCACTTTATTCTGTATTTGGTGAGGGTCTGTCTGTGTTCTGCGTATGTCACCCAGCTAAGAGTGCTCTGCGAACTTGTAGTTTCTTGGTAGCGATCTATAGCAGCTTGGTTTGCTCTGTTTTCCTAATAGGAGGTGTATTGGTGTTTAGAGCCTGGTGTAATTTTTGCAGTGCTGCCTTTTCATAGGTAGGGTTGTTACTGTTTGAGTTCCATAATGCAGGTGTAACTTTGTGCATATTAGTTTGTGTACATTATTTCAGATCCTGGAAGTTTGATAGGTGCTATATTTTTGTTTTGCACAGAATGCAGAGTGGCTTTTTTGGGTTTCCATTCCAGTTTCTGTTTCCATATTTGTAATTTGTGGTCTTTTTGTACTAGATGAAGGTTGATTCTATGTGTGTGACCGAGGTGAAGTATTTTACTAGTATGTAGGCATTTGTATCAATATTATTTGTTCTGTTTTATCAATAGAACATGCATTGGTGGTAAATTACTGTTTTTTCATAAGGAGGGCTATTGCACCTAGTAGGAGAGAGTGTTTGTTGCTGTTATTGAGATGCCACCAGAAATATCTTATTTTGCATGGTAAATTGAACAGGGAGTGTCCTTAGTTCTGCTCTGCACCCATTGTTGGGGGTCGAGGGGGTTCCTGTGGAATGCAGAGTGTTTGTTTACATTTAGCCTGGTGATGGTCACATTTTCAGTGTGTCACGCATGTGAGAACCATCTGTCAGGTGTGTCCCGACAGAAAAAAGGTTGAGAACCACTGGTTTAGACTACATTTAAATGATGCAATATGATGACTTAAATGGACAATTGGTTTAGTTTCTTACTTTTTGTTTGATTTAGTATTAGGGCAGAAGCATTCTCAATGTGTTTTCTCCATTTAATTGGTGATATCATTAAACCAATTCTGCATTTCTGGGAAAGGTATAACCTGAGTTAACCATACTATAAGGAACATAATTAGGGCTGGCATAAACACTAATGTAAGGGGAGTTTATTTGTGTTTCCTGAACATGCAGGCCTGTGAGTATTTGTTTTTTTCTCATATAATGTTGAGATTACTTACCTGATAATCTCCTTTTCCTTAGTGTATGCAGATGGACTCAAAACAAATGGGTATAGTGTGCTCGTGCTAGCAGTTGGAGACGGATCTGACGTCAGCACGGGTACATATACCCCCACAGGAAGTGTAGCAAATCAGTAATCTTCCTCGCAAAGCTTTTATGGATATATGTGTGACTGAGCGATCGATTAAATGAACAGGATTACCCTGACCAATTGATGGTAGCTGGAGACCGCCAGTGTTCTCAGCCAGAAGTCGTTGACACCCGGCAGGGTTGATGCCCTATTTAAGGAAACATGGCTTACCTTGAAACGGTGAATCCCCATATATATCGGCAGCCGAGAGGGATGCTGAGTCCATCTGCCTACACTAAGGAAAACGAGATTATCAGGTAAGTAATCTCACCATTTCCTAGCGTGCAGCAGATGGACTCATAACGAATGGGATGTACAAAAGCTACTCCCGGACTGGGTGGGAGGCTGCCCGAGGTCCATTTAGGATTGTCCTTGCAAATCCTGTGTCCTCCCTGGCCTGGACGTCCAGACGGTAGAATCTGGAGAAGGTATGGATGGAGGACCACGTTGCCGCTTTACAGATCTCTGCAGGTGACAGCATCCTAGTTTCTGCCCAGGAAGCCGCTTGTGCTCTGGTAGAGTGAGCCTTGACTCGTAGAGGTGGTGGTTGTCCCGTGTCTACGTAGGCCGCCTTGATAACTTCTTTGATCCAGCGAGCAATAGTCGCCCGTGAGGCCGCTTCTCCTTGCCGATTCCCAGGTGGTCAGTCTTTCGTACTGTTTCCGACATTTCCAGGTATCTGGACAGTAGCCTGCCGATGTCGAGATGACGCAGTATTCGACTTGCTTCCGATTTCTTCAACCCTTCCATGGTTGGTAAGGATATGGTTTGGTTGAGGTGGAAGTGTGACACTACTTTGGGTAAGAAGGAAGGAACCGTGCGAATATGGATAGCACCTGGGGTGATCCTGAGAAACGGATCGCGGCAGGACAGTGCTTGTAGCTCTGAGATGCGGCGTGCTGAGCATACGGCCAGCAAGAACACCATCTTCAAGGTTAACAAATGGAGGGACAGGCCTCGGAGGGGTCTGAAGGTGGGTCCTGCTAGGAATTCCAAAACTAGGTTGAGGTTCCACAGGGGCACTGGCCATTTCAGTGGTGGGCGAATGTGTTTGACTCCTTTCAGGAAACGTGAAACGTCTGGGTGTGTGGCAATGCTGTTGCCGTCGCACCTGGGGCCATAGCAGGATAGCGCTGCAATCTGAACCTTGATTGAATTGAGGGACAGACCCTTCTGAAGCCCATCTTGCAGGAAATCCAAAATGATGGGGATTTTAGTGGCATGTGGATTGGTACTGCGAGTTTTGCACCAGGCTTCAAATACTCTCCAGATCCTTACATAAGTTAGTGATGTGGAGAACTTGCGTGCTCGGAGGAGTGTATCTATTACCGCCCCCGAGTATCCCCTTTTCCTCAGTCGAGCCCTTTCAATGGCCAGACCGTAAGAGAGAATTGAGCTGGATTCTCGTGGAGGATGGGACCTTGTCGCAGCAGGTCCCTGTGAGGGGGCAGGGGATCCCCTGCCAGTAGTCTTCTCACGTCTGCGTACCAGGGTCTTCTTGGCCAGTCCAGGGCCACCAGAAGAACTAGGCCTCTGTGCCGCTGAATCTTGTGTATAATGGTGCCCAGCAGGGGCCATGGGGGAAAGGCATATAGCAGGATCCCCTGAGGCCATGGCTGCACCAGGGCGTCGATCCCGTGGGATAGAGGATCTCGCCTGCGACTGAAGTATCTGGGTACTTGAGCGTTGGACCTGTCCGCTAGTAGGTCCATGCCCGGAGTCCCCCACTGATCCACAATCATCTGGAAGGACGAGGGTGACAGCTGCCATTCCCCCGGGTTTAGGCTTTCTCTGCTGAGGAAGTCTGCCGTGGTGTTGTCCTTCCCGGCAATGTGGATGGCGGAGATGTCCTGGAGATTTGCTTCCGCCCAAGCCATCAGGGGGGCTATTTCCAGGGATACCTGTCGGCTTCTGGTTCCGCCCTGTCGGTTGATGTATGCCACCGTGGTGGCATCGTCCGACATCACTCTGACTGCCTTGTTTCGAAGTCTGTGTGCAAATCTCAGGCAGGCTAACCTGACTGCCCGTGCCTCTAGTCGGTTGATGTTCCACCCCAACTCTTCTCTGCTCCACCGCCCTTGGGCGGTTAGCTCTTCACAGTGTGCTCCCCAGCCGCTCAGGCTGGCCTCTGTAGTGAGCAGGGTCCAGGTTGGGGAGGACATTTTTGACCCCCGGCTCGTGTGGCCAGGCTGCAGCCACCACCATAACTGATTCCGTACTCTGGCCGGTAGAGGTAGATGCACGGTGTAGTTCTGTAATCGTGGGCTCCACCGAGATAGGAGGGCGCGTTGTAACGGTCTCATAGGAGCCCATGCCCATGGTACTACTTCCAGAGTGGACGCCATTAGGCCGAGGACCTGTAGATAATCCCAAACTGTGGGCCGGGTGGTGCTCAGCAGAGTCTGTAAATGATTCCGGAGTTTTGATCTCCTCTTGGAGGTCAGGCTGACTTTGTCTCCCTGGGTGTCGAATCAGACTCCTAGGTATTCCAGCGACTGCGAAGGCTGTAGGGAACTCTTGTTCATGTTGACTACCCATCCTAGGCTTTCCAGAAGAGATATAACTCTGTTGGTTGCCCGGTGGCTCTCCTCCGGTGACTTTGCCCTGATCAGCCAATCGTCTAGGTAGGGATGGACAAGAATTCCTTCCTTCCTGAGTGACGCCGCCACCACTACTATTAGCTTGGTAAAGGTCCGCGGCGCGGTGGCTAACCCGAAGGGTAAAACCCGGAACTGAAAGTGTTGTTTCAGGACTTTGAAGCGTAAGTAGCGCTGGTGATCCCGATGGATTGGGATATGCAGGTAGGCCTCTGACAGATCCAGGGATGTGAGATACTCCCCTGGCTGTATTGCATTTCGGACTGACCGCAGAGTTTCCATGTGAAATCCTGGGACCCTTAAGTGCCGGTTGACTGACTTGAGGTCCAGGACAGGTCTGAAGGTGCCCCCCTTCTTGGGTACAATGAAATAAATGGAGTAATGCCCAGAATTTATCTCCCATGCAGGCACTGGGATTATGGCTTTTAGGGACAGGAGCCTCCGCAAGGTAGCTTCCAGTGCCGCCCTCTTGAGGGGTGGACAAGGAGATCCCACAAACTTGTCTGGAGGGGGATGAAGGAAGTCCAGGTAATACCCTTCTCGGATGATGGCGAGGACCCACTGGTCCGAAGTAATCTCGACCCATCTGTGGTAGAATAGGGTTAGCCTGCCCCCTATGGCTTCTTCTCCCAGATGGGTCGGCTGATTCTCATTGTGGGGTGCGGCCGGGACCCGAACCCGAGCCGGTTCCCCTCTTGTTGTGCCTGGTCCGAAAGGACTGGTTCCTGGTCTGAGAACGAGGTGCTTGGTAGCGAGTGCTGTAGGGGTTGAAGCGTTGAGAGCCTCTACCTCTGGATGGCCTGGGAAAAGGGCGCTGGTTCCTCCTTGACTTGTCTTCAGGTAGTCGGGGTAATGGAGAGGCGCCCCATTTGTTATCCAGGTTCTCGAGGTCGCTGCCGATCAGGAGGGATCCCTTAAAGGGCATTCTTGTAAGGCGCGCCTTGGAGGAGGAGTCGACCGACCAATTTCGTAGCCAGAGCTGTCTCCTGGCTGCCACTGAGGATGACACTCCCTTGGCTGCCGTACGAACTAAGTCGGAGGCAGCGTCAGTGAGGAACGAGAGAGCTGATTCCATTTCTTCTCCCGGGGTGTTGTTCCTGGCTTGTGATAAACAGGAACGCGTCACCACGGTGCAGCAGGCCGCGATTCGTAGGGACATGGCTGCCAACTCAAAGGCTTGTTTCAGAATGGCGTCCAGGCGCCGGTCATGCGCATCCTTGAGGGCCGCCCCTCCCTCCACTGGAATGGTGGTGCGCTTCACAATTGCGCAGACTATGGCGTCTACCTTGGGGCACGCCAGCAGCTCCTTAGTTGCCGGGTACAGGGGGTACATGCTAGACAAGGCCCGACCCCCTTTGAATGAGGCCTCCGGCGCATTCCACTCCAGATCGATTAGCTGCTGTGCTGCTTGAAGGAGGGGAAAATGGTGAGCCGTTTGACGAAGGCCCTCTAGCAGGGGGTTCATTCTAGGTTCCCCTGGGGTGCCTTGGCCCGGGATAGCCAGCTCCGACAGGCATTGAGAGACCAGGTCTGGGAGATCCTCCTTAAGAAAGAAGCGTCTCATGGTTCGATACGGCTCTATCCCCGAGGGAAGTTCTCCCTGCTCGGGAAGCTCGCCTTCTTCCTCAGAGCAATCTGAATCCCCATAAGTGGGGCTTCCGGGTGGCGAGTGGCCATGCCTAGGTCTAGAGCAGTGGTTCTCAACCTTTCTAATGCCGTGACCCCGAAATACAGTTCCTCATGTTGCGGTGACCCCTCGCCCCGCCCTCGCAGGGCGAGGGCGGGGTGAGGGTGGGGCTTTGGTCATATGGGGGCAGGGTTATGGATGGGGTTGGATTTTAGTGCATATTTATTTATTATGACATTTATAAACAGAACCACCATTCCTCATAAAACAATAAAATTAAGAAACATAAAGCATCAGTTATAATAGTAAAACCATACTAATAAAAGAATATTTTAAAATTACTGATAAATAGAATTTCTATTAATTAAAATCATATACATTATTATAATTTCCCAAACACCAATAATATTTCAAAACAGCACATATATCAAATGACACACAATAATTAAAACTAATAAGGATTTTAAAAAGCCCCTGCTGTCCATACATGGGAGCTCTTGATTTCCAGTCACCCTGATATTGTCGAGGATTAGGAGGTTATCCTCTCTCTCTCACACATACTCACATGTCCATTCTCTCTCACACATACACTGTCATAAATACACATTCATGCTCTTATACCCACCATAACCTCTCACTCTCACAGACACTGATACACTCTCAGGGTGTAAGACACTCTCCCCCCCCCCCCACTCACACACACTCTTACTCCCCTGGATTTTCTCATACACATTCATGCTCTCACTCTTACTGGCTCCCTCACAACCTCAGAGCCTCTCAGATAAAAGTCTATGCAGAAATAATGCTGAATGTTGAGAATTGTGTTATGCAGACTAACCTGGAAAATGCACTAATTTCTACATGAGTCATAATGAATCAGTCCTCAGCTGCAGCCTTCAATTGATTATCCTGGCTCCCTTTAATAATGTTTGCCAAATACAGTTCATGTGTAACAGCACATCTCTGGCCCCACACACTCTCATTCTCCCCCCCCCCCCAGCACATCTCTGGCCCCCCACACTCTCATTCTCCTCATCTCCCCCCCCCCCCAGCACAATCTCTGGCCCCCCACACTCTCATTCCCCCCCCCCTCCCAGCACATCTCTGGCCCCCCACCCTCTCATTCCCCCCCCCTCCCAGCACATCTCTGGCCCCCCACACTCTCATTCCCCCCCCTCCCAGCACATCTCTGGCCCCCCACCCTCTCATTCCCCCCCCTCCCAGCACATCTCTGGCCCCCCACACTCTCATTCTCCCCCCTTCCCAGAACATCTCTGGCCCCCCACACTCTCATTCTCCCCCCTTCCCAGCACATCTCTGGCCCCACACACTCTCATTCTCCCCCCTTCCCAGCACATCTCTGGCCCCACACACTCTCATTCCCCCCCCCCCCCCCCGCCAGCACATCTCTGGCCCCACACACTCTCATTCCCCCTCCCCCCCAGCACATCTCTGGCCCCACACACTCATTCCCACCTCCCTAACCCTCTCCGAGCACATTTCTGGCCCCCACACTCTCATTCCCCCCCCCCAGCACATCTCTGGCCCCACACACTCTCATTCCCCCCCCCCCTCCCAGCACATCTCTGGCTCCACACACTCTCATTCCCCCCCCCCCCCCTCCCAGCACATCTCTGGCCCCACACACTCATTCCCACCTCCCTAACCCTCTCAGAGCACATTTCTGGCCCCCACACTCTCATTCCCCCCCCCCAGCACATCTCTGGCCCCACACACTCTCATTCCCCCCCTCCCAGCACATCTCTGGCCCCACACACTCTCATTCCCCCCCCCCCAGCACATCTCTGGCCCCCCCCCCACTCTCATTCCCCCCAGCACATCTCTGGCCCCACACACTCATTCCCATCTCCCTAACCCTCTCCAAGCACATTTCTGGCCCCCCACACACTCATTCCCCCCAGTACATCCCCAGCCCCCACACACTCATTACCCTCTCCCAACATACTAACTCCTTCCCTCCTGATATCTGGCTGTAGCTGCACACTCTGGATTTCTTTGCTGTTTTTCTCCAACGCTGTGCTGCTGGTCTTCCCGTTCCGCCCACGTGCGATGCTGTGCTGGCTGGGTCTGCCCACAAAATGTGCTCCTGACGTATGCATCAACAAGGCTTGCAGCTCCTGCTCTGATTGGCTTACTGCTGCAATATAGGGATAGGGTGCGCCTGCTATGGACAGGCTTCATCGCAGCAGCAGCAGCCAATCACTGTAACAGAGCACAAGTCCCACCCAACTTGTGCTCTGTTACAGTCCGTCCTGATTCAGAGCACAAGTCCCGCCCAACAAGCCCAAAAAAAACGCGACTGGCAGAAAAAATAGCCGCGGACCGGCAAAAAACCCCAACGGCCCGGTACCGGTGGTTGGGGTTTAGGCGACTCCTGTGTTGTGGTCGTTCGACCCCCGCCGGGGTCGCGACCCCCAGGTTGAGAACCGCTGGTCTAGAGGGTCCAGGGGCAGGGTCATCTGGTACGTATGGGTCCGTTCGGGGATCACACTGCATTTTGACAAAGGCGTGAATCCCCTTGAATAATTCCACCCAGGAGAGCGAAGCAGAGTCTAGCCTCAGGGGCACCAGGTCTCTAGGGTTCCCCGGTTGCTCACCTCGGCCTGCTAGGTCCGGGGTGTTCCCTGAGGAACTGGCAATTAATCTGGGCTGGGACCGACCCTGGCCTGGAACTCCCAGGGCCTCCTCACATTGGGCACATAGGGAGTCTGCTTCCTCGCTCTGTGTGGCTCTGAGGTGGCATGCTGAGCAGAGGCCTAGAGCTCTTATGCCTGATTCTGGAGGTGCCGGCTCTGTGGACGCCTGGGCTCTCATACGCTCCATTGCGTCTGTTATCTCTATGCGCCGGTGCGCTCCCAGCCGAAAGTATGCACCTTGTAATATGCGCGAAAGCTGTGCGCCTATCAATATGCGCCTATCAGCGTGCGCCTATCAATGTGCGCCCAAGTACTTTCGGGCGCCTAACATACGCGCCCGTTGCCTGTGCGCTTAAATCTTAACATTAGATTGAGGCGGCGAACCAGGGCAGATGGCAATGGCGAGCAGGCAGGCAAAATGGCGGGCTTCCACGTAGGCAGACCCCGCTAATTCTCGCTCTTCGGAGACCAGCAAAGTAAAGATGTATGCCTTACCTGATCTTCGGCGCTTCCCGGCTGCGACCCGGGAGGTCTCCGGCTGCGGGGGGAGAGGGTGATTACCGTCACTGCCGCGCTCGAGGAAGTGCACCTGCTGCCTCTAAGCCGCGCCCGAACTCGTCTCGCTCGGGGGCCAAGTCCTCACCGCGAACGGATCGGGACCGAGGCAGCCTCTATGCCGCGCCCGAGCCCTTCTCACGCAGGGGCTAGGTCACTGCCACGATTCGGTCACCGGACCGAGGCTCTTACCTCCGAGGGACCACGGAAATCACGTCGGGAAACTCAACTGGGGGAGGGACCCGAGGGTATCACTGCAGGAGTGCGGGGCTCGTCTTCAGGTAGGATTCTTCTATGAATTTAATCGTTAGAATTTGGAAAAACGCTCAGCGAGCATGAGGTAGCTCCAAACTGCTTTGGAGACTGAAATTACTGAGCGTCTGCACTTCCTGCAGGGGTATATGTACTACGTGCTGACATCAGATCCATCTCCAACTGCTAGCACGAGCACACTATACCCATTCGTTATGAGTCCATCTGCTACGCTCTAGGAAATATGTAATTACTTCTATTCATTGAAATCATCAAAAATATTTCTGCTAGAACTTCTAAAGTCCTAAATTTGGGTGAATCAAGCCTTTTGTCATGCTTGTTTCAAGCAAGAATATACTCTCACTCTTCTTTATAACCTTTATCTTAGGTCTACATTTACAGATTAAGCAAAATTGAGGCAAACTTGACAGCCTGCTTGCACAATTTTGAAGCACTATATATTCTACCCGAGGATGTGATTTACTATATCTTTTGAAAGTGGAAAAATATGTGCTTTGCTTGCAGAAATGACAAACTTAAGGCGTGAGACATTTATGCAACCAAACCCTGGCATACTGTTTCCTTTGTCAAGAAATAGTATTTAAGATTCACTGAATGAAATGGATTTTAGAACACTACTACAGCTTGTTCCTAGTGGCCTTCTCCTTGTGGTATCACTTGAGTAATAAAGCAGCATTATTCTGGAAAAAAGTCCTGTCCAATTTTGTCAGTGAGCCAAGAGGGAATAACCCTAGCCCTCACAGTTTCTTACCGATAAAGCTAAATTTAAAGCTCATGTAAAAGTCTTGTCTGTTGTCTACAAAAGCTTTCATTTGCACAAACATGAAACTTCAGAAAAAAAATAGATTTAAAATCTGGAGCTTGCTCAGAATGTCTGCTTGGCAACCTGTTCACATGCAACTGCTACAAAAGTTCAGTATACATGTGTTAAGTATATTTGTTAAAAGTACTGAACCTTTAACCCTGAATGAATGCAGTTACGCCAAGATTCTGAAGACATAACATTATAAAACCATGTATGTACTTCTAGGACTTGAAGCAGGAAAACAGCCTGCTTTCATTGGGAATTTTCAAATACAGAGGAAAAAATTTTTATTACAACAGATAAAGACCACAAAGCCTATCTACTGCAATATTGTATATACTTTCTCTCTACTATATTCTAGATTTACCACTACTGAAGATTCTGTGTTCGTCCCATGATTGCTGGAATTCTAACAATAGGAGAAAAATGTTACTTTGAACAAGGGCTGTTTCATGAATCTATCCTTTCTGTAAAAATAATGTATCATGTTGCCACTGACCCTATACTTCTTCAGCTTTGTATTAAGACTCTTTCTAATGAAAAAACATTTTCCATTTGAACATTACATTTAGCTATATGGCATCTGATTATCTTACCCCAATTACTCCCTTTATTTATCAGAGTATATACAACACAGATAACTTACATAGCATTTTTTTGTAAAAAGTTATATCTGGACATTACTAAAATTTTCTGAATATTTTAATTTTAGAAAATAACACTAATATAAATGTATGTATAAACATACCTTATTACTATATTTCAAATCTATGAATGAAAATATGACAGATACAATTAAAATCTTGTCTTTATTATTTAATATAAAAGCAGTTCTGGAAACCCACCCTACTTCAACCCTAACATAATGCTTTATGTCTTTTAAAAATAAAAATAAAGTACTAATCCTATATACATCACATGTACCATAAAAATGTATCCAAAGTTGCTATTGCTACCAAGCTGTTCTAAATTAAAACAAGTTACATAACCTCCCCCCCTCAATTTAAACAAAAGGTTACAAGTTACAAATTAAAATTATATACTGTAGTCGTATTTTACAACAGACTCAAATACATTTCCTTCAAAAAAACAATTGCCTTCTCATATGCCTGTATAAAAATGGGATATCAGACTTTATCAAATTAAATTTTAATTATAAAGCAAGTTAACAGTTCTAAATAAATAATGCACAGATCATTATGGGAAACAAAAACATCTATGGGAGACAAAGGTATTTCTGATGAAAATGTACTCAGTCAATTTAGAACAAAGACTAAACTTATTTTGGATGGCAATGGAGTGGGTGGTTCTTTTTTTTTTTTTGGTGATTTGCAAGTGATAAACAGCATAATTTTAAGCACTGTCTCTTTCCTACAAAGTACCCTCCAAAATAATATAATTTTCATTTCTTGAAATATGCATTTGTACTTTCTATACTGTTAATTTACATGAAAGGCATTAAATATGTGGTACTTTGTGCAAAGAGGTTTGATATACAAGAAAATAAAAGGGGCTACATGAAAAGATATAGCAGCACCATACTCTTATTATATACTTTCAGCAACAACATACCTTTGATGTTGTATTTGATACTGAGGTTAATATTCACAAAACACCTTAATATTTTTGGAACAGGTGCTTAGGTACTATACTTTTATTTTGCTAAACAAACAAATTACACCCACCCCCCCACACACACACACACAAATAAAAAAAGAAATCCCCTCAACAAAAAAGGGGAAATTGAGGAACTACTTCTAAAAGTCAGAATAAGTTAAGGATCAAGCAATATACACATATGTACAATTTATGAACACTATAAACATAACTTTTAACAATAATAGTGGAAGCTCATTTAAACTACAAGACAAGTAAAATCATCAAAACGGCAGTGATAACGCAAACTCCTCCCTTACATAGCTCAGCCACTGAATCAATGATTACAGAATTGTATCTTCAATACATTCTTTTACAGGAAGAGATTGGTTAATAAAGCTCAAGTTTTGATGAAGCATTTTCTGGTCTTTGTAGTGCCATCCTTAGTCAATATCGCTGAAGTCACTAACAGGTTCTCCTTGCACCCTACTCAGATGATTCAAAGCACGATCAAAGGCAACTCTCACGGCTTTTCGAATGCTGGAGTTTCGACCTTCCATCATTTTTAACTTGTCAATAGTTTCATCAATTCCTAGAGGAACCATTTTGGATTTTGGAAGCCATTGCCTTAATGGGGGGGAGGAGAAAAAAAAATAAGAACCACAAATGAGTAGATTTTCCAAACTAAAAACAGTATTCTTCCTCAACAGATTATTTTCACTATGTAAGTTCTATGACAAAAACAACCTGGCCAGGAGAGTATTGGATAACAATGTTGTACCACTCAATAATAATTAGTATTTATACAGTGCATTTCAACTAAACCAAAAACATACAGACTTCAGAGTTTAATACTTCTGAAATATGCATAGTCAATTCAGGAGTAACTAGTAAGTTTAAGAAATAATTGCAGTTGGGTAAATCCAGGTATATGACAATAACTGGCCCATGGTTAGAATAAGTGACAGAGGATCACTAACTATTGGTGATTTTCTATGACAAAAGTATTGGGTTGGGGCCAGTGGCAATCTTCACCTTCCAATTCAGCTGCATTAGGGAAAAGGAAGCAACTTGCTGTAGTTCAAAAAGGTTTAGGTTTGCCACCTGATAGAAAATCAATGCAGACAGTAACATAGTAGATGACATGTCCAGAATTTCCACCATTTTAATCTAAAGTACCAAAAACATATTTAATGATTCATAAGCTTTTGAGGCCAAGAGTCCACATTTTCAGATCAATGTATATGATGGCTGAGAAAGATCAATCGATCCAGCCAGTCTGCCTAGTTATTCTTATCCATGCTGTTAAGGATATCACCCAACTGCTAGTCACACAACGTGACCACTTATATTACTACTTCTCAATTTTAAAGTACCACTAGACATATACAGTGCTGTAAAGACATATAAAAGATAGTTCCTGTTTCATGCAGTTTACAATCTAGTCAGGACAAACATACATGACAAATAGTCTATAAGAAGTGTATTTATAGTAGAGAATAGGTTAGGATTTAAAAGCAGCCTCAATCAGATGAGTTTTTAGAGTGGACGAATATGGCCAGAGAGTGAGCATGACATTGAAATTGGGAAGTCTATTCTATACATATGGCCCAGTAAGGTGGAAGCACAAAGCTGGAATTGGCAGTGGAGAAGGGCACAGACAAATGACCAATGAATAGAGCTTAAGAGAAAGGGGAATAGGGAAAGAAAGGAGAAGAAAAAATGAGTAATGAGGAGCAACAGAGTGAATACAATTGTAGGGGAGTAAGAGAAGCTTGAACTGTATGCTAAAGCAGAGTGCCAATATAGCAACTTGTGAAAAGGGGCTACATGGTCGTAGCAACACTGAAGGAAGATAGTCGTGAAGCCAAATTTTGAACAGATTGTAGTGGAAACATTAAATAATACAGTGGGAGGCCCATGAACAAATTTCAGTAATCTAAGCGGGAGGTGATAAGAGTGGATGAACATTTTTGTAGTATGCTCAGAAAGGAAAGGATAGGTTTTAATGATGTTATAGAGGAAGAAATACCACAAGAAATATTGCTTGTAAATCCAAAATCCCAAAAGAATCCGGATATGGACATGAAAATATTATCCGGCAAGCATAATAGCAGAAAAACTCCAGCCAGATATGCTCAGCAGAGTAGGTGCAGGAATGCAGGAAGTGAATGCTGGAGGTGAGCCAAGCTTGGGCTTTGGTATGCCTTACAGGACAGGGAAAGGGTAGAGCAAGACTGCCCAGAGGAGAGTATAGTCAGGGACCTTCATTTTGGTTTTATTTTATTTGCCCTGGGAATTTATCAGTGTTGATTACAACAAAAATGAGAGAAGTCAGAAAAAAATGGAGAAATTACTTACCTGATAATTTTGTTTTCCTTAGTGTGGACAGATGGACTCAGGACCAATGGGGTTTATGCTCCCCTGCCAGCAGATGGAGACGGAGCAAGCTGACGTCACAGTATATGTAGCCCTGCAGTGACCCCAACCTGTCAGTATTCACTTCAAAAGCAACTGTGGAGAGACTAGCAAAAAACTTGATTAAAAACATGACTAAAAACAGGTAACCAGAACTGAGCTGAAACAACTATACTGAACTCACGTAAGATTCTAGGCAACCCAAGCTAGGGACTGGATGAACACTTACCAGTAATCCCTTGGAACTCAGAGCCCCACAGGAGGACTATTAACACACTCATGCAGCAGCCGAGGGCGGGAAGCTGAGTCTGTCTACACTAAGAAAAACAAAATTATCAGGTAAGTAATTTCATTTCCTAATGTATAGACAGATGGACTCAGGACTAGTGAGATGTACCAAAGCTACTCCCCAACACGGTGGGAGGCTACCCGAGGTCCAGTCAACCCCGCACCTGGCAAAGGCTGCATCCTCCCAGGCCAGCACATCCAGACGAAAAACCTGGAAAAAAGTGTGTAAGGAGGACCACCTCGCAGCTCAGCAGATATCAACGGGAGAGAACAAACTAACTTCTGTCCATGACACTACCTGAGCCCTAGTGGAATGAGCCCTAACCTGAGAAGGCAACGGCTTTCCAGCATTCACATACACGGCCGTGACTACCTCCTTAATCCAGCGAGCTATGGTAGCCCGCAAAGCCTGAGCACCCTGCTTACTCCCACCATGGGCAGCAAACAGTTGATATGTCTTTTGAAAAGGTTCAGAAACCTCCAGATACCGCATAAAAAGTCACCTGACATCCAAGGAGTGCAAGAGGCAATACTCCCCCGCATCCCTGACTTTATCCAGGGATGGTAAGGAAAGAGACTGATTCAAATGAAAGACCGAGACTACCTTGCACAAGAAGGATGGAACAGTACGTAGCTGTAATGCTCACGGAGTCACCTGGCAAGACGAGGCCTGCAGCTCAAAAATTCAATGACTGCAAAGAAAGGCTACACAGTGGTCGGAATGTAGGGCCTGCCAAAATATCCAGTACCTATGCAACCAGTAACCTCAAGAGAGGCCTAAGATGCTTCACTCCCTTCAAAAAATGGACCACATCAAGACGACAATGAAGCACTATTCACCAGGCCTCTGAAACAGCAGGAGCCACAACCTGCACCTTCAAGGAAATAAGGACCAAACCTTTATTCAACCCATCCTGCAAAAAATCCAGAATGAGAGAGATCTTAACTGAATGAGGAAGAACACCCTGTTCCTCACACCAGGCCTTAAAAACTCTCCAAACTCGCATATAAGCCAAAGAAGTGGAGAACTTGCGAGTGCAGAGTAAGGTGGCAACACCATAGAGGAATAACCATGCTTTAACAGGCGAGTCCTCTCAAGGGCCAAACATAAAACAGGATCCTTGTGAACAACCAGTCTCTGCTGTAACAGGTCCATGTGTGGCGGAAGATGAAGGGGGGCCTCCACCAGGAGTAGTTGCAAATCTGTATACCATGGATACTTGGGCCAGTCTGGTGCCACAAGCAGTAATAGCCCCCCTGTGGTCTTCGATCTTGCGAATTATCCTGCCCAGCAAAGGCCACAGAGGAAAAGTATAAAGCAACAAGAGCACCTATTCCTAGGGACCACGGATCTCTCCTGCGATTGTAGAATCAAGGAACCTTCGCATTTCGAGAAGTCACCAGCAAGCCACAATCAGCTAAAACGCCTCAGTTGACAACACCCACTCTCCTGGGTCGAGACTCTCCCTGCTAAGAAAGTCCGCTTTTGCATTGTCTTTTCCAGCAATATGAGAAGCAGAGATCATCTGAAAATGACCTTCCGCCCATTCCATTAGCTGGTCTATTTTCTGCAACACTTGCTGACTCTTGGTTCCCTCCCTGGTGATTAATATAGGCCACCATTGTCACGTTGTCTGACATCATGCGAACACCTTGATCCCGCAGCCAGTGGCTGAACTGCAAGCATGCCAGCCATATTGCCTGGGCCTCCAGGCGATTGATGTTCCAGCAGGACATTTCGGCATTCCAACGCCCTTGTGCCATTAACTCCAGACAGTGAGCCCCCCAACCATAGAGACTTGCATCTGTCTTGAATACCAACCAGATCGGAGAGGACAAGGGAAATCTCTCTCAGATAGATGATCTTCCTGAACCACCACTGGAAGTTGGAGCAGAGTTCCATCGGCAAGTGGAGCCGAACCGCATAGTCCTAAGACTGCGGGTTCCAATGAGATAGCACAGAACGCTGACGAGGATGCATATGCACCCATGCCACCACTTCCTGGATAGCCGCCATCAAGCTGAGCACCTGTAGTAGGACCACACCATCGGGCGTACGGTGTTCATCAACTGACGCACTTGAGACATCAATTTCTGCATCCGAACTTTCGTTAGGAAAACTCTGTCCTGTCCCGGGTCGAACCGGACCCTCAGATATTCCACCCAACTGAGCTCCTGCAATAAGGAGATCACCTTGTGTGTCACCAGACGGCTCTCCTTCTGAGACTTGGCTCGAATCATCCAGTCGTCCAAATATGGGTGCACCAGGATTCCTTCTTTTCACAAGGCCGCCACTACTACCACCATAACCTTGGAAAATGTTCTGGAAGCAGAGCTAAACCAAAAGGCAGCGCCCGAAACTGATAATGGTGCCCCAACACCGCAAAGCATAGAAAGCTTTGGTATTCCAATTGGATGGGAATATGAAGGTAAGCCTCTGACAGATCCAAGGAGATCAGAAATTCCCCTGATTGCACCGCCATTATCACAGAGCATAAGGTTTCTGTGTGAAAATGAGTCACCTTCAAATGACTGTTGACGCTCTTGAGATCCAGGATGGGACGAAAGGAGCCCTTCTCCTTCTTGGGCTCAACAAAATAAACGGCTTATAGCCCCATACTTTCTTGCAATATGGGCAGCAGAACCATAGCCCTCAGTGTGAGGAGCCTTTGAAGTGTAAACTTCACTGCCTGCTTTTTCTATGGGGAGTTGCAAGGGGACACCATGAACACGTCCCGAGGAATACTGTGAAATTCCAGTGCATACCCTTCTCGTATTATCTCCAGAACCCACTGTCCAACATGATCTCCACCCACCTCCGATAAAAGAGAGAGAGCCATCCCCCTATTTCCTGTTCTGGAAGGTGGGTCAGCAAACCTTCATTGGGAGGCTTGGGAAGGTATGCCACCCGAGCCTGCTCCTCTCTTGGGCTGTCGGGGATGAAAGGTCCGAGACCTATCGAAAGGCCAAGTCCGCTGAAAGGTCGTCCCTCTGTAGGGATGAAAATGCCTGGAACCCCGGAGACACCTCTCATAACAAAGGGGTGCTGTAACTGCTTTTTAATCCTCTGGCAACTGAGGAACTGGAGACTTGCCCCACTTACTGGCCAGTTTCTCAAACTCGTTCCCAAACAAGAGCGAGCCTTTAAAGGGTATCTTGTAAGATTGGCTTTGGAGGCTGTGTCAGCCAACCAATTTCGCAACCAGGGTTGTCGCCTGGCCGCTATCACCAAAACCACTTCTCTGGCTGAGGTCCGGACCAAATCACAGCCTGCGTCAGCTAAAAAGGCGGCAGCAGGTTCCATAACCGCTCTGGAATTCCCTTCAGCCTCCTGAGAGAGAAGCAGACAAGATCTCGCCACTAGGGCACAACAGGAGGCAATCTGTAAATTCATTGCCACCACCTCAAAGGCTTGCTTAAGAATAGCTTCAATCCTTCTATCTTGTACATTCTTCAAGGCTGCTCCTCCCTCTACAGGGATAGTCTGCTTAGAGACGGAACAAACCAGAGCATCCACTTTGGGAAAACACAAACGCTCTCTCACAGCAAGATCCAGGGGATACAGACGTTCCAATGTCCGACCTTTAAAATTTGCCCCTGGGGCATCCCATTCCAGATCAGTCAATTCCTGAATGGCATCAGTCACAAGAGGCTTTACGTAAGGAAACCAAAATGGGATTTTTCCTTGGCTCCAACATAGCATCTGAATCAGGGACACCCAGCTGTTTCAATGTCTGGAAAATCAGAGCCGGCAGTTCATCTCTATGAAAGAACCACAATATGGTTCGACACTTCCAGCCCTGGAGGAATATTCCCATCATCCAGGGAATCAGGATCAACCTCATCATCCGTGCGATCCAGATTCCTGTCGGCAACACCGGGAGAGAGCTGAGGTGAGCCTCGGCACTTAAGCATAGGACTGGAAGAGGGAGAAGCCAGCAGCTGAAGGTCTTACCGGACAGAAATGGGAAGCGGAGGACTGCACCTGAACAAAGGCTTGTAACCCTTGAAAAAATTCCACCCAAGAAAAAGCAGCTGGGTCCAAACCAAGCCCAGAAGAAACTGGAGCTGGTCCCACAGAACTGCCCTCGCCAGCAGAGGAGCCAATCAAGGGACAATCAAGATCTGGAGACCCCCCCAGTCAAAGCCATGACCAACCCATCATCAGAATGGGAGGAACCCTGCTTAGCAAAATCCGAGGAAAACAACTCTCCCTGAGCATCTGAGCAGCGCTGACAAAGGTTAGAAGCCATGTCAGATTGAGAAGCCCTAAGATGACAAGCAACACAAATAGGAAGATGCTTAGGCTTCTTGCTTACTGGCGCCATCACAGCAGTAAACGTGTGTCAGAATGGCTCGCACTCAAAACTGAAAAGCATCCAAATATTAAGTGCCTGGAAGAAAGCATGGCAAGGCACATGTGCAACCTGTGCACCAAGTTAAGTATGTAAAAATGTTTGTACGTGTAAAAAGCACGCTCAAAACCTGAGCGCACAATGCATGTGCAGAGCTGACACAATGTGCACACCAACGGCTTACAGAGGGTAGCAGCACACTAACAAGAACGCGTGAAAATGGCTGTCGCGGCCTACCACACAGCATGCAAGAACAAAGCCTAAGTGTGGGGCCTAGCCCACTGGGGGCTGCTCAATCCACCCGGCTGCCCAGTTTCCCAACCCCAACGGGAGTGGGAACGAATGTCGGTATGGCGTGCCAAGAACGGAGAACAGAGGAAGTCCTGAAACCCCTCTAACTCTGATTCAGGTTAAACCTTTCCTTTTTTTTAAACCCCTCTAACTCTGATTCAGGTTAAACCTTTCCTTTTTTTTTTTTAAAAACCTTACCTGAGCTCAGCGCTTACCGGCTGAATACAGAGTCTCTGGTTCGGGGGGGGGGAGGGGGAGGGGGAGAGAGGGCATCTGCCGTCACCACCACTCTTGGCCTCCTGCACCCACTGCCTTTCAGCTGAAGTAGCAGTTAAGTCCACACCTGGAAACCCAGCTACTGGACCAAGCATACCTCTGAGGGACCACGGAAATCATCTCAGGAATTCTCATCTGGGGGAGGGACCTTTAGGTATCACCGTAGGAGAGCAGGGCTCTTTTCCAGAATTTAAAATTTCTCCTTCCAAAAAACTTGAAGCAATCCACATAGGGAGATGCACATCCACCATCTACTGGAGACGGAGAATACTGGCAGGCTAGGGTCACTGCAGGGCTATATATATATATATATATTGTGACGTCAGCTTGTTCCGTCTTCATCTGCTGGTAGGGAAGCATAAACCCACTGGTCCTGAATCCATCTGTCTACACGCTAGGAAACAACTTGTTTTTTCTGGTAAATATCTTTTTTGTTCTTGTTGTAACAAACACTGATAAATTCCCGGGACAAATAAAATAAAAACTGAAAATGAAGATACTAAGTATAATGTTATAAGAAGAAACATTCTCATCAGAATTTGATGACACAGTAGAGGAGAGAAGAAATGAGATAGAAAAGGGCATCTTCTCTGGTACTGTCTAAGACAGTTTTTGTCATCTTTCTCTTTTATATTCTACCATCTTGGATTGATAAACATACAAGATCCACTATTTAGTTTGCATCAAGCATGCCTTCCTTCCCATGTTTAACTACATATGAACATCTAAATTGCTATCAATACTAGTATGGTTTTTGCCAAACATCTGGCTTTGAAGGCCCCTATAACCTTTCTGGACAGTATTCTTCCACTATCAGTAAAGTTGCACTGACCTAGCTGGGCTCTGGGGAGTTGTAGTTTTGTTAAGTATGTAATTACAGTAGCTTGCAAAAGTATTCAACCTCCCTAAAAGGTCAGATCTGTATGGATTACAAATGACACTTACACAGATTGTTCCAGACAGTCATTGCCAACCAGTATGCTCTTAAAGTAAATTTTTAAAGTCACAATTCATTATTTCTCTATTTTTTGTAAAATAAAATGAAAAACTGAAAAATGCTCTTGCATAATTATTTCAGTCCTTCAGACTAGTACTGGATAGAACTGCCTTTTACTGCAATAACAGCTTTAAGTCTGGGGTATGTTTCTACTACTTTGCACACAGTTTGGGAGTGATTTTTGCCCACTCTTCCTGGTAGGTTTGCTACAGGTTGTTCAGGTTGGTTGGATGACACTTTTAAACTGCAGTTTTCAAACAGTGCCACAGATTCTCGATTGGACTGAGATTTGGACTTTGACCTGGCCATTGTAGAACATTTACCGTATTTTTCGCTCCATAAGACGCACTTTTTTTCCCCCAAAGGTGGGGGGAAAATGTATGTGCGTCTTATGGAGCGAATATAAAAAAAAAACCAAACAAAAATCTAACAAACACCCCCCCCCCCCCCCCGACTCCCCCAAGACCTGCCGACTTAATTTCCTACAACCCCCCACTCTCCTGACCCCCCCCCCAAGACCTGACAAATTAATTTCCTGCAACCCCCCACCCTCTTGACCCCCCCCAAGACCTGCCAAACGTCCCTGGTGGTCCAGCGGGGGTCCGGGAATGATCTCCTGGGCGTGGGCCGTCGGCTGCCAGTAAACAAAATGGCGCCGACGGCCCTATGCCCTCACTATGTCACTGAGACCGACCGCTGCTATTGGTCGGTCTCAGTGACATAGTGAGGGCATAGGGCCGTCGGCTGCCAGTAAACAAAATGGCGCCGACGGCCCTATGCCCTCACTATGTCACTGAGACCGACCAATAGCAGCGGTCGGTCTCAGTGACATAGTGAGGGCATAGGGCCGTCGGCGCCATTTTGTTTACTGGCAGCCGACGGCTCACACCCAGGAGATCGTTCCCGGACCGCTCCTGGACCCCCGCTGGACCACCAGGGACGTTTGGCAGGTCTTGGGGGGGTCAGGAGGGTGGGGGGTTGCAGGAAATTAATTCGGCAGGTCTTGGGGGGGTCAGGAGGGTGGGGGTTGCAGGAAATTAATTCGGCAGGTCTTGGGGGGTCAGGGGGGTGGAGGTTGTTAATTTAAAGGGTTGGGATGGGGGGGGGGGGGGTTTGGGGGTTCCCACAGGAAGAAAAGTTTTCTGATCTGGGGAGTGGACCGAAATGGCCCTCCCCAGACCCGAAAACAAAATGGGGAGAAAAAAAAAACTATGCACTCCCCTAATTTGCTCCATAAGACGCCCAGACGCAGAGCCGGTTTAGCACAATTTTTTTTTTTTAAATTTTCCCCCTCTGAATCCTAGGTGCGTCTTATGGTCAGGTGCGTCTTATGGAGCGAAAAATACGGTACCTTTTTGTCGTTCAACCACTTCTGTGTTGCTTTGGCCTTCTGCTGAAAGGTGAACTTTCTCCCAAGTTTTAGTTTTTTAGCAGGCTGAAGCAAGTTGTCTTTAGTATCTCCCTGTATATCAATTTTAACAAGATGCCCAGTCCCCACTGAGGAAAAGCATCGCCACAACATGATGCTGCCACCCCTATACTTTACTATTGGGATGGTGCTTGCAGAGGAATGGACAGGTTTGCACCACAGTAGTGTTTTGAATTTTGGTCAAAAAGCTCCATTTTTGTCTCATCTGACCACCATACCTTATCCCACATTTTAGCTGGGTCACTCTGATGCTTTCTGCAAACTTTAGATATGCTCTGATGTAGTTTTTAGTCAGTAATGGCTTCTTTCTAGCCACCCTCCCATGCAGGCCAGTTGTGTGCAGAGCTCTTGATATCTATCTGGTCCACCTCCACTCTAGCCTCAGCCACTGAACTCTGTAGCTCCTTCAAAGTGATTGTTGGCCTCTCTGTGGCTTCCCTCACAAGTCTCCTTCTTGCTCTGACACTGAGTTTTGAGGGACGGCCTTGTTTAAGCAGTTTATGGGTGGAATGATGCAGCTTCCATTTCCTCACAATTGATCCAACATTGCTCACTGGGATATCATTTTGTAGCCTTTTCCTATCCTGTGCATATCTGCAACTTTATCTTTAATTTCCTTTGAATGCTCTTTGGTCTTCATTTTCACAGCTTTCCTTCATATTCAGTCTGACCAATGTTACTGGAAAAGTTTTTTCGTTTTTTTTTAAATGATTCACAGGTAGAGGCCAATTGTTAGGGCAATATCTTAAGTATGTGTAAACTTGGAGCATCCACAGCACAGAGGTTGAACATTTATGCAAGAGCATTTTCAGTTTTTAATTTTATTTTATAAAAAATGCAGAGAAATAATGAATTGTGACTTTGAAGATTTACTTTTAGAGTGTACTGGTTTGCAATAAACATATGTCTGGAAAAATATGTGTGTTATTTGTAATCCACACAAATCTGATGACTTTTCAGGGGGTCAAATACTTTTGCAAGCCACTGTACATAATCATCAGTAATAATATAACCACATTTCTATACATAGCAGTTGAACTCCCACTCTTATGGTTCGCTGTCATTGACTCTACACAATCTAACTCAATTTCTTACTACTAGTTCTGCAAAGCTTTCCATATAGACCAGGCTGAACCCTAATTAGTAGCCAATGGATAGCAAGCCAGTTACCCTATGGCCTGCAGTACTGCTAAATCAAAATTCCACTCTCTTCACTTTTTTTGCAACTAAGGATCCTCTGTGTTTATCCCATGCTTTAAGTCTGTTGTGATTTAGCCTTCATCACACCTTATCTGGGAAGTTGTTCTGTTTATCTAATACTCTGCCAAAAAGTGCAGTCTCATGCATATGGGGTGTGGAAATCCAAAAGAACTGTATTTGATGGGAGTGGGGGGGTGGGGGGTGAAGGGATGATGTGCACGGAGCAGGAGAGAGACCTTGGGGTGATAGTGTCTAACGATCTAAAGTCGGCGAAACAATGTGACAAGGCGATAGCTAAAGCCAGAAGAATGCTGGGCTGCATAGAGAGAGGAATATCTAGAAAGAGAAAGGAAGTGATGATCCTCTTTGTACAGGGCATTGGTGAGGCCTCACTTGAGTACTGTGTTCAGTTCTGGAGACCGTATCTCCAAAGGGACAGAGACAGGATGGAGGTGGTCCAGAGAAGGGCGACCAAAAAGGTGGTCTTCATAAAATGACTTAGGAGGAGAGATTGAAGAACCTAAATATGTATACCCTGGAGGAGAGAAGGAGCAGGGGTGATATGATACAGACTTTCAGATACTTGAAAGGTTTTAATGATCCATGATAAGCAACAAACCTGTTGGAAAAAAATCAGTAGAACTAGGGGTCAAGATTTGAAACTCCAGGGAGGAAGACTCAGAACCAATGTCAGGAAGTTTTTCTTCATGGAGAGGGTGGTGGATGCCTGGAATGCCCGTCCAGAGGAAGTGGTGAAGACTAAAACTGAAGGATTTCAAAGGGGCATGGGATAAACACTGTGGATCCATAAAGGCTAGAGGATGGGAATGAAGAGAAGAGCCATGGGGGTGGCTTGCTGGAATGTACCTGGTGATTACTATCCTTATTCAAAAAGCCTTTGCACGGTTAATGCAACTCCAACACTGCACTCTGCTTCAATGGCAAAGGGAAATGTGGAAAAGAGGATTTGCATTCAGACAACATCCAACAAGGACTGAACGTCAATCTGGGTAAACAAATAAGCATAGGGATAGCTTGCTTATTACGGCGGTTACTACCCTAAACCAATTAAGCCTGATACAGCACTTTGAATGCATATACAGCATTGCTCTCTGCTTAAACAGCAGGGATAAATGTGGAAAAGAGGATTTACATTCAGACAGCATCCAACAAGGCATTGATCTGTGCAGTCTGGATAAACAAGCATCGGGGTAACTTGCTTGATGCGGCAGGTACTACACAACCATTAAGCCTTATGCTCACCTTTGATGCAACTCCAACATTACTCTCTGCATCAATGGCAAGGGGTGGCAGGAAATTTGAATCAAACAGTTACCAACAAGGGCCTGAACTTTGTGGTTGGTGAAACAGATAAGTATGGGAAAATAAGAGTGGGAGCTTTCTGGGCAGACTGGATGGGCTGATTTGTCTTTTTCTGCTGTCATTTCTGTGTTTCCATGAAATATCATCTCCTGATATTACTTCTGAGATTACCCCCTTTCAGCCTCCTATCATGACCAATGTATTCTAGAACTCCCTTTCTATTGAGACAGGTTTATTTCTTGTATATCAGTAATATCCCTCAGGTATCTGAATGTTGATCACATCTCGTCTCCACTACATTATACATATTTAGATTCTTAAGACTCATAACAAAGTGCTTTTGGTGCAGATCTCACACAATTTTGGTAATCCTTCTGTGAACCACCTCCATTCTGTTTAAATCCTTTAAGAAATATGGGCGCTAGAACTACTCTACTCTAGAGCTCCTTTTAGTTTAGCTCACTGCTCTATTTCATCTACCTCCTCCAGCACTGCCAACACCTCTAAGGTAGTTCCTGATTTTAACAAAGTTGATATTTTTGAAATTCAACACTCATCGTGGTGATTTATCTTAGTCTTAGATGTAGTATCAAGCTATAATTTCTGATGATGGTGCTCAGGTGGTTGCCTACCTGGACATTAACAATGCTTTCTCAGTTTGCAAGTATATTTCCCCATCACATGTGTGTTCCATTACCATGTCTTAGAATCCTTGAAGGGCGCCATAACTCCCCTTTTCTAACCAGTTTGACAGATGAGATATTCCAATCCACATCCACCAACACTATCTCTCCTCTTCATTCCCACCTTTTGGATGTCTTTTTTTTTTTTTTTTTTTTAAATCTTTATTAAACTTTTTTTCATCGTAAGTACACATCAAGAAATCCTTCAAAAACATTATCACTACACATCAGTTGAGATTCCTAGTGAACATATGGATCATATCATATAGGTGACCCTATCTCCTCCCACCTCCCTCCCTCCCACGCAATTGGTACTTGTCATAACAATCTTAAATAGCAAAGGTTTGAATAGCAACACAGAAATGATCAGAGGAAAGCAAACTTAACGTTACTAAACCATCTGCAATTTTTTTTTTTTTTTTTTTATCAAGTCTCTTGGCATTTCCAATAAGAAAGGTTTCTAGATATCTCTTTGACGCAATCTTCTCTTCCTGGAAGCTTCCAGTACTGATCTATTTTCTAATAAGAATAATTCCAACATCAAGTTGCGCCAACTCTCCAGCGAAGGGCACATAGATGTCAACCATTCTCGTAGTAACAATCTCAGTACAATTAAACATCCTTTGATCAAAAGTAAAAAACCATCAGAATTAGTTGTGCAATTATCATTAAGGATACCAAGAATACAAAAGGCCAGGCCCCAAGGTGTAATTGGCACCTTAATTTTTTCAAACAGTTCTGCAACAGATTTCCAAAAGGACTGTACATTTTTTCATTCCCACAAGTAGAGAAAATAAAGAGTAGCCTGTGCTTGTGAACATTTGAGGCAACAGTCAGAAGTTGAAATCCCTGCTAAGGCGGCTTTAGGCAGCCAAAAAATTGACATATGCAGTATCTTAACATGAACTTCCCAATATAGAGCACTCCAAGCAGCACTACATATAAAGTGGTCTGCTTCACATAGGGCCTCACTCGTTATGTTGCACTGAATATCTTTTGACCAAGTAATTGCTAAGGTAGGATAAATACAATATTGGAAAGAAGAATTAAAAAATTTGTAAAACAAGGATATGGGGTCTTTTGCTTTTTTGCAGGAGTGAATCAGATGCTGCATTAGTTAGTACTCAAAGATCTTTCACATGCAAGGCCCTAATATAGCTGAAAATTTGATATTTCAGATAATCAGCACTAACAATTTAAAAATTGACAGCATAAGGAAAATGACCACACTGAGCCATCTTGTAAATTAATAAATGAACTGAGAATATCTTTACCTTGCTGGTAAAGTTCTAAGTAGTTATAGTTATTTATGTCCCAGCCTGGTAAAAACTATGGGTTTCCATACAGAGGTAATAGTAAAGAATTTTGCCAAGGTAAATTCACATGTTGTCTTATTGCCCGCCAACCTAGCCACATAGCCTTAATCAGTAACTTTACACAAATCAGGGGGCAAATTTTTTGAAGAAGCATGGAGCAGATATATCAACTTATGTTTTACAAACTTATGTTCCATTTGGACTATTGAGCTGCTTTGTGATGAATGATAGCTCCACCATTCCCTAAAGATTTGTAGAAGGCACGCTAGATTATAATACCGGAGGTGCGCAAAACCCAAACCACAATCCGAGGTAGGGGTTGACAAAAGTGAGAAACGAAGATGTGCCCTCTTATTACCCCAAAAGAATTTTTAACACATTTTTTGGATTGACAGAATATCCTTCATTTTTAGGAAGATGGGTATCATTTACATGCGGTATAATATCTTGGATATCAGAATAATTTTAACCAAAGTCAGACGTCTCCCTGCAGCAACAGTGGGAAACACTTCCAACTATCCAATTTTTTTTTTAAACTCCCCCAAAACTGGGGATATATTGCTCTGATACCAAAGGGTAGGTAACCTGTGAATTTGAACTCCTAAATATTTGACAATCTGCAGCCCAGGCTAAAGGGAAACCATCCCAATTCGTATGAAGCTTGCCATGGATATCCAGGGTCTCTGATATAGTAAGGTTTAATTTTAACCCTGAAAAAGACCCAACGGCGTGAAAATGCTGTAATAACGATGAGAGGGTACATCGTGAATTTGATAGTACCACCATCATACGGTCTGCAAAAAGCATCATTTTAAGCTCATAGGCTCCAATCCTTACCCCCGTTATGGATAAGTCCTGTAGGATCTTGCAAACAAGGGGCTCTAAAGATAAGACAAATAAAAGCGGGGCTAGAGGGCACCCTTGCCTGGTGCCCCTTCCTAGATTAAATACAAAAGAGGTAGAACCATTAATGCAGATAAAGGTTTTAGGACTGTGATAGAGGAGTCATAGAGCCAATAAGAAAAAATCCTCAAAGCCAAATGCTCATAGCATTGTAAATAAGAAGTCCCATACCACTCTATCAAATGCTTTTTCTGCATCAAAGCAAATCAAAAGGGGGTCAGGTATATTTTTAACATGGCATGATTCTAATGCTAGTAATAAGCGTCTAATGTTAGCTATGGGCTTCCTGCCAAAAACAAAACCTGTTTGCTTGGGAGATCAATGTAGAAAAAAATGTATTTTAAACGATTGGCCAAAATATTTGCGTAAATTTTAACATCTTGATTTAGTAAAGAGATTGGCCGGGGTCCAATGGGTATCTCCCAGGCTTAGGTAAGGTCGTTGGTTGCTGCAAAGGACATAGACTGAGGACTTTGCAAAGGCAAAGTTGAGGACTGAATCATATAATTAAAAAGATTACACATATCTGAGGCTATTAACGGTTGAAGGGTTTTATAAAATAAGGAATTTAACCCATCTGGGCCCGATGATTTGTGCAATTTAAGTTCTTTAATAACAAAGTTAATTTTTGGTACAGAGACAGGTTCATTCAACCCCTGAACTTGTGCCTGAGTAAGATGGGGAATTTGCAGATTTTCCATAAATTTAGTTTGGACAGATACATCAGATTCGTCTTTACTATAAAGGGTCTGGTAAAAGCTTCGAAATACCTCCCCTATATCCTCTGCAGTTTGTGCAATCAACCCATCTTGTCTCCGTATACTGCTAATAAATTTAGATTGAAATTGGGGTTTCGTGAGATTTGCTAATAGTCAACCTAGCTTATTTCCATATTGGAAACGTTTATGTTTATAAAGAGAGTCCCTGTAGCTTGTTGATGTAGAATCTCATTAAGACGTGTCTGCACTTTTCCAAATCTTAGTTTCCATTCCTTAGAATTGCTTTGGTTCCATTGGTTTTTATAATAGGTCAGCTGTTGATTTAATTCTAATATTTGCTTATTCTGCTGTTTCCTTTTCCAGGCCACAAATTGAATAATCTCCCCCCCGCCCCCCCCCCCCCAATACTACCTTGGCAGTTTCCCAGAACAAAATAGGAGTATCCCTATGTTGATGATTGTTTTCAGCAAAGCATTTCCATTTTTTCCTGCAAAATGGTGCAAAACCTTGTTGTTTTGACAGCCATTCTGGCATTCTCCAACTATTGAAAGAATTAAACCCAGGGGAACCTCCCATTGAACACACAGCAAGGCAGTGGTTGGAGATAATTGTGTGATAACAACAGAATTAATGTCATTACAAAGAGATTCTGATATCAGTATATAATCTATTCTGGACTCTAGAATAATGTGTGTAATCCCTTTCTTTGGGATGATAGGCACGCCAAACATCTATTACAGAAAGGGATTCACACATAAAGGAAATACCTTTGCCACGACCTAAGCCATGAATTTTGGTTACTGTCTATCCAGACAAGGGTCTGCAACACAATTAAAATCCCCCCCTATGATCATAGGTGTCGAGGCAAAATCAGACAGTTTTGTGATCAGGGAAGTAAAGAATTTATGGTCATATTGGTTAGGGGCATAAATAGAAGCCAAAAGAACAGGTTTTCCAAATAGTTTTCCTGTAACAATCATAATCCGCCCTTCACTATCTTTCCAGTGTTGTTCTAATGTAAAGGATACTTTTTTGTGGATTAAAATTGCTGCCCTACAACATTTAGTAGTGTCTGATGAGAAAAAAATATGATTAAAACCTCTTGTTTTGTAACTTGGCATGCTCTTTGTCATTCATATGGTTCTCTTGCAGAAATATAATCTCTCCTTTAAGCCTGTTAAGATGAGATAAAACTTACTGTCTCAACTGGTGAGCCCAATCCGGCCACATTCCAGGTTATTGTCTTAAATATTTACGTTCATTTGTTCAGAAACTGTTTAATATTTACGTTCTTATGTTCAAAAACTCTGTTTAATGTAACACCTTACCGCGACTGTTTTGTTCAATGGAAACCAACCTGATTTGATATGTGTATCGAATGTCGGTATATAAAAATTCTAAATAAATAAATAATTGCAAATAGAGAAACTAAGGTTTGGCACATAATCTATAGCAATCCACATACAAAGGATTGACATGTTATAGACATAAGCAATATCCACAAATGACCAGGTAAAGGCTCACATCTGTTCAGATTAATCCGTAGTAGGACATTAAATAGAAAGAAAAATTTGCAGATAAAACGATCATATTCTAAGTTGCTCATATGATCAAATAAACATACACAGCTGAATGTACCAATTGCTAAACCCCTTACAAAGCCATACACACAAACAATGTTATCTCTTCCCCCCCCCCCCCTTTTTTTCCCCTTCGTCTCTTACTCCCCATATTTATGAGCAATATCAAAGTACACTCCCTTGTTAGAGAGTGGGGGACAGTATTTTGAGTGATTCGGTGCCATCTCCAGCAAATTGAAGAACAAATGCAAAGTCTATCGGTTGCAAATTTCTCACAGCTCAGCTTGCTTTTACTATTAGATTTAAGTTAAGACCAACAAGGGCCAAGGGCCTGAATGAAGGCTTAGTCGCCTTCAGTGTTGTCAACAAAAAAAGCGGACTGTCATTTCAGGCCATCTATGTATTTCTTGGTTTCTTGTGAATCTTTAAAAATGTGTTGTCGCCATTACTCCATATTCTTAGTCTTGCTGGGAATAAAAATGCAAATTTGCTTAGCTGCCAAGGACGCACCGATCAGGCCAAATTCTTTCCTTTTCATTGCTACCCTGGAAGAAAAATCTTGGAAAATCTTAATAGATTTATTCTGGTTCTGCAGCAAAGATGCCATCTGGGAGGCTTGCCAAATTAGCTGTTTGTGGCGAAAATCTAGAAGACGAGCAATAACAATTCATGGCCTTCGGTCACCATCTTTTTTAGGGCCTAGGCGATGTGCTCTTTCTATAACCATCGATGATAGTTGATCAGCTAGGCCCAACTGATCTGGAATAAGAACATAACATAAGAACATAAGAAAATGCCATACTGGGTCAGACCAAGGGTCCATCAAGCCCAGCATCCTGTTTCCAACAGTGGCCAATCCAGGCCATAAGAACCTGGCAAGTACCCAAAAACTAAGTCTATTTCATGTAACCATTACTAATGGCAGTGGCTATTCTCTAAGTGAACTTAATAGCAGGTAATGGACTTCTCCTCCAAGAACTTATCCAATCCTTTTTTAAACACAGCTATACTAACTGCACTAACCACATTCTCTGGCAACAAATTCCAGAGTTTAATTGTGCGTTGAGTAAAAAAGAACTTTCTCCGATTAGTTTTAAATGTGCCCCATGCTAACTTCATGGAGTGCCCCCTAGTCTTTCTACTATCCGAAAGAGTAAATAACCGATTCACATCTACCCGTTCTAGACCTCTCATGATTCTAAACACCTCTATCATATCCCCCCCCTCAGTCGTCTCTTCTCCAAGCTGAAAAGTCCTAACCTCTTTAGTCTTTCCTCATAGGGGAGTTGTTCCATTCCCCTTATTTTGGTAGCCCTTCTCTGTACCTTCTCCATCGCAATTATATCTTTTTTGAGATGCGGCGACCAGAATTGTACACAGTATTCAAGGTGCGGTCTCACCATGGAGCGATACAGAGGCATTATGACATTTTCCGTTTTATTCACCATTCCTTTTCTAATAATTCCCAACATTCTGTTTGCTTTTTTGACTGCCGCAGCACACTGCACAGACGATTTCAATGTGTTATCCACTATGACACCTAGATCTCTTTCTTGGGTTGTAGCACCTAATATGGAACCCAACATTGTGTAATTATAGCATGGGTTATTTTTCCCTATATGCATCACCTTGCACTTATCCACATTAAATTTCATCTGCCATTTGGATGCCCAATTTTCCAGTCTCACAAGGTCTTCCTGCAATTTATCACAATCTGCTTGTGATTTAACTACTCTGAACAATTTTGTGTCATCTGCAAATTTGATTATCTCACTCGTCGTATTTCTTTCCAGATCATTTATAAATATATTGAACAGTAAGGGTCCCAATACAGATCCCTGAGGCACTCCACTGTCCACTCCCTTCCACTGAGAAAATTGCCCATTCAATCCAACTCTCTGTTTCCTGTCTTTTAGCCAGTTTGCAATCCATGAAAGGACATCGCCACCTATCCCATGACTTTTTACTTTTCCTAGAAGCCTCTCATGAGGAACTTTGTCAAACGCCTTCTGAAAATCCAAGTATACTATATCTACTGGTTCACCTTTATCCACATGTTTATTAACTCCTTCAAAAAAGTGAAGCAGATTTGTGAGGCAAGACTTGCCCTGGGTAAAGCCATGCTGACTTTGTTCCATTAAACCATGTCTTTCTATATGTTCTGTGATTTTGATGTTTAGAACACTTTCCACTATTTTTCCTGGCACTGAAGTCAGGCTAACCAGTCTGTAGTTTCCCGGATCGCCCCTGGAGCCCTTTTTAAATATTGGGGTTACATTTGCTATCCTCCAGTCTTCAGGTACAATGGATGATTTTAATGATAAGTTACAAATTTTTACTAATAGGTCTGAAATTTCATTTTTTAGTTCCTTCAGAACTCTGGGGTGTATACCATCCGGTCCAGGTGATTTACTACTCTTCAGTTTGTCAATCAGGCCTACCACATCTTCTAGGTTCACCGTGATTTGATTCAGTCCATCTGAATTCATTACCCATGAAAACCTTCTCCATTACGGGTACCTCCCCAACATCCTCTTCAGTAAACACCGAAGCAAAGAAATCATTTAATCTTTCCGCGATGGCCTTATCTTCTCTAAGTGCCCCTTTAACCCCTTGATCATCTAACGGTCCAACTGACTCCCTCACAGGCTTTTCCTCACAGGCTTTCTGCTTCGGATATATTTAAAAATGTTAATAGTTCTGTCAATTTATGCTCTTCTATTCCCTCCTCGAACCCGACAAAGCGTAAATTATTCCATCAAGAACGATTTTCGAGTTCGATTTTATCTTCTTGTGCCGCAGCCATTTTTTCCAGAGCTTGTAATTTGCGAGTTGCCAACATTGTATCATCTTCCACAATTGTCATATGACTCTCCAAAGCTTCTGCCCTTGGATGAAAATCAGTAATTGCCGATTTAAGATACGAAAATTTCTCTGCAATTGTTGTGAAATGCTCTGGAAAGGCTGCTTTCACAGCCACTGTGATCACTTGCATCGTTGCTTCATTAAGAGGGCAGGCTGCTGTGTAGTCTGCATTCGGGTTAGTAGCGGCCATTTTCTCCTTACTTTTGGCTTTTCTTTGTCCCTTTTAACCGGTTTTATCGGCATTCCTAAAGGTGATTTTTGCATACAACGATCAATATTCATAAGCGCTAACTGTCGATGAAGCGTTGAGCCACAATTCAATTTTAGAGACTCTGCAAAATCTTACTTTTAGGCACCGGGAGCCAGGAGCACATATGTCTGCTCTGGTTCAGTACATCACGTGACCCCCTTTTGGATGTCTTTAACCAGATCCTCTGTTCAGTTCTTTAGCTAGGGTCAGCGATCCTAGTTCTTTAGCTAGGTTCTTTAGCTAGGGTCAGCGATCTGTAGACTATGTGTTGTAGATGGAAGTACCATCACTTCTTTCCACGATAACCCACAGCAGTTTCCTCCTTTCTCCATACATTTCAGTTGTTTTGATATTACTTTTTACATAAAGAGCTACTCCTCTCCTTTTTCAGCTGTCCATATTCTTACTGAACAGGATAGAGCCCAGTATATTCATGTACCATTCAAGGGACTAGATGAACTTTCAAATAATAGAAGGACTAGGGGGCATTCCATGAATTGAGCAAGTAGCATATTTAAGACTAATCAGAGGAAATTCTTTTTCACTCAACGCATAATTAAGCTCTGGAATTTGTTGCCAGAGCATGTGGTTAGTGCAGTTAGTGTAGCTGGGTTCAAAAAAGGTTTGGATAAGTTCTTGGAGAAGTCCATTAACTGCTATTAATCAAGTTTACTTAGGGAATAGCCACTACTATTAATTGCATCAGTAGCATGGGATCTTCTTAGTGATTGGGTAATTGCCAGTTTCTTGTGGCCTGGTTTGGCCTCTGTTGGAAACAGGATGCTGGACTTGATGGACCCTTGGTCTGACCCCAGCATGGGAATTTCTTATATTCTTATGAACTATGTCTCTCTGATAGCAACAATACATACTTCTGCCACTTCAGATCTGGAATTTAATTGCTTAGACTATGAGAGCATTTGTGCTCATAGTATTCTACCTGTTTCTTTTTGCCTTCTCTTTACTCTATGGGGAATAATTTTCAAACAGCTCATCTAAATTAGGCAGCAAAAACCCATGCAAGTTATACTACTGTGATGGAGTGCCCCTATCTTCCTCCTTAAACCTGTGCAGGACCAGGCTAGATGCCTGGTCCACCTTAATTCCCCTGGAGAGAGAGCACTCTGTGGGCAGGGTCCAGCAGGAGAAGAATAAGAGTTGGGACCCAAGTGGGTTAGATGAGGCCCCAGGAGTTCCTGTCCCTCTCTGGGAAGTTACAGCAGGAATAGACTGCAAAAGGTAGGCAGTTTAGTATACATAGAATAAAGTGAAACTGCATGAGAAAAAGCTGGAGTCGGCATGCTTACAGCTCCAGCTCAGAAGATATTGGTCAACTATCCTTGCAATTACATATCAAAGCAGACTTACATATAATTGTTTAAAAAATTATCACATCAAATTTAGTTGCACACCTGATCTTATATGCGAAAAATTTATATGTATATTTTTGAAAATCCAAAACTATTCGTTTAAGTCAAAATCCCTCCACAACTTTGTTCCTGGGAACACACCTGCTTAGTCCAGGTAAATGTGTGCATGAATAGGACATACTGGTATCAATTTTACCTGCATATTGGACAGACAATTTATAATAGGTCATTTCGGCAGGTAAAACTGATTTACCTCTGGAAACAGCTCTTAAAATTGCCTTCATTATGGCTATAGAACTGCTTCCCTTTGTCTACCCTGAGGCTCAAGAGTAGCCATGTGAGATCTTGACTTTTGCATTTTTCTCCACTAACTTCATTTGTTCTTTGACAGTGACAGCCCAAATAAACCAGTTTCCACAAGTCAGTGCCTCCTATAGTTTAAAATTCTATCAATGTATGATCTCAATCAGTCATTTAGAATTTTTTTTTCCTATCAACAGGCAATCACTACAATTCTAGCTTTTATTGGCTCCATTTTCTGCCTGAATCCCAAGAATATCAACTCTAGCTTTTGAGCCATGCATTGGAGTTGCTGATTCAACATTGCTTTTGCTTCCCCTTATGGAAAGGGTAACCTTCAACTTATAGCTCAAGACTTCTTCTTCAATGCTATAAATCAGTGGTACTCACTTCCAGGCCTCGAGGGCAGCAAACAGATCAGGTTTTCACTCTATTCATAATGAATATGCACAAGATAGATTTGCATACAATATGTGCAGCATGCAGACAAATTTCTCATATGCATATTGATAGATATGTTCTGAAAACTCAACCCATTTGCGGTTCTTGAGATATGGAAGTGATTATCACTGCTCTACACATTTCATCCTTAAAAAGTTTTGTTAAAGGAGTAAGGAATACAAGAAAAAAGTTTATAAACCACAATAGGTAGAAAAAAAAAAACACCTTACACTCAAAATACACCTAATTAACAGACTACAAATAATAAGTTCAGAAGCTTGAGTTTCCCCTGAAGTAGTTCACCTTTAAACACAGGTCCTGGGTCATGAGTTGAACCTGGATTACTCACAAACTATGGGATAAGTACAATTTTGAATGCAAGAATAGATAAAAATTTATAAAAATATAGAGGCGACCGATGATTCTAGAGAATACGCTGGAGCGTTGGTATAAATCAGCGATTTGAAATGTGATTGTATCCTGTTATTTATATAATCTCTTAATCTCTTAAGAAAAAATGCTTCACATTGTTCTTTCGGTCATACCCATTGTTGTATTTCAGGTGTGTGTTAGATAGTCTATGTTTGTAAACTTGTTTTCTATATGGCATTAGAGAGAACTGCTTTTATTCAGCGATGATAGATGCTTCAAAATATTAAAGCAATTAAAATCCATCTTACTTGTTTTGTCACATGGAAACTGAATCTTTGCTGCATTGGAGTGTTTATTTAAAGCTTAGCTCAGTAGAATTTATAAGAACATTACATCTCAAGATTTGTCTTCTCACAAATATGTAACACACAGGCTCTCAAAAACTTACCAGCTTCTTTTATTGTCAAAAAAGAGAACTAAAAAAAGTTTTTCCTCAGCTCTGGTTTGCATCTGTTCTCCAGTTTTCAGCACTTCCACAGGAGGCACTGGTATAGCAACACCATTGTGATGACAACCAACACGAGGCATCTTAGGGTCAATTATCTAGAGAAAAAAAGCAATTGTTTAAAGACTATCTGTACTCTTTTAGTCAATTTTCTTGGTTGTCAACATACTAAGCACAACAAAATGCAAACCTTTATACATATTTGTAGAACAGTTTGAAGCAAGGCCATTGGTAAAATCATGATACATACCAAAATAGTCCCAGTTTGTCATTAATCCTATTTTTATTCATATTTTAAATTGGTCATATTTCTTGTCTCAACTTTGTAGGCCTACACTAAGATTTGACTGAAAATAATTGTATGCAATTTGAGTTTCACAAACTATCATAATAGGAGCAGTCAAGATCCTCCCCCCCAGCCCCACCCCGAACTATGTTCCAAACCAACCCTACTGATTCAAACACAGATGGCTCACAGAATAAGCACCGATCATTAAATCAATTTGGAATATAAGTGGCCGCAGCTTTACTAACAAGCAAGGATTACAGGTACTAGGTGTTGAGCCTCTGCTTTCCAAGCCCCTTGATCTAGGAGCTGTTTCCAGGGCCACTGAGGCAATGTGCCCTATTCCGGCCACATTAGCGACACGATCTCTGGCTCCACATGAGCATTAGCCTATTCCCGCCAAAGGCAGCACTCTTCCAAGGCCTTCTCTGGATTGTAAGGCCTTGTCCCTTGATTGCCTGAGCTGGGACTGCCCAGACTCGATACATGGAAGGCAGCCTGTTGCGTACCAGCCACCAGGACCTGAACCCCCCCCTTCACCCAGAGGCTCAGGCACCTGCCAAAGGTAAGCCTCTTCACTCGAAAGCTCATATATGCACTTTTGAAGAAGAGATGCACACCCACAGACTTGGAATTGTTGCGGCTTAACTGGCTTTGGGTTGAAGATTCAACAAGATCTATTGCAGAGAATTAAGGAACAATACTATTCCCATCCCTGACACATACACCCCATCTCTTTCAAACAGCTCAGCGCAAGAGATGGCTACCCAGTTATGCCACACATGCCACCTAACAAGGAAACCGCTTTGCTGATTTGACCATTAATCCTGGCCGTCCCCCCCCCTTGCCCATAGTCTGGAATGTGTGAATTTGAAGCAAGAGATGATTTCCAAACAGATTAGGAGGGATTGTGGCATCCAGGACGAAATGAGTGCCAAGTTGCAGAATATAGTTTTCAGCAGGTATCGACAAGTGGAGTATTTGCCCACATTATTCCCTCTGAGATGGATAACCAGGACATCAGGGTAATTTGCCAGGTGCACCAAGTCTACCAACAGTTGATAAAGAAAAGGATCCAGTTCTGCCCAGCACATGCCAGACCTGTTGAACCATTGCACCTTCAGGTTCTACTCTCCCTTTGCTCCGTGTCCTCTAGGCCAGTTGAACTGCACTACTCTCTCCCAGAAACCAGTCTGGATTTCCTTGATGACACCCAGAAAGGAGAACTAACAGCAATTTATTAGTGAAGACTGGCACTTCCGGGGGTACTATCTTCACGTCTTATATATGAGCTATAAGCTGTGGAATGCCATCTTCCAAAGCACTAAACATTTCACACTAGTACCCTGGAAGCTGTGGCACTACTAGTTGATTCTATCTGGAAAGAGTGGGTGCCGAATTGGCAAACCTGCAGGCCCACAGTCAAGCAACCATTTAAAAATGACAGAGAATTGGAAATGGCTTAATAGGCATAGATTGCCATGGACAAGGATATAATGCCCTTCAACTGGCTGAATCACTAAATACGCTGCTGAGTTGGGTGACTGGGTAGATTATAAGCCAGGGTACAGCCATCCGAGAGAGGCGCTGGTCCTTCCTACTCTTAGTCTGAAATCCTGTATCAATGGCTCAACTGATTCCCAATGACAAACTGAGGAAAGAGCCAATCCCGCCAGGTCAGAGCACCTTCCCCAGCCTCAGTACCTTGAAGAAGGCAAGGCTGCTACCCATGGAATGCCTGCCACAGGAGGGTAAGTTGGTCATGGGTAACAGGTCAATGCCCATCTACATATAGGCCTTCATAGCAAGCCCAACCTGCCATCACCCACTTGTAGGATTTGGCCAATTTCTTGCTTTAGCGAAAAAGGCAAGATCAGCTACATGAGATCTGATGCAGCCCCTTGAGATGCCAGCCTTCTTTGCCTCCAAGATGTATTCGACCACCAAGGACTCCAGGATTGCCCTCCCACCCCAGCCTCTATCAGTTAAGAACATCATCACTACTTTGAATCCTCTGGCATATGCTCTCCAGGTGGGCTGAGACGATGGAATGTCGCATTGCCCATGCGTCCTAGATCCAAAGGACCACAGACATTTTGGCATGGGCTCTCCTAGGAAGTCTGCCTCCAGCACTAACTCTCTGAATTGGGATGACTTGCAATAAGAAAGAGAATCAGCAATCTCATTGTGAGTTCCAGGTATATGTTGAGCTCTTGAAGCAATATTCAGTCTTAAGGAGACCAAAAGCAATTCCCCGAGAAGCTCAGTTACCAGGGGGCATTTTACTGACTTGGTATTTATCACATCAACCACAGCTGTGTTGTCATACCAGAACACCACTCTCCTGTTCACACTGATGCCCCAAACATGCAGAGCTACCATGATGGGGAATAACTCCAGGAAAGTGATGCTCTATATGAAGCTATACTGCATTCAGTCTTATGGCCACATACCATGCCCCTTGAAAGTACATACCAAAACCAATAGCTCCTGCCATATCGAATCAGTGTTTCAGGTCATCACTAGAGAATGTCATGCCATTGAAGCCCTTTAAGAAGAGAGACCATATAGCCAATGCCTCTCCTGAAACCGATGCGGTAATGATCATGCAGCACACCCTTAGTTGACGATAAGCTGTCTAGGAAAAATCAACCCATGGGATATGACTCTGGTGGAAAATGCTGAGCTTCCGATCAGAGACCGCTTACACTTGAGAGTGACCTTGGACATTCGAGCTACCTCTCTCACAAAGTGGCCATTGACTCCGGGTTGTCTTGCGTTAACCTGAACACCATGCGCTCTGTAACCAGCTCTACGTTCAGGAAAGTAATAATAGTGGATGGAGGTTCGGACTTGTCCTCAGCCAATGGAATCTGGAATTCCCACATAACCTCCTGAAACAACTGAAAAAGCTAACAAATAGAAAATCATCCACATAGAGGGACTGCTGAATGATGGTGTGCCCAATTGCTGTCCCAAGGTCCTCTCTCTGGTGATGTAGGAATGCAAGGCTGGGCTTCTCTGTGTGACCGCTCAAAAGTTCCATTCGAGGTTGGACTTTGATGGGCAAAAGGAGGAGGATAAGAAACCAGGGCAAGGTCTGCCCATGCTGTTGGGTCCAGGTTTGATCCCACTCCTGCCACTTGGCACCAGCTGGACCCCAAGCTATTCTCTAGGCATGAGGCATGATCACTGTGACTATAAGAACAGGTCATGATGCCTGCATTGGTACCTCCTCGCACTCGAGGCAGGCCCTAGGAGGAGAATGCCACCCATGAGCATGCGAGTGGAGATATCTGGAGTCGTGGTCGTGCCACCATCAATTTATTTATTTAATAATTTTTATATACCGATTTTTCATGAGAACATATCAAACCGGTTTACAGTAGCTAACAAATATTCATTTAAAAATATTTGCATTTCCAAAAGAGAAAAGGAAGTAAATACATAGTTTTGTAATATAAAATAAAAATATTAACAAAATAAAATAGTAAACTAAGTAATCATATTTAAACTGATAGAGAGGCAGTATAGTAAGAGCAGAGATATTAAATTGAAAAATATACATTACCTTGATTTATATTAAGTAGCCTGAAATCTTTAAGATAGTAGCTCCTGGAATGCTTGTTTAAATAGCCATGTTTTGATGCCCTTTTTAAATAATTTAATATCTGTTTCTAATCTTAATTCCTATGGAATAGAATTCCATAACAGGGGCCCAGCAACAGAGATAGTTCTTTCCCTAACATTATTTAGATGCACAATCTTAGGGGAAGGGATTGGTAACATCCCTGTGCCAGTTGATCTGGTAGTTCTTGAAGGGATGTGGAAATGAAGAGATGAGGTTAGCCATTCAATTTTTCATTGTAGAGCGTTTTATGAATTAGGGACAGGATTTTATGCTGAGCCCTGTATTTAATAGGCAACCAGTGAAGGTCCTTTAGTATCGTGGTAATATGATCGGTTCTTTTAGTTCCTGTTAATAGTCTAGCCGCTGAGTTCTGTAGAAGTTGTAATGGTCTTGTGACACTTGCTGGAAGGCCTAGAAATAAAGAATTGCAGTAGTCAAGTTTTGACAAGACAAGTGCCTGTAACACTGTTCTAAAATCTTTCGGGAATAGAAGCTGTTTTAGTCTCTTAAGGACGTTTAATTTAAAGTAACATCATTAATATTTTTTTTATTGCAGGTTTTCATCGTGCATTCACAGCCTATGAATATCCCTAGATCTCGTACTTCCAATGAAATGGGGTATTTTTTAGCAGCTTCTTGGATTTCAAGCTCCTTTGCCTTGGTTAATTTAGAAGAGATATATAGAATTTCTGTCTTATTTGTATTTAGGGCGAGGTTCATTTGGGTTAATACTTTTTCAATGGCAGATTGATAAATATCCCAGAGTTTAAGCGTTAGGTCTATAGATTTTTCGATAGGAATTAAAATCTGAATGTCATCTGCATAAACAAAATGTGTTAAACCAAAGCCGGATAGAATTCTGCACAATGGAAGCATATAAATATTAAATAGAGTTGCAGACAGAGAGGAATCCTGAGGTACTCCATATCGGAGATCAATAGGTTGGGATTTGTTACCGAGAAATTTTACTTTGAAGGTTCTGTTTTTTTAAGTAGGAGTCAAACCATTTTATTGTGGCATCTTTGATGCCTATTTCGTTTAGTCTATCAAGGAGGATTTTATGATTAACTGTATCAAATGCCGCAAAAATGTCTAGCATGATCAGGAAGTATGTTTGGCTGTTATCGGCTCTTCTGAGGATAATATCTTGTAATGAAGTTAATAGGGTCTCAGTACTGAAATATTTTCTGAATCCATGTTGTGCCGGATATAGAGTACGATACTTTTCAAGATAGTCTGTTAGTTGGATGTTAATTACTTTCTCAAGGAGTTTTGAGATACAAGGTAAATTAGAGATAGGTCGTAAGTTTGATAGATCATATGAGTTGGATTGTGGTTTCTTTGTGATTGGTTTAACTATTGCGGCTTTTAAAATTTGTAGGACATTTGCTTCAGTAATAGATAATTATGTCTGCAATAGGTCTGGAGACTATATTGGTGACTGTTTTTAAAAGTGCTATTGGAATTTTGTCAACGGGGTGGGCAGCTGGATTCATTTTTTTGATTATACCTTCAATTTCAAGAGATAAAATTGTTTCAAAGGAGGTTAAGATGGTCTTTAGGGTTACTTGGTAACAATTTGGTTAGAGTTTTGTGGAGAGATTTTTTTTAGTATGTTTAAAGTCTTTTTCCTTGAAATATTGTGCAATAGTATTACAATTAAAAGAACTGCCGGATGTGGGGGTTTCTATGGGCGCGGTCAGGTCTTTTACATATGAAAACAGTACTCTTGGGTTATATTGAAATTTATTTATTTTGTTAGAATACTTTTTTTTTTTTTTGCTTTATTGATGGATTCATTATATTTATGTAATAAAGATTTGTAGTTAGTTAATAATGTCTGTAGAAGGGGAGGCTCTCCATTGTCTCTCTGCTTTTCTTAGTTTTGTTTTTAGTGTTCTTAATTCATAGGTGTACCATGGGGTGTGGTGTTTCTTATTAATAGTAATTTCTTTTTTGATAAGTAGGCAGCAATTATCAGCTACTTTTCCTGTCTGTAAGAACCATGAATTAATTGCATTATCGCTGTTTGATAGATCTAAATCTTTCAAAGCTTTAGAGAGATCATCAGTTAGGGTGTCTAACTGACATGGTTTCCTGAATTCTATTGTGGTCTTAGCGACTGGTGGTACTACAGTAGGGTATTGGACATTAAAGTCACCTGTTATAAGTTCATGATCAGACCATGGGATTGAGTTAATAATTGGACTGAAAGGGGTATCTAAATGGAAGTTGATGAATATTTAGTCTAATGTGTGTCCTGCTTTGTGTTGATTGTTTCACTACTTGTTGAAATCCTAATGCTGACATTGAGTTAAAGAAGACCTCACAGTTGTGAGATAGAGGGTCTTTATCAACATGCAAATTAAAGCCACCGAATATGATGGTAGGGATTTCAAGTTTTAGATTGCTCACAAATAATTCAATTAATGGAGAGACATTGAGTTCTAACAGGCTTGGGGGTGCATAGATTAAACAGATTTGCAAATATTGGGAACTTAAGAGGGCAATTTCAAATTTGGGTGGTGAGATTATTTGCTGTAATTCTAGGTGAAATTCTTTTTTTGAAAGTATCATTATACCACCACCTCTTTTGTTAAATCTAGGAATAGATGTGATATCGTATTTATTTTTTGGTAATTGATTTAAAAGAACTTAGTCAGATTTTTTAAACCAGGTTTCGGGGATTCCACATATATCAGGGTTGTTGTCTAGAAGAAGATCGTTGAGGATAGGCATTTTTTTGACTAAGGATTGTGCATTAACTAGAAGTAGAGAAATTAATGAGAGACTAAGTAATTTGTTTTTAGGAATTAAAGGGATTGCGATTAGGTGTCTATGTGGTTTTGGAGGCTTTTTTTTTTTTAATGTTATTTGTTTTTGCCTAGTGAGAGAGATGATGGTGGGAATATGTTTAGGATCCATGTTGGTGTTTAGTATATTTATTATATGATTTAGTGTAAAAGGTTAAGGGGCATTTAGCAGAGTCAATTAGAAGTTTAAGGGGAAAAACTAAGGGGCAAAACCAAGGAGCATGCCCCTTGGTTGCACTCCTTAGGTGTGTGACACCGGCGCATGGCGCCTCCAGTCTGCTGCAGGTGCTTATTTAAAACGATTTTTATTATTTTATAACAATAGTACAACAGAAAGAGTGGTGGGTTCCTGAACTACTCCCCAACAATAAAAAAAAATCATAACCAATAAAGGATAAACTCTGCCCCTCCATTCCACCCACCTTCCCCCCCCGTCCCTAACCCTCTTGCAAGGTCCAGTGTCCACATGTGGGAACAAATTTATCCTATTCAGGAAGTGTCCACGTGATGGCACTCATTTAGGATAGAACTACGAGCATGCTGTGGAATAGATTGTAAATAAGAGTCCCAGACGTCTAAGAATCGTTTCTTATGGCGCAGAAAAAGCCGCATCCAAGAGCATCATACGATGGAAGCAGTTGCGCCAGGTCCAGTAGGATGGAGGCAAGGCCTCTCGCCAGTTCACCAAATAACCTTCTTCACCACTAAAACAAGCTTTGCAAATGAGCAATCGAGATCCCAAACCTCGAATTCGTAAGGGAGAAATGCAACCAAAGAGTAAACACAGGGGTGAAACTGGAATGCATACCCTAATGAGGTCTCAAGATAGCGAACCACCTTAGCCCAAAGACTATGGATAGCAGGGCATTCCCAAAAGGCCAAGGGGTTTTCCACATCACACACATGCGGGGGACGATGAGATTTTGAGATGAAAGGCCCCCTGTGCTGAAACATAACCCTGGCGCAAAAATTTGTATTGCATTTCTCTAAAATAAGAATTCACCGAGAGTTGGGATACTCGTTTAAAACAGGCTTTAAATATATACACAGTAAATGTGAAAACCCCCATCTCCATTCCATCTATCAACCAGAATGGAACAAGTGTCCATGACAGTCAATTGTTTAAGAAGCTTATAATACCGCGATAGCGAAGGTACCTTGTCTTTTTCAAAGGAGAAAATAGTATCTAGAGACTGAAAATGAGAGGTCTGCCTAATAAGAGGAGGGGAGGGAGCCCACATAATGTTGCAACTGTAAATAGGGGAAGACCTCGTTAGCAGAAAGTGCATAAATCTCCCGAAGTTCGGAGAATGGCAATATTGTACCCCCGGGAGTCAGTACATGATCCAGCAGGTGAATCCCCTTAGCATTCCATCTTTGAAATACTGCTGTTTGTGAGCCAGGGGTAAAATCAGGATTCCCCTGGATGGGAAGAAAATAGGCACAAACGTGCGGTATCTGCAACAGCCGTGTGAGCAGAAGCCAAGATGACCGAATGAGCCTGGTGAGGGCATTTTGCACTAAAAACATTGGGAGAGAGGCGGCTGGAGATTGCAAAGGAATGATGAATAAAACGGAAAATGTCATAATGCCTCTGTATCGCTCCATGGTGAGACCGCACCTTGAATACTGTGTACAATTCTGGTCGCCGCATCTCAAAAAAGATATAATTGCGATGGAGAAGGTACAGAGAAGGGCTACCAAAATGATAAGGGGAATGGAACAATTCCCCTATGAGGAAAGACTAAAGAGGTTAGGACTTTTCAGCTTGGAGAAGAGACGACTGAGGTGGGATATGATAGAGATGTTTAAAATCATGAGAGGTCTAGAACGGGTAGATGTGAATCGGTTATTTACTCTTTCGGATAGTAGAAAGACTAGGGGGCACTCCATGAAGTTAGCATGGGGCACATTTAAAACTAATCGGAGAAAGTTCTTTTTTACTCAACGCACAATTAAACTCTGGAATTTGTTGCCAGAGAATGTGGTTAGTGCAGTTAGTATAGCTGTGTTTAAAAAAGGATTGGATAATTTCTTGGAGGAGAAGTCCATTACCTGCTATTAAGTTCACTTAGAGAATAGCCACTGCCATTAGCAATGGTTACATGGAATAGACTTAGTTTTTGGGTACTTGCCAGGTTCTTATGGCCTGGATTGGCCACTGTTGGAAACAGGATGCTGGGCTTGATGGACCCTTGGTCTGACCCAGTATGGCATTTTCTTATGTTCTTATGTTCTAAAACAAATTTAAGAGAAAAAGAAGTGGTCAACTCCCCATCCGCAGAGAGATTAATGACAGTGGACCGATCCAACAGCCAATCCCTCATCACACGAAGGTTACTAGCCAAATTATAAAGTGCCAAATCAGGGACACCCAGCCCCCCACCCCATCTCTCCCTTAACTAGGCCAGAGGAACTCAAGACACCCCCGCCCCCCCGCCAGTAGAACAGACACTGAGCTTTATCCACCTGTCACAATTCTACATTGCGTAACTGCAGGGGCAAGTCCTGAAAAAGGTACAACCATTTAGGCAAAATGTTCATTCTGAAAAGATGAACTCTGCCTCCCAAGGATAAGGGCAAATGAGGCAAAGTGAGCAATTTATCTTGGGTGCTCTGCAATAATGGAAACATTTAATTTATATAATTGCGAAAGCGTACAAGGAATAATGATTCTAAGGTATGTAAACGAGGAATCTGCCCACTGGAGTGGGACGTCATCTCCCCAATCGCGCTGCAAGGAATCCAGGAATGCCAAAGCCACAGATTTATGCAGGTTTAATTGAAGACCCGAAAAAATCCCAAAAGCCCAAAAAATTTGGAGGAGGGGATGAAGAGACATCCATGGGTCCATGAGAAAAACTAAAATATCGTCTGCAAATGCGGCATACTTAAAAGTGGACGATTGGAACCGCATACCTTAACTGTTTTTGCCAATTGAATTTTTTGTAGCAAAGGTTTGAGGTGGAGAACAAACACAAGAGGAGAGATAGGGCAACCTCTCTCTAGTACCCTGTCTAGTACCCCGGGTTATTGAAAAAACCTCAGAGTTTGAACCATTCGCTATGACAGTAGCTTCCAGAGCCTGGTAGAGAAGTCGGACCACATTTAGAAACAATCCTTCAAATCCCATTTGCTGTAAAACCCAAAAGCATCAAAGCTGATAGCGAGGAAGGGGGCATACATCTGCTGACACATCGTCATAGCAGCCAGCACCTTGCGAATATTTGTCAAGGCATATCTCTTCCAGACAAAGCCCACCTGATCCACCCCAACGAGAGAAGGACGTATATCAGACAAACGATCTGCCATGATTTTGGCCAACAGCTTTTGGTCAAAATTCAGTAGCGATATGGGCTGGTAAGACTCAGGTAAGAACGGATCTTTCCCCGGCTTATGAATTAGAGTAATATTAGCTGTATTAGAGTGGGCAGGAAAGGATCCGGTCGTTGACAGATCAGAAATGACACTAACTAAGGAGGGCCCCACCAGGTCAGAGAGACACTTATAGAATTCTGCACCGTACCTCATCCAGCCCAGGAGCCTTAAAGGCTTTGGCCTTCCTAATCACCGAAGTCACTTCACTTAACGTAACTAGCATATTTAAGAAGGTTTGTTGGTCCTGGGTTAGGTGGGGAAGATGCAGGTGCTCACAAAAATGGGCACACACTTCAGAGTCCCAGCCCTCAGAAGCATAGAGAGTACTATACAAATCTCGAAAGCAGCGCAAAATATCAGCTGTATCCGTAAGGATCTTACCAGCCGAAGAGCATACAGTGGGATGTAACGGGAACCGCGAGCAGCACGTACCAAATTGGCAAGCATCCTACCAGCTTTATTACTATGCTGGTAAAGCTTGTACTGAAAGTAAAAAAAAAACCTCTTCTGGGCTCGCTGGTGTAGCAAAGTATTGAGTTCCCCCTGAATCATTAAAAACTGCATCCTGGTACCATGGGAGTTAGTACTGTTCAAAGGCCCCTAGCGCTATTCAATTTAGCAGTTAATGTCAGAATTCTATGATCAATAGCCTTCTTCCAGTGAGCCATATAGGAAATAATATCGCCCCCTCAAAACGGCCTTAGCAGTGTACCAAAACAAAGCCGGGGTCTCTACATGTTGGGCATTTAGGGTTGCATAATCTAACCATCGGGCACATAGGTATTCTTGGAATTTAACATAATTGGCTAAGTAAAAAGGAAACTGCCAATGAAAGGTGGCAGGGTTGTAAGTGCCAATTAGCAAATCCAAACATACCGGAGCATGGTCAGAAATAATTTCCTCAATAATCACTGCCCCCACTTGAGAAAGGCTACGTGCACTAATTAAAAAAAAATCAAGGCGAGATAGGGTACCATGGGCACGAGATATGAGTAAAATCTCTCTCGCCAGGATGCAGGACACGCCAAACATCCACCAAGTGCAAAGAATGTTCCAAAAAAGAGGGGCCCTTCCCAAAGCCAGTCCGTGAGCCTGAAGGGGGAGACCTATCAAGCTGGGCATCCCGAATGGTATTAAAGTCCCCTCCCACAAGCAAACAGTACTCCGCATAGGGTAATAATTTATATATCTCCCGGTAAAAACTAGGACTGTAATTGTTGGGGGCATATATATTGCATAGAATCACCCTAGTCTGTTGTAATTCAGCCACCAAAATGATGTAGCGCCCTAAGTGGTCTTTAATCGTGGTAGTAACCCGGAGAGGAACATGTTTATTAATCCAAATGACTACTCCAGCAGATTTAGTGGTACCAGAGGCATAATAAACCTCCCCCCCCCCAGCATCTACTTAACTTATGCTCAACATTGGTAAGATGAGTTTCTTGTAAAAAATGAAATATTCGCTCGCTTGCGCTTGAGAAGGGAGTGAATCTTGGACCTTTTATTAGGTGAGTTTATCCCATAGACATTCCAAGTAATTAAGCCAGTGACATTACTAGAGAGATATAAAATGGAAGTTTCTCAAAAAAGAACGAAGCAATATCATCGGCAGCAGAGGCCCTCCCAGCCGGGACCTCCAGCTGCATAACATTTGATGACTGAGTGATGTACAGACGGCAAATAAACATTCCTGATGAGAAAGCACATAGTGGACCAGAATCATACAACCCCAAAAAACCAACTTTCCCAAACATACCCCCCCCCCCCCAATAGCTTCATAATCTCCTTTATGATAGCATACCCCAATGTAAACTTGAGAGCACTACCATGCTGGCTAATCCCCCTCCCCCCCACACAAACCCCATCTGCATCCAGAAATTAACATATAACAAAGAAGTGTATACATGAAGCATGCCAAGGAAACAAAAACATGTAAAAGTCAGCGAGCATACCCAGGATAACACATGAACAGCCATGATAATATAAGAAAAAAATCATCGCCCACAAGAGGAATATGAACAATCATAATCCCACGAACTATGAGGGATATAAACAATTATAGCCCCACATAACCTCTGAGTAGGCTAAAAAATTGCAAAACACTCAAAGAGGCTGAAAGATATTGGGCAGGCTATATGCATATCTGGAAATAACTGGTAAAACAAAGAGGAAATGAGGAGCATCAAAAAACAAGTGCCAGCCACCACACCACATAAGGGAACATTGAAAAGCAAAAAAGCATTATAGACATACAAGGGAGCTACAAAAAAAAAAAAAAAAAAACCAGTCCAGAAATTCCCTCAGCAAGCTTTATAGCCTACCACTGCAGAGGCCATGCAAGCTGGTTAAAAAGAAAAGAGAGAAGAAAAGAGAAAAAACTTCACTAGGAAGTTCTGGGCAATAGCGATGTATAAATTGGAACAGGCCGATGTAGAAGGTAAAAAAACTCGACACTATTAAGGCACCTCCAGCAAAGACCAAAAGATAAAAAATATACAGTCGGGGGGGCGCTGTTCGCCACGAGACAAGATGGCCGCATAACTTCAACGCTCCCGAAACCACCCCACTTTAAAACCCGAAACTTGCGGCTTTTCCCAAAGCTACGTGCACTAAAGGGATCACTACTTAACAGTGAAAACGTGGCCGATGAATCCGAAAAAGAAAAGTGAGCTGCAGAAGTTCTCTTTCACGAGAATGGCGGCGGATTCTAGAAAGTCCGGGGTCGAGCTCTCTGAATGCGAAGCGGGAGAGGGAGACAGGGAGGAAGATGAAGCCCCGCTATTATCGCCTCAACAGACGGTGGAGCCCACCCCCACAGCGGCGGATATACTTACCAAAAGCCAAATGCGGGAATGGTTTATTGATCTACGCTCCGAAATCAAAAATAATAAAACAGAATTGCTAGCCTCTTTTGCGGAGCTCCGGGATGACTTTCTATCTTTAGGCCATAGAGTGGATGACCTCGATGTCCGCCTGGAAGACCATGAGGCCCAACTAAAGGAGCTGGAAGTCGCAAAAACTGAAACAAACCTCGAACTGACATCGATTTCGGACAAGCTAGAGGATCTGGAAAACAGGTCGCGGCGCCACAACATCAGACTAAGAGGGATTCCGGAAACCGAGGAGTACGAGAACTGCATGGTCACAGCTCAAGCTTTTTGCAGCTATTTGAGAGACCATGCCAGCACTGGGCCTGAACGCAGTGGCCAGGAAGCAGCAAGCGCCATCTTAATTGAGCACGCTCATCGATCCTTAGGGGCTCGGAGAGATGGGAAGCCCAGAGACATAATTTTAAACTTCCAAAGCTACACACAAAAAGAACAAATACTCAGCATCGCCAGAAAGAAAGTAACCTGGGATTGGCAAAACGTATCGGTAGCGGTATTTCAAGATCTAGCCGCGAGCACATTAAGGAAGAGATATGAGCTGTGATCGGTGACGACGGCTCTGCGGCAAGCTGATGTTAAATATAGGTGGAATTTTCCTTTCGCCCTTTCCTTCCAGCGAGCGGGGAAGACCTTCCGCCTCAAAACGGTGTCTGAAGCTGCGGCTGTTCTGCGGGAGGCGGGCATACAAGCCGAGATACACGAGCAACCTAAAGAACCCTTCAAAGCACGCCTCAGTAAGGCCCCAAAATGGCAGAGAGTCGAAAGGCCAAGGAGAAAAGCAGCTCGCAGGAACGGCATGGCGTCTGATAACCTCTCGGATCAAGGCTGATTTATAAGTGCAGGAGCTGATTGAGACTTCCGACTGGGCGAGCATTCATCCTTCACCCTTTCTTGGGAACCAAGGAAAGGGTGGAGAAGTGAGCATATTTTATTTACCATGCAGTTTGGGTAATTTGAACTTGAGCCGCGTTGTGCTGAGTAGATGTGCAAAACTCTAATTAGTAGTTTAGTAGTAGTTTAGTAGTTTATTATTTGAATATTTATGATTTGAATTTCGGGTCAACTTGTCTTTATTACAAAACTGATGATCTCGGGGTGGGGAGGGAGACGGGAAGAAAGGGCTGCTTGATTGAACTGGCGAGTCCCCTCACCAGGGGATCCGCGGACCTAGAATTGCAGATCATGCTGATACAGTGGGTTTACCTCCCAATGCAGACTACACAGAACTGATAATCAGAATGTTTTATTACCACACTATCGGCCTGTCTGTTTCTTCTGCGGTATTTTCAACCTTACTGGGGGGAATGACGCTTTAGTCACAATGGAACTCATGCCTACTTATTATATACCAACTGTGATGATAAATCTTAAACCATGACCATTCGAATAGCCACATTTAATGTTAAAGGTCTCAACATGTATAGAAAACGCTATTTATTGCAACAAGACCTTAAGAGGCTGAAAATACATGTTTTATTTCTGCAGGAAATCCATATTCGAAAACGGCATGAGCGATTGCTGAACTTTCGAGAGTTCCCTCATGTTTATTTAGCCGCTGCTGGGAAAAATCACAAATATACCGGTACTGGCATTCTCATATCCTCTACCCTATTATTTGACCAATTGGACCTTGTTACTGATGCGGAGGGCAGATTTGTCTTTCTTAAAATTAAAGTAGGCCATGACATTTACACCCTTATATCTATGTATGCTTCCACAAACAACCCAGCAGAAATCTTACCTAAAATGCAATGCCTGCTAAATACACATGGTGAAGGGACTGTTATCTGGGGTGGAGACTAACTTCACACTTTCCCCAGACTTAGATAATTCACATAAGGGTAGCTCTACCCCTTCCCACACAGAGTCAGAAAGTCAGAAATCTGATGAGGGAGATCATGAAGAAGGAAGACTTGGTGGACCTATGGCGTCATAATAATCCAAAATCTAGAACCTACACGTATTATTCCAAACCTCACAACTCCTATTCCCGAATAGACTACGTTTTGGTTGATAAATGTTTAGTTAAGAAAACTAGTATGTGCGAAATAGAGCCTATCACCTGGTCTGACCATGGGATGGTGTGGTTTGATTTGCAAACTCAATGCAGTCATGGGGGACAGAGGTTTTGGAGATTGAATGTCTCTTTATTAAAACACAAAACCTTTGCCCAACAATTGTCTCAGCAGCTAACTGAATATTTTCAACTGAATGCTGATCCGGAAATCCCCTGGAGCAGTATATGGGATTGCTCGAAGGCAATAGCTAGAGGCTCTTGCATAGCTAAGGCCTCTGCGGACAAAAAGGTGCGGGAAAGCAAGTCACAGCAATTGCAGTTAGATATCGCACGATTGGCAGAGCACCATTATCAAACGCAGTCCCCCAAGGTGTATAGACAATTGACAGAAGCCCGCTATCAACTAGCCACTCTACATGATAAACAATTGGCACACAACCTAGAGAGAACGCATCAAAAATTTTACGAAGGCAGTGATAAAGCAGGCAAAATGTTGGCCCAGCAATTGAAGGCCCGTGTAGCGTTAAGCATTATTACAAAAATCAAAAATAAAGAGGGATGGATAACCAGGAACCCCACAGAAATTAGGCAATGCTTTACAGACTTTTATGCCTCGCTATACAGCAGCAGCGCCCACATCCAGGAGGAGGATATTTCCACCTATTTGGGTGATATTACTCTCCCCACCTTAACTCAAACGCAGCAGCAGACCCTGGATGCACCCATTACTAGTACAGAAGTGCAGTGGGTAATTAAATCCCTTAAAAATGGGAAATCACCAGGATTAGACGGCTTGCCTGGGGAATACTATAAAACATTGTCGGAATGTCTGAGCCCGCACCTCACAGACTTCTTTAATTATTTACGTGATGGAGGCACCTTGCTGGCTCAGTCTAATACAGCAGGTATAACAGTGTTGCCTAAGCCGGGGAGAGACCCCACTGTCTGCGGCTCTTATAGACCGATATTCCTAATCAATCAGGACTTAAAGATATTGGCTCGGCTCCTAGCGATGAGGTTAAATAATTATCTACCTAATCTAATACATTCCGACCAGGTGGGATTTGTCCCTCATAGGATGGCAGCCGACAATGTGCGAAAAATTTTAGATTTGGTATGGTGGGCCAAGAAGGAGCAAATACCTGCTGCCTTGCTGTCAATTGATGCAGAAAAGGCATTTGACATGGTCCACTGGCCCTTTTTATTTCACACATTGTCGAAAATGAACTTTGGGCCTTTCTTTATGAACTGGATTTCACAGCTGTATAATGCGCCGCAAGCGACTGTCAAAGTTAATGGAGGGTATGGAGACAGATTTGCCATCCAGAGGGGCACACGTCAGGGGTGTCCCCTCTCGCCGTTACTCTTTGCCATTTTTTTTTTAGAGCCATTTGCGACTAGGATTCGGAGATCCTCTGATGTATTAGGAATTCCGCTGGGAGATAGCTCATTTAAACTGTCACTTTTCGCTGACGATATCATGTTTACATTATCACACCCCACCAACTCACTAAAAGCAGTGGAATCCGAATTGCTCAGCTTTGGTGGGGTGTCAGGGTTTAAAGTAAACCTAGAAAAATCAGAGTTGATGAGCATAAATCTGCCCCCGGAAGATATACAACAAATTTCTAGAACTTTCTCCTTTAGATGGGCCAAAACATCCCTGAAATATCTGGGAATTCATATTAATAATAAGTTGGAGGATCTTTACACTCTTAACTACATACCTCTCTCTAAGGCCATAGATAGGGATCTGGATAAGTGGCATAAAGGATCCTTCTCATGGCTAGGGCGGATTGCCATCATTAAAATGAATGTTTTACCTCGATTTCTGTACCTTTTACTACATTACCTATACTGCTTTCTAACACCTTTTTGCGAAAGACACAACGAAAGCTCTTTCAATTCATATGGCGTCGGAGGCCTCCAAGAGTGGCTCGGCGGATTCTATATCAGAATAGGAAACAGGGAGGGCTCGGGGTCCCAGACTTACAAGCCTATTACGCGGCTGCTCAGTTGAAGGCGGTGCTTGATATGCATAAAACCATTCACCCCAAGCAGTGGGTTCAAGCAGGCCAACTTATGATAGGCAGGGTGCCCATGGCGACTTTGCCCTGGCAACCCAGAACTACTTGGACACCGGTTTCCTGTATCCCCTGGTCTTTGGAAACCACACTTACAGTTTGGGAAAGATATAAGGGGAAGGTGGTGGGGAACCATCATTATTACTACCAATCGCACATAGCCTATAATAGGCAATTTGTGATGGGCCATCGATCTAGAATCTTCCAGGATTGGCACCAGAGGGGTATTTTCACACTGGGTCACTTGCTCCAGGGCGGGGAAATTATGACCATGGCGCAATTAACGGACACCTATAATTTACCACCCAATAGATTTCTACCCTATGCTCAACTTAGACACTTTCTAGCAGATTTACGTCTCAAACAGTGCATGAGAAACACTAGATCATTGTTTGATAACATGTGCGTCAACGCTGATAAAATGTCTAAAGGTATCTAAATTATACTCGGTAATTATAACTGCGGAAGGCGTTGCTACCCCTCATTTGGTCAAGTGGTGTCTGCTCGCCTGCAGGAGCATAGCTATAAAATGTTATATCGCTGGCATTTAGATCCAGTGAAGCTGCATACCATTTACCCTTCTGTGTCCCCCTTGTGTTGGAGGCAGTGTGGGGACTCCGGCTCCTACTTCCATGTGTGGTGGGAATGCAGAAAGATAGCCCCTCTCTGGCAAGCTGTAAGTGGATGACTCAATTGTTTGACATACCGGTTTCTCTGTTACCCATATCTGCCCTATTGAATGCGCCCATTGACTCCCTCAATGGAACGCAACAAAAATTAAGTACGCACATCCTGATAGCTACACGCATCACCATAGCTCACTACTGGAAATCAAGTAAGGTTCCCACAATAGAGGAAATTTATACGAAAATGCAAAGACATAAAAGGCTGGATTATCTCACGGCAATACAGACTGACCAAATCGGCAAACATTCTAAGGTCTGGAAATCATTTCAGCCTCCTGTAGGTGTATAGTGAAGGGTATATATTTTAATCTCTGTACCTTCCTCAATATATACAGAAAGGCGCTCTGACATGGCTTGTATAAGCACACAGTTGAAGTATTTGGATGTATATTGGTGTATCGGCCATATGTTATGGCTCTCCATGTTAACTTTAAATTGATACTAATCGAAGGCTCATAAATGCCGGATCAGTACAAGCCCGCAGAGATGGACACATTTATTGAACAGGATGTTGGATAAAATGCTTATGAATAGACTCACGATTATGTAAGTTGTCTTACAGTGTAGACTGCACATTTTAAATTTACTGTAAGGTATGTACTGCATGAGTGGGAGGGTGGGGGGAGGGGGAGAGGGGTTTACAAGTTATTAGCACTGAGCTTGTATGCATATTTTTCTATTTACTGTAATTGAGTGTTATAAGATCTTCATGCATACCCTATCTGCTCACTAGTTATGTACTGTTGATTGCATGTTCATGTTACTGACGCCAATTGTGCTACTTGAAAATTAATAAAATTTAAATGGAAAAAAAAAATATATACAGTCTCCATTCCAGATACCACAAAAGCAGAAAAAAGGCTGCAAACTGTCTGGACGAAGATGGAAAAAAACAGTCATTGATGTGAGTGATAGACATCCAGCTCCGGGAACCATGTGAGCGCAGGAACTAACACTTCTGAACCAAGCATCTCGCCTGTAAACTAGTCAGATTTTGACCTGGCGGTGGCAGACCCCCATCTCCTTCAATAAGGATTTGACTTCCTGTGGCATATTGTACCAGGACACCCCGGCATCAGTTGCCACGCGTAAGCGAGCCGGGTAAAGCAAGGAAACTCGAAAGCCCAGCGCCAGTAATTGAGAGCAGATCGGAGCCATAGCCCATCTCTGGGCCACAACAGCCGCAGAGAAATCCTGAAAAATGAGCACCCTGTTATCATAGTGCAGCGCTCGGCCTTTACGCATCACTGCTTGTGCGTGAAATTGAAAGTTTTTGCCACAACAACTCGCAGCCTAGTGGCGTCTGGTTTCCGTACGCCCAGCCAATGTGCTCGCTCTATACGCAGGCGACCATGTGCTTGTCAGAGATTAAGCTCTTTATCCAGCCAGGATTCAAGCAAGGCAGGGAGATTGCGGTCATCCAAAGTTTCTGGTAGACCTACAAAACGCAAATTAGACCTTCTTGATCTATTCTCCAGGTCTTCGATTTTCGCAGTGTTTTTCCTCCATCGCTGCCTTCAGTGCAGTGTCGAGCTGCGCTGTCTGGAGGCCATCTTGTGCCTCAGACACGCGATCTTCAAGTTCAGTGAAACGGCCCTTGAATTTGTTTAGGTTAGCCGAAATTTCGGCAACAGCAGTAGAAATCTTTTTTTTTTTTAAATCTGGCCCTAGCACCTCTAAAACCAAGGTTTTTATCTCAGTGAGAGCCGGTGCATTAAGCGGTTCGCCTGGGCCAGCAGCGGGGGGGGGGGGGGGGGGGGGGGGGGGGTAGCGGAACATTTTTTCCCTTTTCTTTGGCCGGTTTCGCAGGGCGAGCTGGCATACCGGGCAGAAAAACGATGGCAGGAGTGAGAGCTAACGCCCCGAGTAATTCAAAGCTGACTTATCAGATTTATGCGATGCAGATGGGGTTCAATATTGAAGGCCAGATGCCGAGGGGGAAGGAATTACATCCTCCTCCCTCAGTGCATCACATGATCTCTCACCTGCTGCGGGTGTTTTTGGCTCCTCATTGGGCCGTCGACGCTCCTACATCAGCGTCGACGTCCGTGAGGGGGAGGAGCACCGCGACTCTTCCGAGATCGGGTGGCCTATGGTAAAGCTGCAGGGAAAAAGAGATAATTTAAAATTTTAAGACTGCTTTGAGCCTCCGTTGTATTCATATACTGGGGACCTGCGTTACCTGTGGCGATTGGGATAACCCCAGTGAAAGCAGTACCCATAGATCTCAGAAGAATTTGAGCCATTTCATCACCAAGTCCTGGCGGAAAACCACCATTTAGGGCCACTATAAGATTTTTCCAGATCTACTAGAATGCCTGTCTGGCACAGGGCATGGCACCTATGCCTGTCTTGCCAAGGACTATCCCTGATTGGCAGGAGATTGACCTCCAGCATGCCAGCTGAGAGAGAAAATCCATCCTAGGCGACATCGACTGTTTGAAACAAGTCACTCCCCCCCCCGCCTTTACCAGAATCACCATCTTCTTGTACTGCCACAGTCTGACTATGGGACAGGGTGCTTGGAGCCCTTAGGTATTCGCCCCTTTCCATCAACCACCCTGCAACTCTACTAATTGTGGAATGGTCATCTGCTTGTGAAGACACATCCTTCATCCTGCGCCACCACCTCTCCTTGCTCCAGGTGCTGTGCCCTTACCATACCTTACTGATGCAAGCACTGGGCCCCCTCTGTTGGTCCATAGCAAACACTTGCTCCGCAGGGGCAGGGTTGGGGCCTTTTTGATCGAACTCTGTCCCTCTTCCTGCAAGAGCCACCCCATTTAATGGGGGTCTGAGCCTGGCATGGGGGTACAATGGGCCCATGCTGCAGTGGTCAACTGACAGGGCATTTGCAAGAGGGTTGTGACAGTAGAATCCGAGAGATATTCATGTGCCAGATCTGGTATCTTATCTTGCTGGGATCCTCTTTTTTGGGGCAGACAATGGAAGAAGCTTGAGCTTGCACAGCTAACATTTTGTTTTGTGTCAATCAGTGGTTGCTCTACTGAAAGCAGACAACCAGTAGGATGTTCACTTTTTTTTTTTTTTTTTTACTTGATATTGCTGGCCTGGAAGAAGCTGTGCTGGCTGTGTGCATGGTCAACAAATCCAGGGAGCAATGGGTGGATGCTACTTAATACAGCAGCACGCTGTGAAACCTCCCCCATCAAAAAACCCCCCAAAAAACAGGAAGGCTAAGAGCTTCCGGACCCGATGAATTTCCTGCCCTCCCCTCTTTTGTCAGGTTGGGGGCAATCAAACTGGCTACTGAGGGGTGGAAAAGAGGCCAGGCACCAGTGGGCATAGTGGATGCCCCCATAGAGTGAGGGTTTTTTTCTCAGTTTTGTTTGTTAATTATACAACATTAATACATATAATATTTAACTTTTGTAAATGTTTTACACATACCGAGTTGTAGCCCATATTTCATACTGAACAATGCTTTCTACATGATGTTAGACCAGAATGTACAGCAGCCCAGTTGCTGCCTTGGAGGATGAAGGTCTCCTGGTCAGAAAGCATAAAACTGGTGCAGCAGGAATTGATCCTGTAGCAAGGACCTGCTCTCCAGGAGATGCACTGTCCTCTTGCCCCAAGGATGTGTCTCCCAGGGTTACTGCCCAGGAGGAAAGAGTTAGGTCAACCATCATACTTGGTGATTTATTAGAAATGTAGATAGCTGTGTGGCTGGTGGGCGTGAGAATTGTCTGGTAACATGACTGCTTGGTGCGAAGGTGGCGGACCTCACGCATTACCTAGATAGAATTTTAGACAGTTCTGGAGATGAGCTGACTGTCGTGGTACATGTGGGCACCAACGACATAGGAAAATGTAGGAGGGAGGTTCTGGAAATCAAACCTAGGCTCATAGGTAGAAATCTTAAATCTAGAAACTCCAAGGTAGCATTCTCTGAAATGCTCTCTGTTCAACGTGCAGGTCCCCAGAGGCAGGCAGATCTCTGTAGTCTCAATGTGTGGATGAAACGATGGTACAAGGAAGAGCTATTCAATTTTGTAAGAACTGGAGAACCTTTTGGGGAAGTGGGAGTCTTGTCTGAAGGGACGGGCTCCACCTTAATGAGGGTGGAACCAGGCCACTGGCACTAACTTTTAAAAAGGAGATAGAGCAGCTTTTAAACTAGAAAAAAGGGGAAAGCAGACAGTACCTCAGTAGCACATGGTTCAAAGGAAGTTATCTTCAAAGGATACTAATGAAGCAGGAGAATTAGGGCATCCCAACAGCGAGGATCCAATAAAGAAAAATAGTTCATGTGCCTATAAGTAAAGAATCATCTGAGCTAAAAGATTCCAAATTATCCTTATCAACTGAAAAGTAGGGTGTTAAACAAAAAGCACACTTTGAAATGTCTGTATGCCAATGCTAGAAGTCTAAAAAGTAAGTTAGGAGAGTTAGAGTGTATAGCAGTTAATGATGAGATAGACTTAATTGGCATCTCAGAGACATGGTGGAAAGAGAATAACCAATGGGACAGTGCCATACCAGGATACAAATTATATTGAAATGATAGGGAGGAGCAACTTGGTGGTGGGGGTGCTTATGTCCGGGATGGCATAGAGTCTAACAGGTTAAAGATCCTGTAAGAGATTAATGCACAATCAAATCTTTATGGGTAGGTGAGGGAAGAGTATAACGATAGGAGTATACTACTGTCCAACTGGCCAAAATGATGACACAAACGATGAAATTCTAAGAGAAATTAGGGAACCTAACCAAATTGATAGTGCAGTAATAATTGGAGATTCAAGTACCCCAATAATGACAGGTTTAATGTAACAGGACACGCTAGAGAGATAAAGTTCCTGGATGGAATTAATGACAGCTTTATGGAGCAATTGGTTCAGGAACCACGAGCGACTGAGCGATTTTAGTGGATTGCAGGATTTGGTGAGAGAGGTAACGGTGGTGGGGCTGCTTTGTAATTGTGATCATAACATAACATATTGACTAGAGAGGGTACAATAAGTAAATCCATGACTCTAGCACTAAGCTATCAAAAGAGAAACTTTGATAAAATGAGAAAATAGTTAGAAAAAAACTGAAAGGTGCAGTTACATAGGTTAAGAGTGTACAACAGGCATGGACATTGTTAAAAAATATCTTAAGAAGCACAGTCCTGATTCATTCCATGCATTAAGAAAGGTCAAACAATTGCCAGTACAGTTAAAAGTAAGGTGACAGAGGCTATTTTAGCAAAAAGATCTTCCTTCAAAACTTGGAAGAGGGATCCACCTGAAGAAAACAGGTAAAAGCATAAGCATTGGCAAGTTAAATCTAAAACACTGATAGGAGAGGCTGAAAGAGAATTTGAAAAGAAGTTGGCCAAAGAGGGAAAAACTCAAAACTGGACCGGATGATATATATATCCCAGGGTTCTGAAAGAACTAAAAAATGAAATTTCAGACCTTTTACAAGTAATTTATAACCTATCATTAAAATCATCCATTGTACCCGAAGACTGGAAGATGGCCAATCTAACCCAGATATATAAAAAAAGGCTCCAGAGGTGATCCGGGAAACTATAGACTAGTGAGCTTGACTACAGTGCCGGGAAAAATAGTGGAAACTATTATAAAGAATAAAATTACAGAACATATAGACAGACATGATTTAATGGGACACAGCCAGCATGGATTTACCCAAGGGAAGTCTTGTCTCACAAATCTGTTAATTTTTTTTTTTTTTGAAGGGGTGAATAAACATATGGATAAAAGTGAACTGGTAGATGTGATGCATTTAGATTTTCAGAAGGCATTTGACAAAGTCCCTCATGAGAGGCTTCTAAGAAAACTAAACAGTCATGGGAAAGGAGGAGATATCCCTTTTGCGAACTGCAAACTGATTAAAAGACAAGAAACAGAGAAGGATTAAATGGTCTGTTTTCACAGTGGAAAATGATAAACAGTGGAGTGCCTCAGGAAATCTCTACTTGGACTGGTGCTTTTTAATATATTTTTAAATGATCTGGAAAGAAGCATGACGAGTGAGGTGATTAAATTTGCAGATGACACAATATTATTCAGAGTTGTTAAATCACAAGCGGATTGTAATAAATTGCAAGACGACCTTACGAGACTGGAGTATTGGGCGTCCATATGGCAGATGAAATATAATGTGGACAATTGCAAGGTGATACATATAGGGAAAAATAACCCATGCTCTAGCTACACGAATTTAGGTTCCATTTTACAAATTATCACCCAGGAATAAGCTCTGGGCGTCATAGTTGATATTACATTGCAATTGTCGGCTCAGTGTGCTGTAACGGTCAAAAAAGAAAACAGAATGTTAGGAATTATTAGAAAGGGAATGGCAAATAAAACTGAGGATGTCAAAATGCCTCTGTATCGCTCAATGATTAGTCTACACCTTAAATACTGTATGCAATTCCGGTCGCCGCATCTCATAAAAGATATAGGTGCACTGGAGAAAGTACAGAGAAGGTCGACCAAAATGATAAAAGGAATGGAACGGCTCCCCTATGAGGAAAGGCAAAAGAGGTTAGGGTTGTTCAGCTTGGAGAAGAGATAGCTTAGCGTGAATATGATAGAGGTCTACAAAATCATGAAATGACTTGAATGGGTAAATGTGAAACAGTTATTTACTCTTTTAGATAATACAAAGACTAGGGGACACTCCATGAAGTTAGCAAGTTGCATATTTAAATTAAATCAGAAAAAAATTCTTTTTCACTCAATGCACAATTAAGCTCTGGAATTCATTGCCAGAGGATGTGGTTAAGAAAGTGGGTTTAAAAAAGGTTTGGATAAATTACTGGAGGAGAAGTCCATAAATGGTCATTATTAATAGGGAATATCCACTGTTTGTTGCCGGCATTAGTAGCATGGGATCTATCTAATGTTTGGGTGCTTGTCAGGTACTTGTGACCTGGATTGGCCACTGTTGGATTTGATGGACTCTTAGTCTGAGCCAGTATGGCATATCTTATGTTATTTTATGTTAATGTAGGATAATAAAAACCTGTAATAAAGTTTTAAAACTTATCTTTGTTTTGACTATCCAGCATATTTGACAAAGTGATTAAAAGTACAAACATTCAATGCATTAAAATACCTGCTTTCAATATATTGCACGTATTCTCACGCAAGCATATATATATATACAGTAGCAACTGCACCCGTTCTACGCCCGGGTGGCGAGCATTTTTATTGGTACATATTCTCTTGTATGGAAGCGTTAGCTGAAAAGGAAAAACGAAATTGTTCTACCTAGGGAAGGTACGTGGAGGTATATTTGATAAAGCCACGGCTGGCTATGAAGTTAATTTATTTGGTGAAAACTTCTTTGTAGATGACATTTTTGGTATAAACTCCATGGTCTTTCTTTAAGTTGCCTTGTTGATCAGTTCCTAAGACCTTTACCTTGACTTGCTGAAAGGACTTTGATCTTGAAAATGCAACAGGGACACACTACCCACGTTCCTGTATACAGTTGCACCACGTTCCTCTCCTCAGCTGCGTTGGCGTGTGGCACCTACACACAGAGCAGGGGTGGAGGCATGGCCGCATGGAGGAAGCTCCTCTGTCTGACACATTACCAAGCGCGAGGTACATGTGTCCAAGGCGGCCAGGGAGCCGCCAGCGCCATCTATCAGCGGGCTGGGTCTCGGAAAATACTATACCGATGACTGACCAAGCCCGATATATTATAGATATGTGTTGCAAAGTAGAAATACATATATTTTATAATATGCATGGATGAGACACATGCAGGTTATAAAATACTAGTGTAGATCTCCGCGCAGCCATATACATGTGTACATACTGCCATATGGAGTTGTTTGAAAGATATCCTCAAAGAATTATATTTGGCTTTCGGGTCTCTCTGCATTGCTGTTGATTTTTTTTTTCTTCTCTCCATTTTACATGTCATTCACAAATTTCTTTTTGCAGTGAATGGAGAACCAGTGTCACATTTTAAGACAGTAGAGCATTGTTGTTTCCTATGTTAGTATAGGAGGTTGGTCTGTAAGGCACATATGTAATTTCTATTCATTACTTGTATATTTTTTAATCAATTTTATATTTTAAAAAACTGTATTTTTTGATCTTGTATTATATCTTGTTTTCTGACATAGAAACCACAGGTTGTTTGTCCAGAGAGTCAATTCTGTTTTTTTTTTCTCTAATTATTACTATGTACATATATGTTGCTATGCATGAGTTTATATAACGTCTCCTTTTTGCCACTGAATCTGGTGTTAGCAAATGTTGCTTACCTGTAACAGGTGTTCTCACAGGACGTTAGTCCTCACATATGGGTGACGTCAGTGGACGGAGCCCTGTTACGGAAAACTTTTCTGTCAAAGTTTCTATATAGCTTTGACGGACACTGGTACACTGAGCATGCTCAGCCTGCAACTATCCCTGTGACCACAGGTGTCTCCCCTCAGTCTAGTCTTATAGCAAAAAGCGCAAGCGAAACTAAAATAAAACGTATGTAGACCCAACTCCGCAGGGTGGTGGGTGGTTTTCGTGAGGACTAACATCCCATTGTCCTGTGAGAACACCTGTTACAGGTAAGCAACATTTGTTTTCTCACAGGACAAGCAGGATGGTAGTCCTCACATATGGGTGAGTACCGAGCTGAGGATGCCAGAGAGTGCACCAAATGCACCAAAAGACGTGCAAAAGGCGCAACAATGGGGGTGGAATTTGGTAAGGAGGGCATCCTGAAACCCTTAACGGGTTCATGGAAGGATGTTGGGTAGTTAAACTGAAAAGAAGATGAGTAGACAGACTGGCCAAACATGGAAGCATGCCGACCAGTCTTATCTAAGCAATAATGCGCTGCGAAGGTATGGAGAGAGCTCCAGGTCGCAGCCTTACAAATATGTACAAGTGGCACCGGCCGAAGGTGAGCTATTGAGGTTGGTATGGCCCTAACAGAGTGTGGTTACACACGGTGTTGTAGTGAAATGCCTGCTTGTTGGGAGGAAAAAGAGATACAGACCGTCAATTAGAAGGAAAAGGTCTGTTTGCCCACTGGAACTTGCAGTTTGGCTTTTGCCACAGAAGGAAAGAGTTAGGTGTAATTCCTATGGAGTGTAGTGCGGTCTAGATAGAATGCAAGTGCACTTTTACAGTCCAAGGAGTGGAAAACCCTCTCGCTCTGGTGACAGAGAGGTGTTGGGAAAAAGTGGGCAGAGTATATTCTAAGTAAGGTGAGATGCTGCATCTACCTTAAAAAGGATATGAAGTTGAATACGTAAGACCACTCAGTCACGGAGGAACTCAGGGTCAGGTGAGTATGTAACAAGGTGTGGAACTCACTGACCCTATTGGCAGAAGTGACGACTACGAGGGAAAGAATTTCCCATGCCAGACTGTTAAGTGAGAGGAATGGCAAGGCTCGAACGGGGTACGTATGAGTCTTGTAAGCACTAAATATAGGTCCCATTCCGTAGCCAGTAAAAATAGAGGCGGCTTAATCAGTGGATAACCCATGGTAAGCTGACTCAGAAGGGGTTGAACTGTTAATCGGGTATCCCCACTCCGAAGTGGTACGCCACTGGAACAGAGATGTACCTATGTGGAGGATGTCTGGGGAGCAGAATCCGAGGGAGTAAGAAAAAGAGTGGTGTAGAAAAAAAGGGGGTAATACCCTTTTGTATGCGCCATGTGGTAAATCATGCCATTTTGAATGGTAAGATTTATGTGTGGAAGGTTTTTGTGATGCTACCAATACCTGAGAACATCAGTGAATCCATGATATGAGACTGACCTGTGAGAAGACAAATTGGTTACTGGTGTGATAGATTGAGAAGTATGGGAAAGCATACTGGTCTCGGCCAGGACGTAGGTCTGAGAAACAGTGAACCCCGTCCCGGTGCAGCATAATAAGAGTGCTGGCTATGAGAGGCATCGAAAGAGACACATATAAGAGGCCTTTGTTGCAGCAAAGGCGTCTATGGGAACACATTCGAGACATGTGTAGGAAGTAGAATCTGTCCACCATATGGTTCGATTCAGACGCAGAGGGCAAGGTCGGTTGACCTCAGCGCTAGAAGATTTTTCTCACTACACATGTAGTCCGAGACCATCCGAGAGGATGGAAACCTATATGGAGAAGGTCTGCTAGTGCGTTCAGTAAGTCTGTTAGATAAGAGGCCCGGGGATGCATGGAGTGAGCAAGGGCCAATGGTAGAGCTGCGCAGCTTCCTAGCAGAGCAGCTAAGAGGTTGTGTGCTTGTGTGTTGGAAATACCACACTGTCACTATGCTATCTGTCTGTATGTACAAAGGTTTGTTGCAGAGGTAGTACTGTAAGGCATAAAGGCATAACTCATGGCTCGAAGCTCCAGGAAGTTGATGTGAAACTCTGCATGGAGCGGAATAGACGCATATTGGTTTGAGAAGATGTTAGTTCGAACTCTGCAACCCTGAGTAAATGCGAGCATGAGCAGGACCAGTCTAGGTTTTGGTTCTAGATCTGCAATATGGATCAGGGACAAAAGCGGTTGAACAGCTTAGATCCACTAATAATTGAAATTTCACTGAATCTTACTCATAGCAAATCTGGACCTATGAGTAAAGTGCATGGTGAAAAAATCCCGTGGCCCAGCAATGAAAGAATTGAGGGGCTGAGGTTATGTTGTATGCGCGCAGAGACATATAGGAATTTGTCAGTCTGCGCAGTTGTTGGACAGGAAGTTCATTGTGACTGTGGTGTCCAGAAGTGTTCTGTATGGGATTTATGGTAGTTAACAGCAATCCCAGGTAGTAGATTTATAGTGAGTCGTAAAGAAGATAGAGCTCCTTGCTTGGATTGACTGTTATGCAGCTGTCCATGCAAGGAAAAGCGTGAATGTTTTACTCCATAGAGAAACAGCAGTCATTGCTAGTGATTTAATGAAATACCCAAGTTGCTGAAGCTGGAGCAACCAGCAGAGCTTGGGATTGTAATATTGTTGACTCACCATGAAGCACATAGAAAGATTAGAAGAGAGAGGCAACCTACTTACTGCGGTATGGAAGCATGGTGACGAGAGACACCATTTTACCTGTCCCTTCTGAAGGAAGTTGATATTTCTGAGGTCCAGGATGGGCGGAGAGTAACTACTTTCTGTTGAAAGAAAGAATAATGAGATTAACCCCCCCCCCCCCTGCGCTTTGTAGCATCCGGGGGACTGTACCCTGAACCTTGGTACCAAGAGGGGTGGCCGCTCTGATATCCGGCAAGTTGAGAGACCAGGTGGTGTCCAACCGGCGGGGCTGATGTAATCTGGATATCATGTAATCTCCCACGGGAGTGTGAACGGTAAAAGTCTTACCTGCATTTCTGTGTGCTGTACAAGAAACTGTCGAGACCTGTTGCCAGGCCTTGAGGTGGATTTGCAATTGAGGCAGTGTTTGCTGGATCTTGTGTTTAGCAGATCAGCGAATGCATCTGGAATTTCGGTCCTTAATTAGGAACCAGAAGCCAGAGTATTAATCAGTACAGAGTCCCATTGCCGACAACGAGAGGATGTCCTGATGCAATCCCAAATGATTGGTAGAGAGGTTCTCTTGGTATTGTGTCAGACATAGCTGGCAATAGCGATATGTGACACTAATACAGTTCTTGGAAGACAAGACGACCTAGAACCTTTCGAACCATATGGCCTGATTTAGAGAACAGGTCTCAATGGGATTGTCGCTGAAGCGGGATTAGAGTACTTACCAATCCGTTGTGGATTGCAGAAGGACGAGCCGGTGAAGATCGATGGCTCCGTGGATTTCAGGAGGCATTGAGAGAGAGCCTGAAGGACGTAAACGTCCAACTCAACTCTGTAACCTGGTATGGTAGCGCAGGTACAGAGGAGGCAGGCTGAGCGTGTCTGGCGCTATCACAGTAATTTGTGGAGGGTCAGAACCCTACACCGGTGTCTGTGGGGAATGCCTCGGGTACAGGGGAGCCATTATGACTCATGAACCCGGCCCTCTTTGCAGCGGCTCGATGTATCGTGACGCCAGTGCAGAATTCCTCGGAACTCGGTCCGGTCATTCTGGAGCACAGAGGACTGCCAGCACTGTGTGGAACAGTGGCAGTAGCAATGTTGCTCGGCCCGGGCATTCTCCAGCACTGAGTAGGATAGCAACAATGTCTTGGATGGTGTCTGTGGCGGATGGTCACCGTGACGGTGACAATGAGTGCCACGGTGCTCGGCCCGTTGTTCCCCAGCGCCGAGGTGGATGCCCTCGCTGTCTTGGATGGTGAATGATGACGGACTGTCAGCATGCCTGCACTGCTCCTGGCACTATGTAGTGTCGTAGGCTGACACGGGGCTTTGGTTAAGAACCCAAAGCATGGAGCACTGTATCGATGGCGGCATAGAAGCGACCTAGAAGATATCGTCAAAAATAGAGATGAAAAAATCATCGATGGCCCGAGTAGAGCAACGATAACAGTGACGGAGACACCGACGGCATCAGCGTAGGTATCGATGGAAACTATGTGGCATCGAAGAATCGAATAGACATCGACAGGATCGGGAAATTGATACTGGCATCGATGGAATCGATGGCCGCATCGATAGGAATGATGTGGGCGCCGACGGCATCGACACGGGCACTGACCCGGGCATCGACGGAACAGACGATGGCATCGATGGAACTGACCTGGGCATCGATGGCATCAACCCAGGCATCAATGGAACTGACGACACCAAGGTGTGCATCAATGGCATCCACCTGGGCATCGATGACATCGATGGAAAAATTAGCGCCATGGATGAAAACATTGATGGCACTGAAAGAATCGATGTGGGGATCGATGGCATTGACGGACCGCGGGGGGAGGGGTGTCGATGGCATCGGAAAAGGCAGGACGGACTGGATGGGGGTACAGATGGTAGCGATGGGGGCATCGACTGCACGAAGGTACCTAGGTATGAATTCGACAGAGACCCTGGTGGCAATGGTAACCGTGGAAGTCTCTATCCCTCTAGCGCTAATAACCAGGCAGAGGGTCACAGGACGACACTCGCAGGCTATGTGGGGCTAACTGTGAAAATATAGGGAGAGGGAAGGCGCAATTTGGTTGGTAGGCCGGGGAAACCGTAGTGAGGTGACAGGAACAGACCGAAAAACAGGGCGTAGTACTCACCAAGCATTGATTAAATGTACGCGAAGGGAGACCCGTGCAGGGAAAAAGCGTTTGTGAAGTAAATGTTTAAGTGTTTCCGTGTGGAAAAATTGTGAGAATTTCTCACAGAGCTCCTAACTGCTATGCTTACTGCAGAGCAGAAAAAAGAAGACTGAGGGGAGACACCTGTGGTCACAGGGATAATTGCAGGCTGAGCATGCTCAGTGCACTCAGTGTGCCAGTGTCAGTCAAAGCTTTATAGAAACTTTGACAGAAAAGTTTTCCGTAACAGGGCTCCATCCACTGACATCACCCATATGTGAGGACTACCATCCTGCTTGTCCTGTGAGAACATCTTTTACATGTACATATTTGCTATACAATTTAGAGTTTTCTATGGTTTAAAGAATTTACTAGAACTATATGATTTCAAATTAGTGGTTCAAGCATCATTGTTACCTACCTTCGACTATTGTAACACAATCTTGGGCTTCTGGACTCAGCATTAAAGCCCCTTCAATTACTTCTCAATTCAACAGCTTGGCTGGTCAGTGATAAAAAGCGTACTGAACACATCACATCAACTCTTCGTCATCTTCAATGGCTACCCGTCCGTTTTAGAGTTAAGTCAAAGATATTGCTCTTCATTCACAAACTTATCAGTACTTCCTCTCTGCCCTGAATTAATTTTCTGTTACGGTTATATCAACCCACTAGGAACCTAAGATCTGAAGACAGGGGACTTCTTGAAGTGCCTACAATACGAGCAGCGAGACTATCGGTAATAAGAGATTGTGCTTTTTCAGTGGCTGCGCCTGCTATGTGGAATACTATACCCGCAGCTTTGAGACTAATGCAGTGTACTAAAACATTTAAGACAGCATTAAAATAATTTCTGATGAGCTAAGCATTTGTATAAAATCATGCTTTAAACCAAGATTTCAGCTCCCAAGATCGACTTTGGGTATTGATTGTCTTGTATTTTGTCTGTTAGGTTATTATGTGTTGTATGCAATTATAATTTTATTATGTATGTTTATCTTATAAATTGCTTAGGGCTTGCGTGTGAGCAATTAAGACATTTTAATAAATACAAATAAATATTTTATATATCTATCCTTGTTATGTTTTATAGACATTTTACAGGAAACCTATTTTATGATTTTTACTGTGATTATACCTCTGAGAAAGACGGTGATTTTGAAACATGGCTGTGTTTAGGTGGCACCTGCATGGGTTTGTCCACTAGAATACCCCAGTCGCCTACGAATCATCTATAAGGAATACCACTTTCAGCTGCTCCTCTAGGCAGCCTGAGTGGGTGGACCTTGCTAATAACTAAGGTTTGAAAGAGATGTAGGTGTGGGTTTTGGTTTCGCTCTTGAAGAGGAAGGAGCTCTATTTAGTTTCTGCCTAAGTGAGGCCATTTCCTCTCATTAGGTGTGCTTTTTGTTAAGGGAATTCCCTGTCAGGCACTCTGTCAGTGTGAGGCAAACCTGAGTTTGAAAATTGAGGATTTTTGAGACTGGAAGAGAGAACCTGGAATTTCCTGGGAAAAGGTCACACCCCCGGATCCAGGAACCTGAAAACCTGTAGTCTCCTATTCTGAAGAAAAAAGGGGCTATAGTGACAGTGATCACTCCAGAGACAACTTTTTGCTGTTAAGTAACTGATTCAGATTTTGTTTTGAGGAGGTTCTATTTGCTACCCCTCTTCTTTTGGGACTGGAGCTATATGCACATAGTCCTGAAGTTCCATCTCAGGCCTTTCCCACTGAAGGGTCATGTAAAGGAATCAGGCGAAAGAGGAATAATCCTGAAGAACCTCCACAGGATCTTCCACTGGGAATGCATGCGCAGATGGTAGCTGTTTGGAGCAGAATTCAATTCAGGTAGGACTGTGTCAACCTCTAAGGGGATCTCCCTCATGGCATAGGATTTTCCCAAAAGTCTAGGATGCTGATTCTATCATTTCAGGAGAGTTAGAAGCCCCCCAGGAATCTGAATTGTTAGAACATACGCAGAACATACACAGAGAATGGAACACATCTGTAACATTTGTTTTACCTGGGTAATGATTATCAGTAAACATTTATTATTTGAACACCTAGACCTGTGTCATCTGTCCCTACCAAGCATTAGCACCACTTTAACCAGCTACATACAGACAAAGGAATCCACCTCACCGCCTGGGCCACAAGCAAAAGCTTTCCCCCACAAAAAGGACTCACCCCTCTGGTACCAGCTCCGGAAGGAGACAAGTGGCAAGAGAGACAGCCCCTAAAGAAAGGAATTCTTGTGTACCCTGAAGGATGAAAGCCCTTTGATAAAAGTTACACTTTTGTGAACATGTTATATATATATATATTTAATGTAATTTTTAAAAATTGTACTGTTTATTAAATTTTGCAACTTATAGATGGTGTGCCTTTTCTATCATTTTTTAAAATCATTTTTTAAAATTATTATTACATTAATTTGATTTTCCCCATTGATGTGCTCTGCTATTTTCCACTATTTACCCTTGTGGTAATTTGCATGTTATGTGTCAACTGATCCCTGGAAATTTGATATGGAGTATGGGGAAATGGCAGAAATTTAAAAAATTTTACCAGTAGTCTTTTTGAACAATATGTAATGAGGGACCATTAGTGTACAAACTGCATTCTTTCTCTCAATGGAAGTTCTTAGTAGTCAAAATGTATGAGGTTATTTTTTAGATGGTTGCTGTACAGGTTTGGCTTGTATTCTTTCCCTCGCTTTTATAATCTGTGATTGCTGATATTACTGAAGAACACAATGATAATATTTCTGATATGGAGTAAACCATCTGTGTATAGTAGACCAGTTTTCTATAAGGCTGAAACTGAAATATTCTCTGTGAAGAAGTTGACTCTGTTCAAGCCAAAGCCAAGCATTATGCATTCTTCTTTAATAATGTTGACTGTCTCATTAACTTTTTGCCAAATGTATCCTGTGTGGAGCATCAGCTAACTTTTCATACATATCTTTTCTGATGCCAAACTAGTCTTTTTGTTGCTATGGCAAGTTCTAAAGCCCTGGATGATGTATCAAAATTATCATAGCTGGAATTTATTAGATGTTTGAAGCACTCACCAACTTCAGAGATGAGATTACAATTTAGTATACATCTCTTGGTAATAATTGCGCATCATCTCTTATATTTTTGCAAGATATATAAGTATTAAATCATCTGAAATTGATGAGCAATTATTTTACTCTGGAACATGGCAGACTGGTAAACCTTTTTACCCATGTTCTCCATTAATTTGACATTCTTTTCTCAATGTATTACAAGCATAAATCTTGTAATTTTTTTTAGCTCTTCTCAATGCTGATTCTACTAATGTCATGTCATAGCCTGCACAATCTTTAACTCTGCATTTAAAATCTATCTTTCAGGCTATAGGCTACATACTAGAAAGGGGAAATGCCCATATTTTATCCTGCAGGTTCTTTAGTGCCTTTGTCACTGGAATAGCACATAGTTGTTTTGGTGCTTTTATATATTTTCGAATCTCTGGAAAAATTGGATCAGGTTCAGGTTCCTCTTGTAAAGTGAAGGTCAATGACATTAGAATGTCACCCCCAAGCAATACACAAAGTGAGAGAAGAAAATCAATCAGCTCAACATTCCATGCTTAAGCTAAAGAGCAGAAAAGATTATGAAGAGCAGCAAACCATGGAAGGAAAGCTGGAAAGATATAGTTGTGATGGAGAAGGTACAGAGAAGGGCAACCAAAACGGCTGAGGGGAGATATGATAGAGGTCTTTAAGGATCATGAGAGGTCTTGAACGAATAGATGTGATTCGGTTATTTACGCTTTCAGATAATAGAAGGACTAGGGGGCATTCCATGAAGTTAGCAAGTAGCACATTTAAGACTAATTGGAGAAAATTCTTTTTCACTCAACGCACAATTAAGGTCTGGCATTTGTTACCAGAGGATGTGGTTAGTGCAGTTAGTGTAGCTGGGTTCAAAAAAAGGTTTGGATAATGTTCTTGGGGGAGAAGTCCATTAACTGCTAATAATAAAGTTGACTTAGGGAATAGCCACTGCTATGAATTGCATCAGTAGCATGGGATCTTCTTGATGTTTGAGTAATTGCCAGGTTCTTGTGGCCCGGTTTGGCCTCTGTTGGAAACAGGATGCTGGGCCTGATGGACCCTTGATCTGACTCAGCATGGCAATTTCTTATGTTCTTATGACAATTGCTCATAGCCTGGGCAACAAACTTCTAGATCTGCAGTCCCTAATGGTGGAGGCACAATTGGACATTGTTGTTATTACAGAGACTTGGTTCATGGAGACTCATGATTGGGATATGGCCATCCCAGAAAGAACAGGAAAGGGGGAAGAGTAGCACTTTATGTCAAAAACAATATCAACGCAACCAAAATGCAAGGGATGTGGGTAGAAAAAAAGCATTATGGGTTATTTTAAAAAAAAAAAAAGATGGTTCTTTCACTTACACTGGTGTGGTCTAGAATCCTCCGACACAATCTAAAGACTTGGACTGAGATCTAGTTAGACACATCCAAAAGCTAGGAAGAAAGGTTGAAGTGTTGCTTGTTGAAGATTTTAATCTGCTGGATGTGGATTGGAATATCCCTACAGCTGAATCGCAAGAAGCAAAGAGATAGTGGATTCCCTTTAAAATGCTCTGCTAACCCAAATAGTGATGAAACCCACAAGGGAGGGAGTACACTAAAATGGGGAAAATTTCTCTAATGTCAGAGTACATGCTCACTTGAGCACTAGTGATCATTGGACGGTATGGTTTGATATCACAGCCAGGATGGAGGAAATCACATATAGATCCAAGTTTTAAATGTCAAAAACGCAGACTTTGATAAAATGGGAAGTACTCTGAGGTGGAACTAGAAACTTGGGAGACAGGTAAAGTAGAACAGTGGAACAAATTAAAAGGAGCTATTTCAAAGAAACCAATCTGCATCTCAAAGGAATTGGCTAATAAAATAAAAGCAAAAATAAATATATTCAAGAAATACAAAGGTTCCGAAAAAGAGGAATACAGGGAAGAAAATATCTGGTGAAGCTGAGGGAAAAAAGGAAAGCAATCAAGAAATCAAAAGGGAAGGCAGAAGAAAGGATTGCTAAAGAGGAAAAGCGAGGTGACAAAACATTTTTCAGATATATTAGTGAAAGGAAGAAGACCCAAGGTGATATAGTAAAACTGAAAGGAGTCAAGGATTAATATGCGGAGAAAGATGATGAAATAACAGAAATATTTAACAAATACTTCAATTAGGTGTTCTCTAAAGACCCTGGAGAATGTAGAGATTACTTACCTGATAATCTCATTTTCCTTAGTGTATGCAGATGGACTCAAAACAAGTGGGTATAGTGTGCTCGTGCTAGCAGTTGGAGACGGATCTGACGTCAGCACGGGTACATATACCCTCGCAGGAAGTGCAGCAATTCAGTAATCTTCCTTGCAAAAGCTTTATGGATATATGTGTAACTGACTGATCGATTAAATGAACAGGATTACCCTGACCGATCGATAGTAGCTGGAGACCGCCAGGGTTCTCAACCGGAAGGCGTCGACACCCAGCAGGGTGGATGCCCTACTATAAGAAAACATGGCTTACCGTGAGTCGGTGAATCCCCATGTATACCGGCAGCCGGGTGGGATGCTGAGTCCATCTGCATACACTAAGGAAAACGAGATTATCAGGTAAGTAATCTCTACATTTCCTAGCGTGTAGCAGATGGACTCAAAACAAGTGGGATGTACAAAAGCTACTCCCGGACTGGGCGGGAGGCTGCCCGAGGTCCGTTCAGGATTGCCCTCGCAAATGCTGTTTCCTCCCTGGCCTGGATGTCCAGACGGTAGAATCTGGAGAAGGTATGGAGGGAGGACCACGTCGCTGCTTTGCATATCTCTGCAGGCGACAGCATCCTAGTTTCTGCCCAAGAGGCCACTTGCGCTCTGGTAGAGTGAGCCTAGACCCGTAGAGGTGGTGGTTTTCCCGCTTCTACGTAGGCCGCCTTGATAACTTCTTTGATCCAGCGGGCGATGGTTGCCCGTGAGGCCGCTTCCCCTTGCTTCTTCCCGCTGTGAAGGACGAACAGGTGGTCCGTCTTTCGTACTGCTTCTGAAATTTCCAGGTATCTGGACAGCAGCCTGCCGATGTCGAGATGGCGTAGTATTCAACCTTCTTCCGACTTCTTCAAACCTTCCGTGGTAGGCAAGGATATGGTTTGGTTGAGGTGGAAGTGTGAGACTACTTTGGGTAAGAAGGAAGGAACCGTGCGAATATGGATAGCCTCTGGAGTGATTCTGAGAAACGGATCACGGCAGGACAGTGCTTGTAGCTCTGAGATGCGGCGTGCTGAGCATACAGCCAGCAGGAACACCATCTTCAAGGTTAACAAATGGAGGGACAAGCCTCGAAGTGGTCTGAAGGCGTGTCCCGCTAGAAATTCCAAAACTAGGTTGAGGTTCCACAGGGGTACTGGCCATTTCAGTGGCGGGCGAATGTGTTTGACTCCTTTCAGGAAACGTGAAACATCTGGGTGTGTGGCGATGCTGTTGCCGTCACTCCGGGGACCGTAGCAGGATAGCGCTGCCACTTGAACCTTGATGGAATTGAGGGACAGACCCTTCTGAAGTCCATCTTGCAGGAAATCCAAAATGATAGGGATCTTAGCGGCATGTGGATTGGTGCCGTGAGTTTCGCACCAGGCTTCAAATACTCTCCAGATCCTTATATATAATAGTGATTTGGAGAACTTGCGTGCTCGGAGGAGTGTATCTATTACCGGCCCCGAGTATCCTCTTTTCTTCATTCTAGCCATCTCAATGGCCAGACCGTAAGAGAGAATTGAGCTGGATCCTCGTGGAGGATGGGACCTTGCCGCAGCAGGTCCCTGTGTGGAGGCAGGGGTAATGGATTCCCTGCCAGTAGTCTTCTCATGTCTGCGTACCAGGGTCTTCTTGGCCAGTCCGGGGCCACTAGAAGAACTAGGCCTCTGTGCCGCTGGATCTTGTGTATAATGGCGCTCAGCAGGGGCCATGGAGGAAAGGCATATAGCAGGATCCCCTGAGGCCATGGCTGTACCAGGGCATCGATTCCCTGGGATAGAGGATCCCGCCTGCGGCTGAAGTATCTGGGTACTTGCGCGTTGGACCTGTCCGCTAGTAGGTCCATGCCTGGAGTCCCCCACCGATCCACAATCCTCTGGAAAGCTGTGGGCGACAGCTGCCATTCCCCCGGACTTAGGCTTTCTCTGCTGAGGAAGTCTGCTGTGCTGTTGTCCTTCCCGGCGATGTGGACGGCGGAGATGTCCTGGAGATTCGCTTCCGCCCAAGTCATCAGGGGGGCTATTTCTAGGGATACCTGTCGGCTTCTGGTTCCGCCCTGTTGGTTGATGTATGCCACCGTGGTGGCGTTGTCCGACATCACTCTGACCGCTCTGTTTCGAAGTCTGTGGGCAAATCGCAGGCACGCTAGCCTGACTGCCCGTGCCTCTAGTCGGTTGATGTTCCACCCCGACTCTTCTCTGTTCCACCGCCCTTGGGCGGTGAGTTCTTCGCAATGTGCTCCCCATCCGTTCAGGCTGGCATCTGTAGTGAGCAGGGTCCAGGTTGGGGAAGATATTTTTGACCCCCGGCTCATGTGGCCGGGCTGCAACCACCACCGTAGCTGATTCCGCACTCTGGCTGGTAGAGGTAGGTGTACAGTGTAGTTCTGTGATCGTGGGCTCCACCGAGATAGGAGGGCGCGTTGTAATGGTCTCATATGAGCCCGCGCCCACGGTATCACCTCTAGAGTGGATGCCATAAGGCCGAGGACCTGTAAGTAATCCCAAGCTGTGGGCCGGGTGGCGCTCAGCAGGGCCTGCAGACGATTCCGGAGCTTTGATCTTCTCTTGGAGGTCAGGCTGACCTTGTCTTCCTGGGTGTCGAATCGGACTCCTAGGTATTCCAGCGACTGAGAAGGCTGTAGGGAACTCTTGTTCAAGTTTACTACCCATCCTAGGCTTTCCTTTGTTATTCCCCTCATGTTATCTGTAAACCGATCTGATATGAATTTTCTTTCATGAAGGTCTGTATATAAAAATGTTAAATAAATAAATAAATAAATAACTCTGTTGGTTGCCTGGTGGCTCTCCTCCGGTGACTTTGTCCTGATCAGCCAATCGTCCAGGTAGGGATGGACGAGGATTCCTTCCTTCCTGAGGTACGCTGCCACTACTACTATGACCTTGGTAAAGGTCCGCGGCGCGGTGGCTAACCTGAAGGGTAAAGCTCGGAACTGGAAGTGTTGGTTCAGGACTTTGAAGCGTAAATAGCGCTGGTGATCCCGATGGATTGGGATATGCAAGTAGGCTTCCGACAGATCTAGGGATGTGAGAAACTCCCCTGGCTGTACTGAATTTTTGACAGACCGCAGAGTTTCCAAGCAAAAGCTGGGGACCCCGTAGGTGTCGGTTGACTGACTTGAGGTCCAGGACGGGCCTGAAAGTGCCCTCCTTCTTGGGCACTATGAAATAAATAGAATAATGCCCAGAATTTATCTCCCCTGGAGGCACTGGGATTATGGCTTTTAGGGACAGGAGCCTCTGCAAGGTAACTTCTAGTGCCGTCCTCTTGGGGGTGACGCTCCGGTGGGAGCCGAAGAAAGTCCAGGTAGTACCCTCCTCGGATGATGGCGAGGACCCACTGGTCCGAGGTAATCTCGACCCACCTGCGGTAGAAGAGGGTTAGCCTGCCCCCTATGGCTGCTACCCCCGGATGGGTCGGCTGTCATTGTGGGGTACAGCTGGGACCCGAACCCGAGCCGGTTCCCCTCTTGTTGCGCTTAGTCCGAAAGGACTGGTTCCTGGCCTGCGAACGAGGTGCTTGGTAGCGAGTCCTGTAAGGGTTGAAAGCGCTGAGAGTTTCTACCTCTGGATGGTCTAGGAAAAGGGCGCTGGCTCCTCCTTGGCCTGTCTTCTGGTAGACTGAGTAATGGAGAGGCGCCCCATTTATTGACCAGTTTCTCGAGGTCGCTGCCGAACAGGAGGGATCCCTTAAAGGGCATTCTCGTGAGACGTGTCTTGGAAGAGGAGTCGGCTGACCAATTACGTAGCCAGAGCTGCCTCCTGGCTGCCACTGAGGATGACACTTCCTTGGCTGCCGTACGGACTAGGTCGGAGGCTGCGTCAGTGAGGGACGAGAGAGCTGATTCCATCTCTTCTCCCGGGGTGTTGTTCCTAGCCTGTGATAAACAGGAACGCGTCACCACGGTGCAGCAGGTCGCGATTCGCAGGGACATGGCTGCCACCTCAAAGGCTTGTTTCAGAATGGCATCCATGCGCCGGTCATGTGTATCCTTGAGGGCCGTCCCCCCTTCCACCGGAATGGTGGTGCGCTTCACAATTGCGCTAACTATGGCGTCTACCTGAGGGCACGCCAGCATTTCCTTAGTTGCCGGGTCTAAGGGGTACATGCCAGCCAAGGCCTGACCCCCTTTGAACGAGGCCTCCGGCGCATTCCATTCCAGATCGATTAGCTGCTGTGCTGCTTGTAGGAGGGGAAAATGGTGAGTCATTTGGCGCAGGCCCTCTAACACGGGGTTCATTCTAGGTTCCCCTGGGGTGTCATGGCCCGGGAGAGTCAGTTCCGACAGGCTTTGAGAGATCAGGCCTGGGAGATCCTCTTTCAGAAAGAAGCGCCTCATGGTTCGATATGGTACAATCCCCGAGGGAAGTTCTCCCTCCTCGGGGGCTCTTAGTCTTCCTCAGGGCAATCTGAATCCCCATAAGTGGGGGTTCCGGGTGGCCGTGCCTAGGCCTTGAGGGTCCAGGGGCCGGGTCATCCGGTACGTATGGCCCCGTTCGGGAAGCAGACTGCATTGTGACAAAGGCATGAATCCCCTTGAATAATTCCACCCAGGAGAGCGAAGCCGGATCTGGCCTTAGGGGCACCAGGTCTCTCGGATTCCCTGGCAGCTCACCGCTGCCTGCTAGGTCCGGGGTGTTCCCTGAGGAACTGGCAAGTACGCTGGGCTGCGACCGGTCCTGGCCTGGAACTCCCAGGGCCTCTTCACATTGGGCACATAGGGAGTCTGCTTCCTCGCTCTGTGTGGCTCTGAGGTTGCATGCAGAGCAGAGGCTTATGCCTGATTATGGAGGTGCCGGCTCCGCTGACGCATGGGCTCTCTTACGCTCCATCTCGTCTGTTAACTCAGAGTCTGCGCTTTGTAACATGCGCTAAATATGTGCGCCTACCAATATGCGCTTATCCACATGCGCCTGTCCACGTGCGCTTATCAACATGTGCCTAGGAACGTGCGCTCATCAACTGGCGCCTATGAGCAGGCGCCTATGAACGTGCGCCTATCAGCGCGCGCCTATGAACGTGCGCCTATCAGCGCGCGCCTATGAACGTGCGCCTATCAGCGGGCGCCTATCAACGTGCGCCTATCAGCGGGCGCCTATCAACGTGCGCTTAGCAACGGGCGCCTATTGCGCGGTGACGAACCAGGGCAGAAGGCGACGGCGAGCAGGCAGGCAAAATGGCGACCCCCTTGGCGGGTTGCCACGTAGGCAGACTCTGCTACTCCTCGCTTCCTCGGAGACCAACAAGTAAAGATGTACGTCTTACCTTGTCTTCGGCGCTTCCCGGCTGCGACCCGGGCGGTCTCTGGCTGCGGGGGGAGAGGGTGATTACTGTCACCGCCGCGCTCGAGGAGGTGCACCCGCTGCCTCTAGGCCGCGCCCGAACTCGTCTCGCTTGGGGGCCAAGTCCACGCCGGGACCGAGGCTGCCTCTATGCCGCGCCCGAGCCCTTCTCACTCGGGGGCTAGGTTCCTGCCAGGAGTTGGCCACTGGACTGAGGCTCTTACCTCCGAGGGACCACGGAAATCGCCTTGGGAAACTCAACTGGGGGAGGGACCGAATGGTATCACCGCAGGAGTGCGGGGCTCGTCTTCAGGTAGGTTTCTTCTATGAATTTAGTCATTAGAATTTGGAAAAACGCTCAGTGAGCGTGAGGTAGCTCCAAACTGCTTTGGAGACGGAAATTACTGAATTGCTGCACTTCCTGCGGGGGTATATGTACCTGTGCTGACGTCAGATCCGTCTCCAAGTGCTAGCACGAGCACACTATACCCACTTGTTTTGAGTCCATCTGCTACCCGCTAGGAAAGGACAGTTGCTGCTTCACAATAGCATGGATGGGAGTGGGGTAAATAACTCCATTTACAGAAGAGAATGTATGAGAGGAGCTAGGAAAACAAAGTAGACAAAGACATGGGGCCAGATGGGATACATCCCAGGATACTAAGGGAACCTCAGAGATGTGTTGGCAGATCTGCTGAAACATCTGTTCAATAGATCCCTGAAAATGGGACTGGTGCTGCAAGATTGGAAGAGATTGGTTGTGGTCCCACTTCACAAGGTAACAGAAAGGAGGCAGGAAACTACAGGCTGATTAACATCACCTCTGTGGTGGGAAAATTAATGGAAACTCTGCCGAAGTGAACTGTCTTCAATCAAGTGAGTTTCTGGGCCCAAAACAGTATGGATTCACCAAGGGAAGATCCTGTCAGACAAATCTGATTGATTTTTTTTTTTGATTGGGTAACTAGAGAATTGGCTCAAAGAAGAGAACTCAATGTGATTTACTTGGATTTCAGTAAAGCTTTTGATACAGTCCTGCATAGGAGGCTTGTGAATAAAATGAGAAGCTTGGGTGTGAGCACCATAGTGCTGGAGTGGATTACAAAGTGGTTGACTATCAGGAGACAGCATGTAATGGTAAATGGAACCTGCTCTGATGAGAGAATGGTGTTAAGTGGAATGCCTCAAGGAACAATTTTGGGACCAATTCTGTTCAATATCTTAGGCCTAGATTCATTATTTTGCTATATATTTCGCAAGAATAGCGCCCATGATAAAAAAAGGGATGTGGTTAGGGTAATTTTATCACACTCAAGCTGAGAAGTGCCCAGACAGGCTTTTACCATATTTTGGGCTGCTCCTGGCAAGAGAGCGAGAGTCTTTACAAGGTTCTCATATAAGTGAACAATTTAAACCACTGTAAGAAGGGCAACTAGTAATTCAGGGTGAGGTTTTGGTTTTGATAGCATCTAGGTAGAGAGTGCCTCAAGCTAGCTCAAGAGTACATTGTACAAATTTCATCTTTTTATACCTTTCATCACTCCAAATCACATAATATCTTCACTGATGTCTACTGTGCTGTTTGTACCTCTGACTGTGCATGTAGAACTGTGTCCTAAAACCTTGGCCATCACAAAAACCTCACCCCTGGCCCCTCTTACAGTGGTATAAAAAGTTGACTAATATGTGTGCCTCCCCAGAGGCTGGCTCTCTCTTTTTCCTCCCCTCTCCTGCCCGAAATGGGGTTTTGGGCATTACGTACAGCATAACACCAGGAAATAAGGTGTAGTTATTTCCAGCATTAAATCCTGCGATAAAATGCATTACACTATCGCACACAATACTAAGTACACCTCATTTTCATAAACTCTGCCCAAGCTTCTCCCATTTGACTAAATTTTTTAAATTTGCAAACACATCTCGCGATGCGTTATCACATGTGTTATCATGGGCTTTAGGGCCCTAATGCCCGCGATAAAGCCCTAACGCGATTTGATGAATGACCCTCTTTAGCAGCATTGTGGAGGGATTAGAAGGAAAAGTTTGTCTTTTTGTAGATGTTACCAAGATATGCAACAGAGTGGACATGCCTGAAGGAGTAGAGAGAATGAAAAGTGATTAAAAAAAACTCAGAGTAATCGATTTGGTAGCTACGATTCAATACCAAAAATTGCAGAGTCATGCACCTGGGGTGCAGAAATCCAAAAGAACTGTATGTAATTGGGGCAAAAGACTATCATGCATGGACTGAGGTGATTATGTCTTGTGATATGAAGGCAGCGAAGCAATGTGTTAAGGCGGTAATTAAAGCCAAATAGATGCTGGGCTGCACAAAGAATGAAATAACCAGCAGGAAAAGGGAGGTGCCCTTGTACAGGTCCTTGGTGAGGTCTCACTTGGAGTACTGTATTTAGTTCTAGAGACCATATCTCTAAAAGGATAGGCAGGATGGAAATAGTTCAGAGGAAAGTGAACAAAATGGTATGGGGTCTATTTCAGAAGACTTACAAAGAGAGGCTGAAAGATCTAAATATGTTTCACCTGGAGGAGAGGAGGTACAAGGGGAGATTTGATACAAACCTTCAGATAACTCATAGGTATTAATGATGCACAAACTTCCAACCTTTCCTGTTTAAATGGAAACCGTAAAACTAGGGGTCACGATATGAAACTCCAAGGGGGATGACTTAGAACCAATATTAGGAAATATTTCTTCACAGAGAGGGTTGTGGATGCCTGGAATGCCCTTCCAGAAGAGGTGATGAAGACGAGAACAGTAAATGAATTCAAAAAGGAATGGGACAAACATTACAGATCCCCTAAAGGCTTGAGGTTGGAAATGAAGAAAAGGGGTGGTGTAACCTGCATAGAGCAGCAGTTACTAACCCCTTAACAGATTGCATGAGGGTAACCTGCACAGAACAGCAGTTACTATCCTTAACAGAATGCAAGGTGGGTAAACTGCACAGAGAACTAGTTACTACTATAAGCAAACTGCTTGCAGACTGGATGAACTATTTTATCTTTATCTGCCATCACTACCATATAAACATCAAGTAGTGTTATGGAATTAAGTAGTAGCAGCAGCAGTAATTGGTAGATTTTGTGAAAAAGCACTCTGTTGTGATCACCCACAATTGCTCGTCTGGATTCAGAAGTCTCATCTATACCAGTGATTCTCAATCCAGTCCTCAGGACACACACAGCCAGTCTTTTTCAGGATATCCACCATAAATATGCATGAGAAAGATTTGCATACACTGCCTCCACTGTATATAAATGTATTTCATGCATATTTATAGTGGATATCTTGAAAAAACTGATTGGCTAGTTGTGTCCCAAGGCCTGAGTTGACAACTACTGGTCTATACCATTGGAATAGATGCCTTTTTAAAAAATATATTATGCAGATTCTTTATGACTCTTCTAGTTATTCTCATTTTTGTTAGAATACTCTAATGCAGGGGTGGGCACTTCCGGTCCTCGAGGGCCACAAACCAGTCTGGTTTTCAGGATATCCCTAATGAATATGCATGAGAGAGATTTGCATGCACTCTGCCTCAGTTGTATGCAAATCTATGTCATGCATATTCATTAGGATATCCTAAAACCTCGACAGGTTTGTGGCCCTCGAGGACTGGAATTGCCCACCCCTGCTCTAATATGTGATATATACATACATTTCCTTTTCTAAATCTATTTTTTTCTTTATGCAAATTATGGATATAACTTTTTTAAATTGGTGTAGTGTTGTTGGCATAAGAGAATTTAGACTATTTTAGGAAAGAAGTATTTCTTGTTTAGTTAATCTTGTAATTTCAATAAATAAAATAATTTTACAAAACTGATTCTGTTGTCATTACTCTAGAGGTAGTGGCTAAACTTTCACAATTTAATGTGTGTTGTATAATACTCACCAGTGCTGGATATGAAGGATATCCACTACATTTGGCCCACACTACTTTCAGAGGTTCAAGAACAGAAGTTGCGACACTTGTTGAAATCCACATATTGCTCTGTCCAACTTCTAGAATATAAATCAGATCACAATAAACTATTTTTTAGTTTATGGAAAAAAGATATATGCAGAAATTAAGAATAGAAACATAGAAGTGATGGCATAAGAAGACCAACGGCCCATCCAGTCTGCCCAGCAAGCTACGCAGTTTATCCATTTTTTTTTCTCCCCCTTTTTCTCCCTCCCACCCGTCTCTATTGGCTTCCAGCACCCTCTGGTGCTGGAAGCCAATAGAGACGGTGAATGTTGTTCTTCATGTGTTAATCTTTGCATCTTCTATCCTCCACAACTTTACTCTCTTCATAATATCTGACCTCAAGCCATGAATAAATGAACAAACCTTTTCAAGTCTATCATTGCCCTCAAAGTATCAGTATAACCATTTAAATTCTTCATCAACATGCTCTCCAGAATATTTGTTTTTTACCATGTTGAGAGAGCATGTACAGTGACTTGCAAGTCTTCACATCCTTCTACATTTTTTACATTCTGCTGTTCAAAAAATACAAATCTAAATGCATTAAACTAGTTTGTTTCACTGATCTATAACATATTTTACACTTTCTTAATAAAAAAATTATAGAAATATTCCAAAGGTAAAATAAGAATTAAAACTCCCCAAAAGTCTTAATTGCATAAGTTTCATACCCTTTGTCATAGCAAACCCAAGATAGCCCCGGTTCCAAAAACTGCCCTAACAAGTCCCATAATAAGTTAAATAGCACTCATATTTGTCTAATCACAGTAGCTAAGCTGATTCAAATACTCCTAGATGAAGAATCAAGCTGTTTTTGTTGTATGAGGTGAATTTGAAGAAAAAGCATGCAGAAAGAACTCAGATATTATTGAAAGGTAGAGTGGGTGAAGGCTATAAGAAAATTGCCATGTATTTGAATATCCCTTGCAGCACCATCAGGTCCATCATTATAAAATGAAAACAGTTTAGTACCACCAAGACACTGCTGCAATCAGGCCATTCTTCCGCAGTCAGTATCTCTGGGTTAAGAAAATTGCCGCGGAAGTTCACTGCAGAGGTCTCTGGCTGAGACTGAGAAAAATGTTCACAGGTCAACAATTTCAAGATTACTCCACAAACATGGACTTTATGGGTGGGTAGCAAGAAAGAAAGAAAGAAGAAAAGCTGAAGAATTGCTGAAGAAAAGCAATATGATGTGCTGCATAGCATTTTCAAAGAAATATTTAGAGGTTACTGCATGTATATATGTGGTGGTTTTTGTAGTCTGAGAATAAAGTAGAACTTTATGGTCTCAACGCTAAGCGATGTGTATGGCATAAAACAAAGTCAGCACATTAAACTAAAACCATTCCTACAGTAAGGCATGGTGGAGGCAGCATTATGATGTAGGAATGCTTTGCAGCTGCAGGGATAAGGAGGCTTATGAAGATCGAGGGAAAGATGGATGTAGTAATATACAGACAAATCCTGGAGGAAAACATGTTCCACTCAGCTACAGACCTGAAACTTGAGAAAAGATTTACCTTTCAACCAGACAACGATCCTAAACACAAAGCAAAAACAATGGCACAGGATCAGCAAAAAGAAAGTGAATGTCAGAGTGGCTAGTCAAAGCCCAGACCTGAATTCAATTAAAAAAAAAAATGTGGCAAGACAAAGAATGCAGTGCACAGATAATCCCCTGCCAACCTGAAAGAAACTGAGCTCTTCTGCCAAGAAGTATGGGCAAAAACTGCACCATTCTGTTGGGCAAAGTTGATAGAAACTTACCCTAAATGACTCATGGCTGTTAATGCTGCAAAAAGGGCTTCTACCAAGTACTGAGTCAAAGGATATGAAGACCTATGAAATCGAGACTTTTTATTTTTTTTAGTCAATTACTATTGGAATATTTCTATAATAGTTCAATCACAATGCAAGTCTAAAGTATGTTGTGCAGATCAGTGAAACAAACATCTATACAGAAGAATGTAAAAAACATACAAGGCATGAAAAGACTTTTATAAGGCCCTGTAATAGACGCTTAATTCAGCCAATTACATTTAGATTATCTCTTTATCTATTAACATATTTTGTATTAAATACAGATTGTTTTACACATTCATTTTTTTAAAAAAGAAAAATGTTTTTAAATGGTTTTGTTTCTTAAATCAGCAAATGTTGCTTACCTATAACAGGTGTTCTCACAGGACAGCAGGATGTTAGTCCTCACATATGGGTGACATCACAGGATGGAGCTCAATCACGGAACACTTTTGTCAAAGTTTCTAGAACTTTGACTGGCACCTTTGACTGCCCAGCATGGCACTAACCCTGCAGCCAGCAGGGGTCACCCTTCAGTCTTGTTTAAAAGCTACAGGAAGTGCCAAAAAATAAAATAAGAAACGTAACGAACCCAACACCCGGGGGTGGCAGGCGGGTTTCGTGAGGACTAACATCCTGCAGTCCTGTGAGAACACCTGTTACAGGTAAGCAACATTTGCTTTCTCACAGGACAAGCAGGATGGTAGTCCTCACATATAGGTGAGTACCGAGCTAAGGATGTCCGAATATGCACCAAATGTACCCAGTTGTGCAAAGGCACTAGGACTGGGGTGGAATTTGGCGGAGGGCATCCTGAACCCTAACGGGCAGGCGGAAGGGTGTTGGTACGTCAAGTTGTAAATAGGTTGCGCAAGACAGACTGGCCGAAGATGGAATCTTGTCTTCCAGCCTTGTCTAAGCAATAATGGGCTGTAAAGGTATGGAGAGAACTCCAGGTGGCAGCCCTGCAAATGTCAGGAAGCAGCACCAAGCATAGGTGTGCTACTGAAGTCGCAATGGCCCTCACAGAGTGTGCTTTAACATGGTCTTGAAGTGGAATGCCCACTTGCTGATAGCAAAAGGATATGCAGTCCGCTAACCAGGAGGAGAGAGTCCGCTTACCCACAGGCTGCCCTAATTTGATGGAATGGAAAGAGACAAACAATTGAGTGCTTTTCCTGTGGGCAGTTGTACGGTCTAGGTAGAACGCTAGAGCCGGTTTACAGTCAAGGATATGCAGAGCCTGCTCTCCTGGATTGGAATGGGGCCTGGGAAAAAAGATAGGTAGTATAATGGATTGATTGAGATGAAACTCCGATACTACCTTAGGTAAGAACTTAGGGTGAGTGTGGAGTACTGCCCGGTCCTGCAGAAGTTTAGTGTAAGGTGGATAGGTAACTAGAGCCTGAAACTCACTAACTCTGCGAGCAGAAATGATTGCCAAAAGGAAAATCACTTTCCATGTGAGATAGTGAAGATCACAGGAATGGAGAGGCTCGAATGGTGGTTTCATGAGTTGACCCAAAACCAGGTTGAGGTCCCAAGAAGGGGCCAGGGGACACAGTGGAGGCTTGAAGTGGAGCAAGCCCTTCAGAAAACGTGTTACAAGGGGCTGTACTGAAATAGGAATGTCCCCGATACCTTTATGGAAGGCGGCTACCGCATTGACATGCATTCTGATGGAGTAAGTTTTTAGACCTGATTCTGACAAGTGCCAGAGATAGTCTAGAAACTTCGTGGTGGGATAGGTAAAGGGGTCAAGGGATTGAGAAGAGCACCAAGACTTAAACCTGTTCCATTTGTAAAGGTAGGATTTTCTCGTGGAAGGCTTCCGCGAAGCAATCAAGACACAGGAAACTGGTTCCGAAAGGTTAAGTTGCTGAAGAATTAACCTTTCAACATCCAGGCCGTCAGGGACGAGGCTTGAAGATTGGGGTGGCGTAGGCACCCGTCGTTTTGAGTGATCAGAAGCGGGTCCTTTCCCAAGGGAATGTGCCTGCAAATGGAGAGATCCTGAAGTATTGGAAACCACATTTGGTGTGGCCAGTGAGGTGCTATCAGGATCATGGTTCCCTTGTCCTGACGTAACTTCATGAGAGTCTTCGAGAGAAGTGGAAGTGGAGGGAATGCATATAGGAGACCGGTTGCCCACGAGAGGGAGAACGCATCTCTTGGCTGAGAGTGTTGGCTGCGAGTGAGAGAGCAAAGGTTTTGAAATGTCGCAAAGAGATCTATATGAGGGTAAACCCACCCATTGTTGGAAGATCGAGTTTGCCACTGAGGGGTTGAGAGACCACTCATGCGGCTGAAAGGTGCGACTCAGCTTGTCTGCCAACACACTGTCCACTCCCAGCAAGTAGGTGACCCTGAGGTACATCGGTGGGAGAGGGCCTCAGCTCATATCCGTGCAGCTTCCTGACACAGAAGGTAGGAGCCCATCCCTCCCTGTTTGTTGATGTACCACATGGACACCTGGTTGTCCATCTGAATCAGGATGACTTGATTGGACAGGCGATCCTGAAATACCCTGAGAGCATATCTGATTGCTTGAAGGTGTTTGGCTTCCTCTGGAGACCAAGATCCTTGTGTCTGCAGTTCGGCCACATGGGCTCCCCAGCCGAGGTTGGAAGCATCAGTGGTGAGATTTATTTGAGGGTCTGAAGCCTGGAAGGGCTAGCCTTGGCGTAGATTGATGTGATTTTTCCACCAAGCTAGAGACTGACGGAGTGAGTCGGTGACGTGGACAATGGTCGACAAGGGCTGAATGGATTGAGTCCATTGTGACCTCAGAGTCCACTGCATGACTCTCATGGCCAAGTAGGCCATTGGGGTAACCTGAACTGAGGACGCCATGTGTCCCAGCAGGATGAGGAAGTGGCGTGCAGTCGTGTGGTGCTGCGACTGTAGCTGGTGTGCGAGAGAGACGAGAGTGAGAGCTCGCTGTCGAGGCAGAAAAGCTTTTGCTTGCAAGGTATCCAAGACTGCCCCTATGAATGATAAAGTTTGAGATTGGACTAAGTAAGATTTGTCATAGTTGACGAGAAATCCTAGCGAAATCAGAGTATGTAAAGTAAGATGTAGGGACGACAGAGCAGTTTGCTGAGTGGGAGCCCTGATCAACCAATTGTCTAGATAGGGGTAGACGTGAACACCTTGAGTCCTGAGGAAGGCTGCAACTACTACGAGGCATTTTGTGAAGACTCGTGGTGCAGACACGAGGCCGAATGGAACAACTTGGTATTGATAGTGCTTGGGGCCTACCAGAAATCGCAGGTACCTGCGATGAGATGGAGTTATCGCAATATGTTTTATGCGCATCCTGGAGGTCTAGAAAGCAGAGCCAGTCTCCTCTTTGCAAAAAAGAGGAAGAAGAGAACCCAAGGTTACCATTTTGAACTTTTCTTGATGGAGGTACTTGAGGGCACGTAGGTCCAGAATTGGACGAACGCCTCCCTATGTTTTGGGGATTAGAAAGTATCAGATATAGAACCCTAGGCCGTGCTGAGAGTAGGGTACTGGTTCTATTGCTTTGGCCTGGAGGAGGAGGGAGACCTCCTGTTCCAGGAGGATGGAGTGGTCGAATGTTCTCCACGTCGGTAGAGGTGGGAAGTCCGGTGGAATGGAGAGAAAGTTCAGATGATAACCTTGAGCGATTATCGCCAGGACCCACTGGTCTGAGGTGATTAGGTGCCACCTGTTGTTGAAATGGCACAATCGACCTCCCACTGGTATCTGTGGCAGTGGAATCTGGCTGCTGCTCCCAATGCAGGAGTCAAAAACTGGAAGCAGGGCCCGGCTGAGGAGCTGCTTGAGGCTTTTGTTTTCGTAGTTGACGAGACTGATGGTGGTGGGTAGGATTTCTTTGGACGGAAGAATGACTTCTTAGCATCCTTTCGGAGACGCTGTTTTGAGGAATACTCAGAAGGCATCAGAAAGAGCTGTTTGTTTCAGGGTCTCATGATGGTCCTTGAGTTCGGCCACCGTCCATTGAAATCTGCTCGCCAAACAGATCGTCTCCTACACAGGGCAGGTCGGATAATCTGTCCTGTACGTCAGGGTGAAGGTCCGAAGACTCAAGCGAGGCCCATCTTCTTGCCGAAATAGCAGCTGCAGATACCCTGGTAGCAGTGTCAAAGTTATTGTAAGATGATCTTATCTCATGCTTGTCTGCCTCAAAGCCCTTGTTCACTAGGGTTTGAAGTTGATCTTGGAACTGTTGAGGCAGGGAGTCTGCCAATTCCTGTATCTGCTTAAATAAGACCCTGTTGTATTGGGTTATATAGAGCTGATAAGAGGCAATTCAGAAGATGAGCATTGAGCCCTGGAAGACACGGCGACCAATGGCATCTAGAAATTTCTGCTCCTTGCCTGGGGGAAAGGAAGAGTGGGGTTTCGATCTCCTTGCCTTCTTTTGGGCCGATTCTACAACCACAGATTGGTGATCCAATTGAGGTTTTTGAAAACCTGGGGCTGACTGTACCAAATAAGTGGTGTCAGCCTTCCTGTTGACTGGAGCAACAGAGCCAGGGTATTCCCAGTTCTTGAGGAGATCCAAAAGAACCTGGTGAATAGGGATGGAGGTTATTTCCTTGGGAGCATCCAGGAATTGCAATAGCTCCCATCATTTGATGCCTGTGATCTTGTTCAGTCTGCAATTGGAAGGGAACCAATTCAGACATCTCCTTCACAAAATTTATGAAGGAAAGGTCCTCTGGAGGAGAACGTTTCCTGCTTTCAGTAGGAGAAGATGGTGAAGGCAAGTCATCGGTGTCTGGTGACGAATCATCAGTCCAGGTATCATCGGGATCAGCACCTGCCCCTCTAGGAACCAGAGGGGGACGGGGTGGAATTCCTGAAGGTCCAGGTCTAGGCTCTGAAGGAACTGAAGGAAGAACTGGAGGCACCGATGGCATCGATGGATGGATCGGTGGAGTCGGACACATCGGCATCAATGGCTGAGGCATCGGTAAGACTCCTGATGGATGGATGTGGAACAGTATTTATCCTCCCGATGACAAAGTAAGATGAGAGGCCACCGGAGCCATCGGTGACCCGGGATCCATTGGTGGAAAAGCGGCAATAAGCGCTTCCATCCTCGAGAGCAGCGGGGCCAACGCTGCCGGAATCGGGTCGGTGGTCGGCTCCACGACCGGCACTGGTGTTGGGGCCGGAGGAACTTGTAGTCAATGGCCTCCTGAACCATCCGGTCCAGTTCTTCGCAGAGACCTGGAGCAATCAGCCCCGGCTCTGGAAGGGGAGAAGGAGGTAGAGGCATAGCCGGAGGAACCACCGTTAAGAGGCGGAGTCGCAGCTCCCGATACCCGTCCGGGTGAGGGTTGCCCCGGTGACCCGGTCGCAGAAGAGGTCGGTGCCTTTTGTGGACGGGGTTTCTTCAATGATGGTGAGGTCGATGATTTTGCTTCCTTGATGGTCCGAGACTTTCGATGTCGATGTCTGTTTCTATGATCCCCTCGGTCCTGATGGGGAGTAGAGAGGGTTGAAGGCCAAGAAGTCGTCGATGCCGGACGGTCACCAGCCGGTGGTCGATACTGGCGCGACGTGGACAGTGCCGGTTCTGACGACGTCGATGCAATGGACGGCGTCGGGGTTTGAGCACGGAAGAGAAGTTCCATTTTCTCCATTCTGGCCTTGCGACCTTTTGGTGTCATTAGGGCACATTTGGTACAGGTCAGGACATTGTGCTCACATCCGAGACACATTACACAGACCTTATGAGGGTCTGTTATGGACATGGTGTGGTTACAATCCGGGCACAGACGGAACCCCGACACCATGGCCTTGAAATATTTAAGCCGCTATACGGTCGACGGCCAGTAGGCTGCGAGGGCCAAACTCGACGGGAGTCGAACAAAAACGGGGAAAATACTTACCGGAGTACCGCGACTTGAAAAAGTTGAAGGAGGGACCCCTGTGGGGTAAGAAAGTTTTTAGTATTTCCGTGAGGAAAATTCCTGTCAGGAATCCCTACGGAGCTCCTTAACCGTGTGGCTATTGCTGCGCGGAAAAAAAAAAGGCTGAAGGGGGACCCCTGCTGGCTGCAGGGTTAGTGCCATGCTGGGCATGCCCAGTAGGTGCCAGTCAAAGTTCTAGAAACTTTGACAAAAGTGTTCCGTGATTGGGCTCCATCCTGTGATGTCACCCATATGTGAGGACTACCATCCTGCTTGTCCTGTGAGAAATTATTTTATCCATAATCATCATCTTCTTTAGGAGATGAAATAAAATTAACTAGAAATAGCTGTTTACTATGACAATTTTTATTGGCATATTAAACAAAGAAGCTGATGTTCAAAAGGGTTAACTAACTTTGAATTTAGTTTAAAAAAAAATTGCAGGATTTGAATCATCCTGACCCCCTTCCCATCCTCAGAGGTTAATTTTTTTTAAATTCTTTACTTAAAGACACCAGTTATCACATATAAAGAGTGAGAAAAAGAGTGGTCTAAGGGTGCAGACCCTTAGACCAGCGCCGAACTCCCTGTTCTCACCTTCCACAACTAACCCCCTGCAATCCTTTTAGAACCACCACTGGAACCCTACAATACTACACAGAAGCACCGCAGTCATCACCTTGGAACCCTCTTAAACCAAAGAAGGAAAAAAAAACAACAACAAAAACAGTTAACCTAAAGGAGAAGGGTCACCCAGCGTGACAAACCTGCCCTTCCCGTGACTCTGGAAACCTCGCTACCCTAAACCTTCCATAGAACCTCATCCTATAGCCACACCCTTCTCTCACTCACTCTCTGACTCAACTAGCATTCTGAGCTTCAAACCCATACGCTTCCTCTATAGATACAAAGTTAAGCTAATTGGACTCCCACCTCCAGCATATAAGTCTCAGTTCCGCACGTCTAATTCCGCCTACGGAGCTCCCAGAAAAAAATGCTAACCCATCAAATCCCTATCAGATACCACCGCTACCACTCTGGCATTCTTCCTGCTCAAGAAACACCATCAAGAGTTTCCAGATCTCTCATCCCAATCATGATCACCCCCTCTGACCCAATTCCTTGGGCTTGGCTCTTCTCTCAGTAACCCTAGTCAATGCACAATCCCTGACCAAAAAGACACACATCCTCAACGACTATCTCCTGGACTCTAACCCAGACATCTGTGCCATCACAGAAACCTGGCTAAAAAACTCAGACATCGCGCTAATCAACCAACTACCCACACACATATGAGGGGGCGGTCTCCTACTAGCTACCAAGAAAGAACTCAGACTTACATCGCATACTATCAAGTCTGAATCCAAACTGGAACTGGGTTTAGTCACATCAAAACAACTTCAATTACTGCTAGTCTATGCACCACCAGGTGTACTAGATTCTGATCCCTCACCCCTTATTGAATCTATAATGAAACATATCAACACAGACCTCCCAACCATGATCATGGGAGATTTCAACCTCCATATCGATGCCTCACACCGCTCCGCCAATTGCGAAGCCCTCCTCGCTTCCCTCAGCGCAATGGGATTCAATCAGACCGTCAACAACCCGACACACAAAGCTGGACACACTCTGGATCTTATTTTCATCAACTCACCTTCTCATGCACAATGGAACCCTCGTGTACCCCAATCCCCTGGTCTGACCACTTCCTGATCAACTCCTCCTTCTCTACAAATAAACAGACATACACTCCACATCACCTCTCCACTATTCACTACGGGAAACCTTGCGCATCCGATATCTTTAGTGATCAGCTTTCCATGGAATTCACAAACTTAGATCTATCCAACCCCGACTCAGCTGTACTCTCCTGGCATAATATCACGGAAGCAGTAGCAAACAAACTATGCCCCGCAGTCTCCAAGACTATTAACCCAGCAAAAAAAGGAAATCAACTCTGGTTCACCTCTGAACTGAAACGGATGAAACAAGACCTACGACACAAAGAAAATAGATGGCGTAAAACCCCCAACTCATCTACACTTTCAACATACAAAGGAACCCTACATCATTACAGGACCTCTATTCTAAAGACAAAAAGAGAATACTATGCCAATAAAATCCACAATCTCCAATTTGATGCCAAAGCTCTTTTCTCTTATGTACCACAAATCACAAAATCAGCCCCTCCGACAATACCAGACGAACAGGCACTATCCAAGGCTAAGGGGCTCGCATCATTCTTCCAACAGAAGATTTTGAATACCCTTGCACTACTCCCTAATAACACCACCCCACTCACTGCATGCGACAATCTCCACACCCCCATGGAAGCCAAACTCGACAACTTCGATTTAACCTCCCCCAGGGAAATCGAATCCCTCCTTAAGAAACAGAAACCATCCAGCCACCCGGCAGACAATATCCCTTCCAAACTTCTGCTTCTTATTCCAAACACGATCTCTGGACCACTGACCAACATTATAAATTGCCTGCTAACTCAAGGGATCTATCCAGACAAACTTAAAACTGCTTCCCTTAAACCTCTCCTTAACACAACTTAGACCCTAGAGAATTAGCCAATTTCCGCCCCATCTCTAATCTCCCATTCTTAGCTAAACTAACGGAGAAAGTAGTAAACACCCAACTCTCAGACTATTTAGAAGGTCACAACATCCTTTATCCATCGCAATATGGCTTTCGCAAATCACGCAACACGGAATCCCTCCTCATCTCTCTAACAGACGACATTATGATGGGATTAGACAAAGGCCACTCCTTTCTACTAGTCCTGCTTGACATCTCGGCGGCCTTTGACACCGTCAACCACTCCATCCTCCTGAATCGCCTATCAGACATTGGTATATCCGGATCAGTCCACAGCTGGTTCAAGTCTTTCCTCAGTAACAGAAGCTTTAAAGTCAAAATTAATAATAAAGAATCACCTTCTACAAATTCCTCACTTGGTGTACCGCAAGGATCCTCCTTATCTCCCACCCTCTTCAACATCTACCTCCTCCCCCTCTGCCAACTGCTAACAGATCTTAAGCTAATACACTACCTCTACGCAGACGATGTGCAGATTCTGATTTCTATAACAGAATCCATCTCAAAAGCTCTCACTCACTGGAATAACTGCCTTCAATCCATCACTAGCCTTCTCAACAGTCTAAACCTGGTCCTTAATACTACAAAGACCGAACTCCTCCTCAGATCCTCCAACCAGGATAACTCCCTCCCCACAGTCCCCCCACAACTCCCTTCTCACCCATACACATGTAAGACATCTGGGGGTAATTCTCGACAATCGCCTAAACCCTAAAGAAAATGATCCAACATCACAACTAAAGACTGTTTCTACAGACTCCAGGTTTTAAAAAGACTCAAACCCCTCCTATTCTTCCACGACTTCAGGACAGTTCTCCAATCCTTTATATTTGCCAAAATAGACTACTGCAGCGCTCTCCTCCTAGGTATACCCATCTCTACCACTAAGCCACTACAGATGATTCAGAATGCCGCAGCCAGACTTTTCACCAACACCAACCGTGGAGAACACATCTCACCGATCCTCAGAAACCTGCACTGGTTACCAGTCAACTTCAGAATCCTACACAAATCACTCACCTTAATCCACAAATCCATCCACAATCAACTTCAACTCGACCTCGAAATCCCCCTCAAACTCCATACCTCCAACAGACCGATCAGAGAAATCCACAAAGGAACTCTGCAAGCTCCTCCAACTAAAGCCACATGCCTCACCTCGACCAAAGACCGAGCATTCTCCACAGCAGGACCAACTATTTGGAATAACATCCCTTCAGACCTCAGGCTGGAACCATGCCTCCCAACATTTAGGAAAAAACTGAAGACATGGCTTTTCCACCAAGCCTTTTCAGATCCCCCGGATACACACTAGATGACCTAATTCCCTTCATGAATGATGGAACCTTTGTACCTCAAAGTTCATTAAGCGCTAGCCCATTCACATTATTGTATTATATTACTAGTTTTTCTGCCATCCTAGGCCTCTCTTTCTAGCTGATTATGCCTCCAAGTTTCACCTACATTGTTGAATGTAACTTTGCCGCCTCCGTTCATATGTCTATTTATTTTTGTTTCAGTTTTTTTACCCTGTTCGATGTAAACCGATCTGATATGGTCATTACCATGAAGGTCGGTACAGAAAAGTGTTAAATAAATAAATAAATTAAAAAAACAGATAATATTGAAGATAACAGCAGAAACTCAGATTTAAAAAAAATATAATCAAGCGAACATAGCTTTACAGATTGAACTTTGCTATTTCCAATATTTCTCCCAAATCTGATCATATCCAGTAGAGCAATTTTTAAGGCCATGAGTAAGTTTTTCTAACATAGCCATCTCAGCTACCACGTCTTTCCAGTGGCTCAAAAGTGGTGTTCCCTTCGAATAATACGCAACAGTGATACAGGCTGCATGCAAAAAGTGTATCAGAGAATCCCATCTTCCCAACTCACACAAAGAAGCAGACAATATTATAGACCCCCTCATAATGTTCTCGGATATTCTACCATCTTCCCCCTCAATGTCTGCACCACTCCACATCCCTCCACATTCTCATCCCACATTCCCTCCAACAAATTGGACTAATATTACTACATTTAGAGAAAAATAGAGGATGCAGGAGTTTATACATTAATTCTCTGTTTACTAATGTAAAATTATTTTAACTGGGTCAGTTACCAACTAAAAAAAAATGCTTCTGAATTGCTGGGGGCATTCCAGAAGATTTTATTCCATAAAGTTATTCGGCTAACTCTGGTTGGAAAATTTCCTGTCAAAATTAGCCTGATAAAAAGAAGACAAAAAAACCCTTGCAGCTCATCAGTGGCTGCTCTCCCACCACCCTCACCCCCATATCAAAATAGTTTAAGCCCTGGCCAGAGGTCCCTTCTGAAACCCCCAAATGCTTAAAAATATAGTGAAGGCCCAGTGGCCCCCCAATATATAAAATAATTGTAGAATGGCCAACTCATTTATCATCCCCATCCCTTACCTTTAAAAAAAAAAAATTAAGTGGCAAAATAACCCTCACACCTCCAAAAGAGTCCCATAATTCAGGGTGAGCAGAAGAGAGGCTCTTACCTCCACCAATTCAGTTTAATACTATGCGCAGATAGTTCTGAAAGCTAAAGGCACCTAAAGGTGAATTTTCAAAATGTTAACATGCATACAAATTTGCATATATGTACGTAAGTAGCCTCTGCTCAAGAATTTTGAATTTTATTAAAGTCCAAAATATGTGGGTATTTTCACTTTTGCACACAAATATATGCATGAAAAAAGAGGTAGGGCCAACAGTTGCACACAAAGGTGCTATTTTAAGACACACGCATACATATTCCAACTTAACTTGTGTATTTTTACACCTGATAATTATCTGGTGCAAGTGATATTAAACATATTTTTTGTGCAGTACTGACTGGGTGGGTGGACTAGGGGGAGTTCAGGATAAAGAACCAGGAGGATCTTGGATGACCTAGAGAAGGCGTGGGCAAACTGGTGGAGTAATTGGCAAAACTGGTAATTTCATTAACGCACGTTATAAAACATACCAACTTATACATGAAAATTAGGACTTATGTGGGTAAGTCGTATTTTACTTTCATATGTAAAATATATGCATGTATATTTTTAAACAGATGGATAAAGTATGCCCATTCATTGCACTGATATACATGTCTACTATGCACATATGTTGCAAGGTAGAGATGCATATTTTATAACACAGGCATGTTATAAAATACTATAGAAACCCTACAAATGGCCATATACATGCACATATGCTGCCAAGTACAGTTTGAAAGTTGTTCTCTCTATATTAATTTATTCATTGAACTTGGATAACTGGTTCTTTCACTAACAACTGCTTCTAATTTTGGGAGATTAATATATAAATTGGGTGCCCTTGGTATGGAACAGAGAGTGACTGACTGGATTAGAACAGGCTGAGTAGGAGGTGACAGAATGGTGGTAAATTGAGTTTACTCTGGGGGGGGGGGGGGGGGGAAGCATGTTACTAGTGTTGTGCATCAGGGATCAGTTCAGGAACTGGTTCTTTTCAACATTTTCGCAAGCAACACAGCGGAAGAATTGTCAGGAAAGGTTTGCCTTTTTGCCAATGATACCAAAATCTGCAATAGGGTGGACAGCCAGGAAGGTGTGGAAAACATGGAGGGATCTAGCAAAGCTGGAGTAATGGGACTAGAGACTGGCAGCTAGATTTAATGCTAAAAAAATGCAGAGTAATGTATTTAGACTGCAAAAACCAAGGAAGAGGTACAGTATTAGACAATAAATTCTTCTAAGCACAAAAGAGCAGCAAGATCTGGGGGTGATTGTTGTCTGATGATCATAAGGTGGCCAAACAGGTAGATAAACAATGGCAAAAGCCAGAAAGAAGCTTAGCTGCATAGGGAGAGGAATGGTCAGGAGAAAAAGGGAAGTGATATTGCCCTTGTATAGGTCCTTAGTGAGATCTCATTCGGAATGCTGTGCACAATTCTGGAGACCACATCTTCAAAAGGATATAAATAGGGTGGAATCATTTCAGAGGATGTTTTCTAAAATAAGCAGTAGTCTTCATTCTAAAGCATATGGGGACAGACAAAGATCTAAACACTTATACCAGTAGAGGAAAGGTGAGCTAGGGGAGATATGATAAAGACATTTAAATACCTCAAAGGTTTTCATGCACAGGCAGTTAGCCTCTTTCAATGGAAAGGATGCTCTAGGACAGGGGTGGGCAATTCCAGTCCTCGAGGGCCACAAACCTGTCGAGGTTTTAGGATATCCTAATGAATATGCATGATATAGATTTGCATACAACTGAGGCAGAGTGCATGCAAATCTCTCTCATGCATATTCATTAGGGATATCCTGAAAACCAGACTGGTTTGTGGCCCTCGAGGACCGGAAGTGCCCACCCCTGCTCTAGGACAAGGGGTCATGGGATGAGAGTATAAGGGGGTAGACTCAGGAGTAATCTTAGGGAATACTTCTTTACAGAGAAGGTAGTAGATGCATAGAACGACTTTCTAGTGAAGAGATGGGAGGCAAAAACAGCTTCTGAATTAAAAAAAAACAAGGGATATATATAGTGGATCTCTAAGGGAATAATGGGAATTGTAAAGATCACATAAATTGGATGGACAGGCAGACTAGATGGGCTATATGGTCTTTTTCTGACATCATACTTCTATGTTTTGATAACAGAGACAAACAACTGAAGTACAATAGAATACTCTTGACTATGCATACTTACCAAGATGGTTTCCTAAAAATAAAAAATATGTAGCAAATAAGGTTATACATCACTTACATGCTTTATGCATGTACGATTTAATTGTGTTATTGCTTGATATTTGCTGTTTATTGTTAACTAGTATCTGTGTGAACATCACTTTGAGCCTGCTGGATAGGATAAACAAATGCAAATAAATTGGTATTTATGCCTTTAAGTTCCTCCATAGCCTCTGCAATTATAAATTCACTTTAAAACTGAATGAATCTCTCCCTCTCCTTAATTTTATGCCTCCAATATACTTACTTTCTTTTATTCTGTTGGCCAGGGTTCCACGACTAAAGCAAAAAGGAGAAATGGCTGTGGCTCCAGATCTGGGGAACTATAATTTGGCATGTATTATCAGACAATCAAAGGACTGGCTGATTACTTCAACTGATTTTACTTCCCTTGAAGTTGAAAAGAACCTTGTATAGCCTTTATATTTGTGTTATGTCCTATATGCTATAATGGAGATGTTGCCAACACATTTGGGGAGCTAGAGTTAGGTAAAATCCTTGAGATTTGCATGGAATGTTTATATTCAAGGAAGCAAAATAGAAATCTTGAGTTTTATTTTCAATATATTCAAAGGAATCTTTATTTTATTCTAGGTGACCAATGTAGGATTTTTCAAATATGGGCCAACAAGGGGATAAGATCAGTTTTCCATTTGTTACATGAGGGTACAGTATATTCTTTTGAAATTCTAAAACAAATACAATTTAGATATTGTAACTGAATTTTTTCTTCTCTTCAAGGAAGGCACTATATATGAACCAAACTGATACAAGTTGGGAAGCTTGAAATAATCTCTCTCAGTGCTTTATAGTGCTTTATAGATCCCTTCAGAGTTTGGAACCTGACATAAAAGCAAAATATAACATAAGATGACTTTAGGGTAGAAAATATTTTGGAGCATGGAAAAATGAGTTGGAATTTATTAGAATAACCTGGATTAAATAATGAAACAGCTTTGCACAAGTGAAAGAATGTGATTTGTCATTATGAGCAAGCAAAACAGTCCTTGGGTAACAGGCAGAAGCAGTTTGCGTAGAAACTTGTGTAGAAACTTGCTGATGCTTCAAGGACTAGCTACTGAGCGGGGAAAGAAGGGAGTGTACGAAGATAACGATATTGTGACATCATTAGTTTTAGTAGAAGTTTCAGTAATTCTCCACTCCAAATAAGGGAGCCATCCCAAAGAAAAAAAAACAAAGAAAAGGTTCTCAGCCATACCTGTATATAAGACAATGATGTATCTTGTAATAACTGAGCAGATTAGGCAGTACATCACTGTTAGATGCACTATGCTGCTATTAAGAAAGCAAATTATGTATTCTTTTCTTGCCTTTTACTAATAAAGATTATTCATTAAGAAAAGAACGTTGTTAATTATTCTAGAAGGGCTGGCCTTTTCTCCAGGAGCATAGGCTCCAAGATTTGAAACTCTGTGTGTGTGGAGAACACAGGCAATGATTCTTTGAACTCTCTGCAAAGGCAGATAATGATCTGAACTCCCTGGGCTACGCAGCTCCTAGGGTAACTGAACATTTAATATTATAGAACCCATCTTGATTGATTCTTTGCTTATATTCCACTGCTGGATGATAATGTATCCCTTATGGGTTCTTGTGGCCTGGTTTGGCCTCTGTTGGAAGCAGGATGCTGGGCTGGATGGACCTTGGTCTGACCCAGCATGGCAATTTCTTAGGTTCTTATGGGAGGCAGTATAAATTGTAAGGTAGCTTTAATATTCCAGAGTTGGGCTTTTAAGACCAACCATAGCTCTGACTGATCATGTGTAAAATGTAAAGTTACAGGGGTTCTCTTGGGCGCATATGGTTATATTTTGGAGTATAAGAATTCTGGAACAAGGTTTGGAGATACTTGATACATTTGCCTGGAGAAAAAGTATCCCAAAGAAAGCAGTGTTATTTGATGTACCAAAGTTGTTCAGGATAGAAAGAGTTGAGATCATTTGTGAGGAAGGCATGCTTAACGGGAAAAACAGCTATACTATTGCTTGGAGCAAATCCTGATCCAGCATCTTTTTGGCAATGGAGGGCTAAAGAACATATAGGCCGATACAGTACAGTGCGCTCCAATGGAGCCAACAAGGGGATAAGATCAGTTTTTCCATTTGTTAGATGAGGGTACAGTATATTCTTTTGAATTCTAAAACAATGGAGCGCACTATTAGCCGGCATTTTGACGCGCTTTTTGGACGCGCTAGCTTTTACCCCTTAAGGGGTAATAGCGCGTCCAAAATGCGCGTCCAACCCCTCCGAACCTAATAGCGCCCGCAACATGCAATGCATGTTGATGGCCCTATTAGGGTATTCCCGCGTGATTCAGAAAGCAAAATGTGCAGCCAAGCCGCCCATTTTGCTTTCAGAAATTAGCGCCTACCCAAAGGTAGGCCGCTTAATTTCTCCGGGCACAGGGAAAACTGCACAGAAAAGCAGTAAAAACTGCTTTTCTGTGCACCCTCCAACCTAATATCATGGCGATATAGTCGGAGGTCCCGAAGTTTAAAAAGTAAAAAATAAAAAAAATTTAAAATGGGCCCACGGCTAGCGGGTCGAAAACCAGACGCTCAATTTTGCTGGCGTCTGGTTCCGAACCCGTGGCTGTCAGCGGGCTCGAGAACCACGCCGGCAAAATTGAGCGTCTGCCTGTCAACCCGCTGACAGCCGCCGCTTCCGTCAAATAGAGGCGCTAGGGATCGTGGTAGTGTCCCTAGCGCCTCGTTTTACCGCGGGCCTAATTTTTAATAAATTAAAATACTGAATTGCACTCTCCCGCGTTTTTACTGTATCGGCCCGATAGTATCATGTAATTAGAGAGTTTAGCTGTAAAAGACAAAAAATCAAAAGTCCCTTTTGGCAAATATGGGTGTGATTATATGTAAATTTCTCTTAGAGCAAGGAGTGATGTATTGAACTATAGTTGAACAATTTTACAAGAATCTTCCATAAAACTATCACATTAATATGAAAAAAGAAGAAAGGGAGAATGGGTTTTCCCACATTTCCAATTATATTACTTGAAGTTTGTGTGTCTGTGAGGGATGAGCAGGGTGGTGAAGTTTATGGGAATCAGGAAAGGGGAGGGAAAGAGAGGGATTTTCTTTGTTTCCTGAGGTTACTTAATATTAGACGGAGAAGCTGTCTTACCTGTTAATTTCCTTTCTTACTTCTGCTACACCAGTCAAGAACCTATGGTTACGTCCAGCAGTTGGAGACTTAGTTATTTTTCTAATGACATCACATATATGTATGTCATGCACAGAACATACATAACAGTATTCCACTGTCGAGGCAAAAACATGAAAAAGCCAAAAGCTCCAGCTCTCAAAACACACACAATTTAAATATAATTGACTGCCAAATGAGAATCAAAATATTTGCTAGTAGAAAAAAATCAGACACACTCTTACTTCGAAACTTGGCTGTATCTGTAATAACAGTCATGCCTTTTAAAAACAGCTGAATTTAAAACTTCTCTAATATATTCTCAACTTTATTCCATTTTTTTTTTTTTACTGATCATACCAGTCATCTATTTAAATGGGAGGGGTTCTTGACTGATGTAGCAGAAATAAAGGAAAAGAAACTAACAGGTAAGAATTTTCCTTCCTTTCCTTCTGCTCCACCAACCAGAACCTATGGAAAGTACCAAAACTCATCTATTCCAAGTGGGTGGATGACACCCCGCCTTCAAGACTGTAAGCACCAAAAATGGCATCATGTCTAGTGAGAACATCCAACCTAAAATGTCGTGCAAATGGACCTAAAGTTGTCCATGTAGCAGCCTTGCAAATTTCAACCAGGTTCACTGCACCTCTTTCAACCCAGGATACCAACTGAGCTCTTGTTGAATGTGCTTTAATAGTCTCTGGTGCTCATTTTCCCTGTAACAAAAAGGCCGAAAAATCGTTTCCTTTATCCATCTGCCAATTGTTACCTTAGAGGCATCTTCTCCCTTCCATAAATCAAGGAAGAGCACAAATAGTCTCTCCAATTTACGAAACTCCTTAGTTCTAGCAAAACAAAATACATCTCCTCATAGCCAAAACTTTAGATGCTCCAGACCAGCCCCTACACTCCTCTTCGCCAAAAGTGAGAATTAGCCTTTGATTCAAATGGAAAGTGGATACAACCTTCAGAAGAAAAGGCGGCACTGGTCTTAAAATTATTGTATCCTTTGTGAATCTCAGAAAGGGAGCTTGACTTGAGAAAGCAAAATTGCTTACCTTGTAATAGGTGTTATCCCAGGACAGCAGGATGTAGTCCTCACATATGGGTGACGTCACTGATGGAGCCCTTTCGCGGGAAAACTTCTGTCAAAGTTTCTAGAAACTTTTGACTGGCAGCCTGAAGCTACTGAGCATGCCCAGCATGCCATGATATTCTCTGCCACAGGGGTCTCACTCCAGTCTTGTATGTAGCAATAAGCTTTAGCAAGAGATAAAATAAGAAAAATCTGAAAACCAACTCCACGGGGTGGTGGGTGGGTTTTGTGAGGACTACATCCTGCTGTCCTGGGATAACACCTATTACAAGGTAAGCAATTTTGCTTTATCCCAGGACAAGCAGGATGCTAGTCCTGGGATAATCACATATGGGTGATTAGCAAGCTAGAGGCTGAGTCACTGTGTAATGAAGCAACAGTGAAGTAATGTTGTTGGAAATGAGTCAGCCGAAAATCACAGCAGGTTGGTTGTAGAAGGAGTTGGGATTAAACTGGAAACAAGTTTAATAAGACAGATTTGTCCATAGGCTGAATCTTGTCATCCTTCTTTGTCCAAACAGTAATGAGCTGCAAAGGTGTGAAGAGAACTCGATGTTGCTGCTTTACATATGTCAAGGATTGGCACTGAACGATAGTGTGCTATTGAAGTTGACATTGCTCTTACTGAATGTGCCTTTACTCGCCCTTGGAAAGGAAGACCTGCTTTTTCTTAGCAAAACTGTATGCAATCTGCTAGCCAATTGGATAGAGTATGTTTACCCACTGCTTTACCCGGTTTGTTTGGGTCATAAGAAACAAAAAGTTGATTTGATTTTCTGTGGACTGCAGTACGGTTCAAATACCCATCTGTGGACTGCAGTACGGTTCAAATACCCATCACCCTATCTACCTATAAATCAACTCTTCACCAATATAAATCCAATACATTAAGATCCAAGAGGAACTACTACGCATCCAAGATCCACCATCTAATCTTCGACGCTAAAGCCCTCTTTAGCTACGTCTCTAACCTCACACAAATAAACCCATCAGAAATCGCTCTCAACCAAGCCAAATCTAAAGCGGAAGAACTAGCGCTATTTTTCAATAACAAAATAAGCAAACTACTAACTCAGCTGCCCCATAACATCACATCTACTTCAACACCACCTCAGACCGCCTTCAAAAATACCCGCTTAGAAGAACTAGAACTCACCTCTTCCATTGAGATCCAAGGTATACTACGGAAAATGAAACCATCTTCTCACCCTTCGGATCACATCCCCTCGAAATTGCTTCTATCAATTCCTGACTCCATCGCCAAATCCCTGTCAGACATCATAAATTGCTCAATAACACAAGGATCTTACCCAGATGACCTAAAATTGGCCTCTCTCAAACCACTACTCAAGAAACCTAATCTAGATCCTAATGACCCAAACAACTACAGACCGATCGCCAACCTCCCCTTCATAGCCAAGATTATGGAGAAATTGGTGAACACCCGACTCTCAAACTACATTGAAGAAAATAACCTCCTATCCCCATCACAATACGGATTCCGCAAAACACTAAGCACGGAGTCCCTCCTCATCTCCTTAACAGATTACCTCATCCTGGGCCTCGATAAAGGTCAAGCCTTCTTATTGATCCTACTGGACCTTTCTTCAGCCTTTGACACCGTCAATCATTCCCTACTCATTAACCAGTTAACCGCCATAGGCATCTCAGGCACAGCACTCTCCTGGTTCATATCCTCTCTCAGCAACAGAGGATACAAGGTCAAGATCCAGAACAAAGAATCCTCTCTACACCCGTCGTCAGTAGGAGTCCCACAAGGGTCCTCCCTGTCTCCTACTTTATTTAACATTTACCTTATACCATTATGCCAACTACTCACAGACCTCAACCTCAAACACTTCCTTTATGCGGACGATATCCAGGTCCTGATACCCATTAAGGATTCCTTCGCAAAAACTCTGGCTTACTGGGATACATGCCTTCAAAAATTAAACTCCTCCTCACCAGCCTAAACCTGGTATTAAATTCCGGCAAAACTGAACTACTGCTCATCGCCTCAGAGAACAACCCCATTACCTCTGCACAGCAAGCCACGCCAACAATCACACAAGTGAGAGACCTAGGAGTCCTAGTTGATAATCGCCCTGAATTTCAAAGCCACTATTAACAAAACCACCAAGACTGTTTCTATCAATTACAAGTTCTGAAAAGAATTAGACCCTCTTTTCTATGCCCAAGATTTCAGAACCATTCTGCAAGCAATCATTTTTCAAAATTAGACTATTGTAACACCATCCTACTTGGCCTTCCCGCTTCATACACCAAACCGCTTCAGATGGTGCAAAATGCAGCTGCACGAATTCTGACAATATACCAGGAGAGGGACCACATAACCCCATATCTAAAGAACCTCCATTGGCTACCGATACACTTTAGAATAATATAAAGGCCATTCTCACCACATACAAAAACATCCACCAACTGGCTCCCATTGACCTACAGATCCCTCTCCGACTACACAATTCGTCAAGACCGACAAGAGATGCATACAAGGGGTTCGCTACGGTTCCACCGCCCAAATCTACCAGACACAGCACACTAAGAGACCGAGCTTTCTCTACAGCCATCCCACCGTTATGGAACTCCATACCCTCAAATCTTAGAATAGAACCATGCATCTCAACCTTCAAAAAAGACTAAAGACCTGGATATTCCATACAAGCCTTCCCAGACGTCAATTGATCTAATACTTACAAGCCACCCCTAATCTCCATCTACACTATGGTCGACCTTATCTCCTATCGTTTACTTGTGTAAATTAATAACCTGTCCTTTCTCTCCTCTAAGCCAAGTTCTTATCACCTTGTTATATGTAACTGCCTTTTCAGCACTTTGTTATTGTTATGTTTACTTTGCACCCCTGTTTTATGTGAACCAGCATGATGTGACTGCTGTCTCGAATGCCGGTATATAAAAAATCTAAATAAATAAATAAATAAATAAATAAATAAATAAAAGGATAGTGCACGCTTACAGTCCAAGGTGAGAATGCGGTCTTGGAAAAATGTGGGTTAAAACTGTGGATTGGTTCAAGTGGAATTCCGTAACTACCTTGGAGAGGAATTTTGGATGTGTACGCAGAACCACCCTGTCATGTAGGAATTTTGTGTAGGGTTCGTACGTGACAAGTGCTTGTAGTTCACTGACCCTCCTAGCTGATGTAATGGCTATGAGAAGATAGTCTTCCATGTGAGGAATTTAAGATCACAAGAGTCTATGGGTTCGAAAGGAGAACGCATGAGTCTTGTTAAGACCAGGTTCAGGTCCCATGCTGTGACTGGTGGCCGAATTGGTGGTTTAAGGTGAATTAAGCCTCTCATGAACCTAGTGACGAGAGGTTGCGTGGAGACTGGTGCATCTCTTATTTTGTTATGGTAACCAGAGATTGCACTTAAATGTACTCTTACAGATGAAGTCTGGAGACCAGAGTCTGAAAGATGGTATAAGTAGTCTAGAAGAGAAGTGGTGGGGCATGTGAAAGGATCCATGTTCTTTTGCCTGCCCCACAAAGTGAATCTCTTCCATTTGGAAGAGTAATTCTTTCGTGTGGAAGGTTTACGTGAAGCTAGAAGCACTTGAGATACATTGGTTGAAAGATTGAGTGGTTGTAAAATCAAGCTTTCAACATCCATGCTGTCAGGGATAGGGATTGAAGGTTGGGATGGCGCAACCGACCCTGATCCTGAGTTATGAGAGTGGGAGCTACTCCCAGACGAATGGGATCCCTGACTGATAGGTCTAGAAGTGTGGGAAACCATACTTGTTGAGGCCAATAGGGGGCTATGAGTATCATGGTCCCCTTGTCCTGTTGTAGCTTGACTAGAGTTTTGGTTATGAGCGGTATCGGAGCATACGCGTATAGTAGGCCTGAGTTCCAAGGGCGAGCAAATGCGTCCTTGGCTGGCTGGTTCTTCTGTTTGTGTAGAGAACAGAAATTGTCTACTTTGTGATTGAGATGTGACGAAAAGAGGTCTATTGTCGGTTGTCCCCAATGTTGAAATATCCTCATCACTACTGAGGGATTCAGGGACCATTCGTGCGGTTGGAACTGACGACTGAGTCGATCCGCTAGTACATTGTGAATTCCTGCCAGATAAGTGGCCCGAACAAACATTGAATGGTTCAGGGCCCAGCCCCAAATCTGTGTAGCTTCTTGACAAAGGAGATATGAGCCTGTACCTCCCTGTTTGTTGATGTACCACATGGCTACTGTGTTGTCCGTTTGGATGAGAACAGTCTTGTGTGAAAGGCAGTCCTTGAAGGCATGCAGCACATAACGTATAGCTCGAAGCTCTAGGAAGTTGATTTGAAATGTTGCTTCGAGTTTTGTCCAAGTACCTTGGGTTTGGAGATTGTCTATGTGAGCTCCCCAACCTAAGGTGGATGCATCTGTAATTAACATTATCTGTGGGACTGGTTGCTGAAAGGGTAGGCCCTTGCGCAAATTGTCCTTGTTCACCCACCAAAGCAGAGATGAGCGTAACTGGTGTGTGACTTGAACTGGAAAATGCAGTGGTTGAATGGCTTGGATCCATTGTGATCTTAAAGTCCACTGAGTTATTCGCATGGCAAGCCTTGCCATAGGAGTAACTTGCACTGTGGAGGCCATGTGGCCCAATAACATTAGAAGTTGATGAGCTGTGGCTGTTTCCTTTGAGTGAATCAAGTTTGCCAACAGAGAAAGTGTTTCTGCCCGATCGTCGGGGAGAAAGGCTTTTGTGAGGTTGGTGTTCAATTCTGCTCCTATGAATTGAAGGCAATGAGAGGGAATAAGATGGGACTTTTGATAATTGATGAGAAATCCCATGTTGTGAAGGAGTGTAATGGTGAGATTTAAAGAAGTTAGAACTCCTTCTTGAGACTGACTTCTGATGAGCCAGTCGCCTAGATATGGAAAAACATGAACACCTTGTTTGTGCAAGTGTGTTGATATTACTGCTAGACATTTGGTGAACACTCTGGGAGTAGAGGCCAGGCCGAATGGCAGAACTCTGTTATTGGAAATGTTGATGACCCACCATGAAGCGCAGATACTTGCGATGAGGAGGGAATATTGAAATGTGAGCATAAGCATCTTGGAGATCCAGAGAACAAAGCCAATCCCCTGCTTGAAGAAGTGGAAGCATGGTTCCTAGGGATAACATTCTGAACTTCTCTCTCGAGAAATTTGTTGAGATTTCTGAGGTCTAGGATAGGACGAAGGCCTCCGGTTTTCTTTGGAATGAGGAAATACCGGAATAGAAACCTCTGCCCTGCTGAGTCCTGGGCACTCGTTAGACAGCTCTGGTTCTCAGAAGGATGGATAATTCTTGTCGAACTTGAAGAATATGTTCTTTGCTGAGGGGAAATGTTTTGGTGGAAAATCTGCAGTGATCGAAATGAAATTGAGTTGGTATCCTCGGTGTATTATGGACAGGACCCACTGGTCCGATGTTATTGATGTCCAATTGATGTAAAATTTGGACAGCCTGCCTCCAACTGGTATTTTTGAGTAAGGATTGATGTAGAGGCCTTGTTCTCTGGATGTACTTTCAAAAGCCGGTGGCCGGGCCAGTTGTGGAGCTGGCGGTGCCCTTGTTGTTCTTGCTGTCTTTGCTGAGGTCTCTGCTGAGACCGAGGCTGTCGTGGTCTAGATGTGGGGGGGTAGTATTTACGTTGTCTGTAAAAGAAGGACGTTTGGAGTCTTTAACGTGGAGGGTCATCTGGCCTTATGCGGAGTAGAGTCATGTGGAAGTGAGGACAATTGTCGTAAAGTTTCCATGTGATCTCGCAACTAGGAACTGCATCCTGCACTTTAGAACCAAATAAATTATCACCCAGGCAGGGAAGATCGACAAGTTTATCCTGCACTTCAGGTCGTAAATCAGAGGCCTTAAGCCAGGCCCAGCGTCTTGCGGCGATACCAGATGCAGCAACTCGAGAGGCTGTATCATAGCTATCATAGGCCGCGCTAACCTCGTGCTTCCCCGCTTCTAAGCCTTTATGATAATAGATTGCACAGGTTTCCTGGTACTGGTACTGTGTGGGTAAGGATGGCACAAACTCCATCATCTGTTTCCAGAGGTTCCACTGGTACTGGGTCATGTATAAATGGTATGCTGAGACCTTAGAATTCAGCATTGACCCTTGGAAAACCTTACGCCCCAGTTGGTCAAGAAATCTATTATCCTTTCCTGGAGGTATTGAGAATGGGTTCTTGTCCTCCTGGATTTCTTCTGTGCAGACTCCACTACCACGGAGTGGTGGGGTAGCTGAGTTTTTTTGGTACCCAGAAGTGGGTTGCATTAGATAAGTTGATTCTATCCTTTTATTGACTGCAGGAATCGTACATGGGTGTTCCCAAAGTCATTGCTGCTGCAGTTGTAGAAGAATCTCATGAACAGGAATAGCCAAAGTATGTTTTGGGGGATCCACAAATTGGAGGATCTCCAAAGTCTGCTGTCTTGCATCTTGCTCTGTATGTATTTGGAAAGAGATAGAATCCGCCATTTCCTGGACGAAAATTGGGAAGGAAAGGTCCTCTGGAGGCGACTGTTTTGTTGCAAGAGGTGGAGATGGGTCTGACATGAAGTCCTCTGAGGAAGGGTCGGAGTCAGTGTCAGACCAAGTGTCATATTGAGGCGTCTGGTGAGGAGGCAGAACCTTGGGTAGAGGAGGGACACCAGAGGGTCCTGGAATGGGTTCTTCCTGTGGAAAATCCTGATCTCGTTCTTCTTCTGGGAAAGATGGTAAGGAGGATAGCAAATCATGATATTTTTTAGTTAAGATATCATGTAATGCCCCTTCCCCTGAAGATGGAAGCTGTCATCGATGATTTATGTTTAGCCGATGACTTAAGTTTCGATGCCCTCGACTTTTGAAGTGGCGGTATGGTGGGCGCCGTGGTACAGATGGACATCGTCTGCGATGTCGATGGAATGGTCGATGCCAGAAAGGAAAACTGCGAAATAGGTATCGAGGAAAGCAGCATCGATGATATTGAATAACTTGACATCGATGAAATGTTTTGCATCGAGGTTGGCATCGAGATCGATGTCATAGGTGGTACAGGCTCGATTGGTATAATCGCAGATATCGGCGATGGCGTTGGCATCGGCGTGACCGCCGGCATCGGCATCAGTGCTGGCATCGGCGTGGACGCCGGCATCTGCTTCTGCAAAGTGTCCATTACTATTTTCTGAATAAGGACTGTTAAGTCCGGCATAGTTGATGCTGGCAACGATGGCGATGACTATGATGGCATGGTAGACACCGAGGTTGGCACAGCATCGGAGGATTTTTGGCGCTTTGCGGACGGTTCTGTCGAGGACGGAATCAACAGTGACGTCGAGGGTTGACGATGTCGATGTTTGTGTTTTATTCTCGGTTCTATCACTGACCTTGTCGATGACATGGACGCGGTCGGTGAAGTAGCATCCCCGGATCCTTCGACGTGTTTTTTCTTTATCAAGAGTTTTTTGGTACCTCCTACGGGAGAGGATTTCGTCGATGTAGATGGCGATAGAATTAGCTGCAATTGAAAAAGATTGGCCATCTTTTCAGGTCGAAGTTTTCGACCCCTTTGGGGTCATTTCCTGACATTGGTAGCATGAAGCTATCTCATGCTTTTCCCCCGAGACAGATCACACATTCTGAATGCGGATCTGTCACCGACATGGTTCAGTTACAAGAAGGGCATTTCTTGAAACCGGAGGCCATGTTGGCATCGACGGCCGTCGAAATTCTGAGAAAAAAATTTACCAATGAAAAATGAGAATTCTATAAGACTTTTGTCACCGTCCAGTAACAAATGTGAAATGAGACCCGATGTGGGAGAAAAATGGAAAATTTAGAATGACTTTTTAGTCAAATTGTGAGAAGTCTCACAGGGCTTCCGGTAACCGTGATGCTAATGGCAGCGCGGAAAATCGAAGACTGGAGTGAGACCCCCTGTGGCAGAGAATATCATGGCATGCTGGGCTGTAGCCTCAGGCTGCCAGTCAAAAGTTTCTAGAAACTTTGACAGAAGTTTTCCCGCGATAGGGCTCCGTCAGTGACATCACCCATATGTGAGGACTAGCATCCTGCTTGTCCTGGGATAAAGAATAATTTTGAAATAAGTCTAGATGAGGTGATTGCTACGAGAAAGATTTTAACGTTAAATCTTTCACTGTTGCCTGACCTAAAGACTTGAAAGGAGCCTTAGTTAAAACCCGCAATACTAAGGTTAAATTCTACTGTAGAACCATTGCTTGATTGGAGGGTGTTAAATTTTTATCCCACATAGGAAACATGCAACATCCTTTTGGGAGATATAAGACTACCCTTAATCATCCTATGAAAGCATGAAATTGCTGCCACTTGTACTTTTAAGAGTTTAAGGCTAAACCTCTATCAAAACCTCTCTGCAGAAATGAAAGAATATGGGGGACAAGCGAAGGAGAGAGGAGTTGGCCGTTCGCTTGCTGATGGCCTCCCAGGTGCCGGGAACCTGGAATTGACATCCCTCCGGTGAGAACAGCTGAGTTGCGGCGAGTGACGTCAGCTGGGCGGGCCTACCTCCTATAAGACCGGGGGTAGGGCGGCGCCCCGCCGCCGCCGGCGCGGCTTAGTCCGGGGTCCGGGACATACTTCTTTTATTGTTTACCTCATGGGAAGGAAAAGGAAAGCGAAGTCGCAACTTCGTCTCCGGTGCCCTATCATCGGCACTGGCCCATGGACCATCACGTGACAAAGACGGATGGAAAACGCCGAGTGAGGACACTGTGGAAGCTGTATCTTTGGCTTCCTTAAGTCCTGGCGAAGGACAGAGATCTCCACCGCAACCGAATCCAGAACTGGTAGGAGCAGTTCATGAAGATTCAAGCTTGGTAACACAAGCAGTAATCTCACGAACTGAAAATAATGATTATGTTATTATACAGAATCCAGTAGAAATTAAGCTCCCAGTTGAATTTGAAAGTAATATTAGTCCTAATGAAATATCTGACAATATTACACTGTTAGATCTAGGGCGGATGATATCGAGATTGGATAGTAATATTGTGAAAATGAATAAGTCATTGTCAACAGTAATTAATAGAAATATTGTGGTAATTGAGGAACAAGGGAGGAAAATATCTAAGTGTGAGAAAGAAGTAGATACCTTGACATCAAAAATGCAGTTAATACAGAATTCTGAAAATGTATTTATTAAAGATAGTTTGGTAATGCATAAAGAGATCGAGCATGTTGAAAATCTCTACAGATTGAAAAACCTCAGGATACTGAATTTTCCCCAAACTCGTTTGTTATCACCCTTTGAGATGTTTAAAAAATACCTGAAAGAAATTTTATTATATGGGGAAGAGGAAATACCAAAGGTGTCTAAAATTTACTACTTTCCAAGGAAAGTTGTAAAAAATGTGGTAGAACAGAGGAATGAAGAAGCTACTTCCCACAGTATAGGTATATCAACTTTCCTAGAAGAATCTCTAGATGTGATTACTAATAGGGCAACCCTTTTATTTCATTATTGGCTGAACAGGACAAAGACATATTATTTAGAAAATTTTTTAGAAACAAAGATATATTATTTTGTGGGCAGAAAGTCCAAATATTCCTGATGTGGCACGTGCCACTCAGGCTAGGAGGAAGTATTTCCTTTCTTTGAAAAGTCGGGTGCTCGCACTTGGGGCAACCTTCTTTTTAAAGTTTCCATGTTTTTGTTACGTGACCTACCAAGGGAAGAAATTTGGATTTACTGACCCTACTCATTTGGAAACTTTTTTGATTGATAAAAATCCAATCCAGATATCAGAGGACGACGGTCCAGGAAAAAATGAATAAAACTCCCTCTCCTTAAAATGATATTGTCCCAAGAATGCCCAGTTATGGGCACAACTTAGGAAATATATATGTATTGAATTTATTTCATACATGGTATTCTTGTTTTTCCCTCATTTATGGGAATGTGATATAAATAATGGAGATATGGTTGTAATTACTTGAGAGATGGTTGATGATTTGTACCACATTTTTCTTGTATTTTCATGGTTAACTACTGAAGAAAATAATAAAGTTTAAATTAAAAAAAAAAGAAATGAAAGAATATCTCCAATTTGTGCTCTCAATTTATTCTGCTGCACAAACTCTCAAAAATACACCAAACTCTTACATAAGAAAATGAATTGGATCTTTTCTTAGAGTTTAACATTGTGCCAATTACTGAAGGGAACAGCCTTTTTTTTTTTTTAAACTAACTTTGCTCTCTCAATATCAAATGTAAGTGAGAACAGAGTTGAGTCCAACATCTCTAGGGCCCCTGATGAAGTAGACCTTTATAATGAGGAAGATATAGGGGCTGATCTAACAGTCTCTGTAAATCCGTGTACCATGGTCTTTGTGGCCAAATGGAAGCTACTAGTACTACTAATGCTCTTTCCTTCTCTATCTTCTTTATTATCCACACTATTAGCAGCCATGGGTCAAACATGCACACTGACCTCTCTCCTGTCCACCTCTGCAGCAATGCATCTATTGCTTCACTACCGACCTCTCTGTCTCGATCGTAGAACCTCTTCACTTTCATGTTTTTTCTGCTGCTCAAAATTTTCACTGCTTTTTCCCTTTAGAAGCATCTGAAAAAGTAGCAGCATCAACCTTAAGGCCCTGGTCTCTAGCCAATTTATGGATCACAAACTCTGGTCTTGTGACCAGTAGCCTTGAACATATTGTTTTTGGCAATGTGCCCTCCCCCCAACCTGTTAGACTGGCATCTGTGGTTAGTGAAACCCAATCTAGGCACTCCAAGGGCATTTCTTTCTGAAGGTTTGTGAATGTATCCACCAGCTTAAAGATTCCCTGACTGTAGGACAGGGAAGACTAAATTCGAACCTCTGACTTTGGGGTTTCACCTCGTCAACTGCAAAATCTGAAGAGGCCTTATATGTGCTCCTGTACATGGGACTAGATCCAAAGTCAATGTCATGGTGCCTAAAAGCTGCAGCTATGTCCAGGCAGTTGGAGACTGTTCTCCTATGAAATGCTCCACCTGCGAGCAAATCTTTGAGATTCTCTTCTGAGATAAAAAAGACCATGCTTTCTAGAGTATTGAAAAAATTTCTAGATGCTTTATTGATTGAGATGGCTGTACATTGCTCTTTCCAAAGTTGATTATCCAACCTAAGTGCTGGAGCAAAGACACTACTAATCTCATTGAGGGCATCCCCTCTGAATATGTGTCTTAGATCTTAACAACTAATTGTTTAAATATGGGTGGACCATTATACCTGCCTTCCTAAACAAGCACCATCATCTTTGAAAAAGTCTGGGAGCCATTGCCACCCCAAATAGTAGGGCTCTGAACTGATAATGCTGCCTGATTATACAAAAATGGAGATGCTTTTGAATGTTCTTTCAATGGAATACAGAAATATGCCTCTTTTAAATCAAGCGAAGTAAAAAATGTGTCTTTCTGAACTGATGACATTACAGAATGAAGGGTTTCCATGTGAAAGTGTGGGATACGAAAACTTTTTTACATATTTTAGATCCAAAATTGGTCTGAAAGAACCATTCTTCTTTGGGATTATAAAATAAATGGAATAACTTTCTCTTTGTTCTCTGAAGGGCCCAAGGGATTTTGGTTGTAGCATTATCAATTTGTTTAATGTTGAATGAACTGCCGCCACCTTCCTTGGGGAATGGGCAGGAGAAACTACAAAATATTCCCTTACCAGAAAATTCAAATCTGGGACATAGCCATTCTATGCAGTTATTCGCATCCATACTCCCCAGCGAAATTTAAGGTCAGCAGGCAAAGATCTTCTCACAATCCCCTCAGTTTCCACAGCCAGACTTACATCTGTTAGAGAAAGGGCGGTGTCATTAGCAGGTCCAGGTCTTTGGAATTCCCTACCCGTTGAATTAAGGCTTCAGGGTAGCTTAAGAGTTTAAGAAAGCTGTGAAAACCTGGTTATTTGTTCAAGCTTTTCAAGCAGTAGCTAGTTAGAAGCATCATTTTAGTTTAGTTCTTTTTATAATTTTAGTTTTAGATTTGAGCATCTTTTTAATTTACTTATGTATTAGTATTTTTATGATTGCTTTTCTTGTTTTTTTATTAAATTTATGTACTTTTTATTTCTTTTTATGCATTATGTACTTTTTATTCCTTTTTATGTATTTTATGTTTTTACTATTTTAAGAAACATTGTTAAACCCGGTGTAAAGGAATGCACCAACACCGGTATAAAAACAACTAATTCAAATAAATAAATTCAGTATAATTTCTAAGATCCATTGATCTGACGTAATGTGGATCACTCATCATAAAATGCCTGAAGCCAGCTCCCTATCTGCTTTAGACAATGAATCCGCAGGGCCTCATTGGGAGGTCTTTGCGGCATTAAAGGCCATTTGACTCAGTGTGAGGTCTTCTAGCCCCACAAAATAACTGTATTCTCCCTTTCCCTTTTGAAATTTGTGGGGCTACTCGCTTACCAGGTCTATAACTTCTAGCTTCAGAAAACCGGCTACAGCCTCTGAATGCACAGAAGCATGTTCTAGATTTATCTTCAGGTAAATGCTGAGGCTTAGACATCCATTTTCCTCACCAATTGGTCAACCTTGTACCCAAAAAGATATTTACCTTTGAAGGGTAAATGAAAAGGAGAGATTTTGACCACATATCTATGGCACAGTTATGGAGTCACAGAAGTCATCTTGCACCCACAGAAAGAGCTATTGATCTGGCAGACACTTATCAGATCATATAAAGCATCTGAAAGATAGGGGAGTTGCTGACTCAAGTCTCGCTGACCCTTTGCCTCAGAAAGCTGCTAAATCAGTCAAAGCAAGGCTCTTGCAACATAGCTTGAGCATATTGCAGTTTGAAGGGAAAGAAATTAGCAGAAAAAACATGTTTCAATAAAAATTCTAATTTCCTATTCTGAGGATTCTTTTAAGGTAGCACCACCCTCTACGGGAACCATAGTCCTCCTGGCCATAGCCACCATCACTGCATTCACTCTGGGCTGTTGAAAAAGAAGCTCTTGTACATCCAATGGAAAGGGATATCATTTATTAAAAACCCTCTTGTGCCTAAAGCCAGCCTCTGGGATCTCTCATTCCGAAGAATACAATGGTCTCTATGTCTGGATGCACAATGGTGTCTATGTCTGGATGCAAGGAAAAGGCTGAAGAGGAGCTACGCACCCCCTTTAAAATTGGGTCCCAAGCTGGAGGGTCCTCTACCTTATTCGCAGATAAACATAATGCTGAAGAAACCTGAAATATCAGCACTGCCATTTCCTTCTTATGAGTCTTATCAGCTCCTCTTCCTCATCCCAGACTGAACCTCCCCCTCTTCAATAGAATCTAGGCTGCTTCCTACTCTTTCATCCTCAGTTTTTAAATATGAGAGGCAGTTCAGCTCCGGGGAGACTATACCTGACTCCTCTGGCTCCCATCTCTTCATCTTCTGTAACTTACAAAGAACTAAGGAAGCGGGGCTACTCTGAGCAAGAAGTACTCCCCCAACTCACTCTGCCCCTGTAGGGCTTGAAAAGCCTGATGGAGAAATTTTAAAAATTCCAGAGAATAGGTTCCCCCGAAAATGCTAAGGATCTCTTGAGAGTGCTCTGCTGAAATACCTCCTCTGGAAGCAATTTTGGAGGTCTCTGTTTAAGTGCTGCACTTCCCCTTACAGACAACGGAACAGATTGCGATGGCTTCAAGACAGCCACCGCGTCCCTCTTCAGCCGTTATATTTGCAGGTTTCTAAGGCCTTGAGAACATCTGGGGCTGTCATGGGAGAGGATTTAGCAGCAGATCCTGGCTCACCTGACTGTTTCTTAGAGGAAGAAACTGACTGCAATGTCTCCAGGAAGTCACCATTCTTTGGCAGACAGAGCACACACTGCCCTCACTAAGGAAGAAGCGCCTGTATCCACAAGAGAAGCACCGGTGATTTTCTTCTGTTATGATGCTGAGCCTGTTACACTAGCCAGACAAAGTGCAAAGAATCTGCTCTAGTCCTCAAAAGAAAGCAGTCTCTGATAAGAATCTCCTCATACTTCCTCATTGCATCTAAAGCCTCAACCTAAACCTGTAAACAAAAAGGCAAGAAGCTGAAATGGCAGCCCTGGCGCACTTCACTTCAGAGATATAAGTCAACAGAAGCTTGGCCATTAAGGAAAAGACAGAAGCCGGGGGTTTTAAGCCCATAATAGTATAAAGGCTATCTCTTGAGTTTTAAAATTCTATCCTGGCTTAAGAAGAGTTCACTCTCAAATGTCCATCCAGTAGTTGGAGGCATGAAATACATAACATGTGATGTCAATAAAGAGAGAAAGAACTCTGCCTTCAACTGCTGGATGAGAGGACATAACCCATATAATTTCAGGACTGGTGTTATTTTATCTTTGGAATATTGTCAGCTCACACGTAATAATTCTTATAGTTATGTAAAATCTATTAATGGAAACGAGGGTCAGAATCTTCACAAAAATTCTTATGTGGGAGGAAAATTGAAAATAAGTAAAATGGTTTTTTTTATGACGGTGTGCATAAAGTCAAATTCACACCAGGGATTTATTATACTTGAATTTCAATAAAAATTTAACATAACAGAGGAGATAGAGGGCACTCCGGCCTCGCATCCCTTCCTAAAACAAAAAACATATCCAAATATCCACCTGTTAGGAAGGCTGAGCAAATCTTAACTGTCTAGAGTCAGGAACCACACTGACTCCAGCTTTTCTTCTTACAACTTAACTTTAATTAACATTAATAGCACTTTTAGTAGGGGAAGAGTCAAGATGGCGGCACACTGAGGTCACGTGTGCGAGTGGCTCCAGCTTGGTTTCGGAAAATTGTTTTTCCTTAGTTGAAATGCCCCCTAAGCGAAAAGGAAAGGTACGGGTGTACCCCTCTGCTCCTCTCCCTTCCCCGATACACCAGCTGGAAATCATTTGTTTTATGGCCTCACCAGCATTCACTCCGAGAGCTGAAGAGCCTCATGTGCGGGGCAGTTTGGGAGAGTCGTCCACTTCAGCAGAGGAGGCGTCTCTGAGCCCAGAACTCAGACAACCACCATCGCAAAGGGAAAGCATGGTGATCACCTCCGGAGCGCCGGGAAACAACTTCATTTGCGGGTCAAATGCAGAAGGAACAATGCTGACCGCGGCAATGCTGGAGTTGGCTACATCTTTGGCGGTCTCCCCGGCTAAGTTGACCAGTGGAGGACCATCAGGTACCGGGTTAGAGGCCAGGGTGCCGAGTGAAAACCCAGATGTGGGGGATCTGCTGACCACACTGGGGGTCACTAGCGGCACCGAGCCCTTTAAGATCCCAGCTCGCCCCGAGGTGGTGACTTTAGGTGCTTTGTGGGACCTTGTGGCCGGTTTCGCGACAACATTAAACAAGATCATTCTGCTTCCAAATGCCTACAAACATTATTGGAAATCCAAACGCAGGTAATTTACTATCAGCTAAAGTATCCGGTATAGAAGAAAAAGAAAAGAAAACTCAAGAATTTAAAGCTGCAACAATTAAGAATAGAGAAGCTCTGGCAAGACGTATAGAATGTCTAGAAATTAATGCTAGACATCTTAATCTACATTTCCTTAACTTTCCCAGAGTGGTTGGAGAGATTCCCTATCTGACAGTGAAGAAATTTCTGCAAGATATCTTGGGGTTTACTACAGACAATTTACCTTCGATAAATATCTGTTTTTTCCTTCCAAAATCTACATCCTCTAGAATGGCTATAAATGTTCAAAATGATTTATCTAATTTTTTAGAAAATTCTGCAATGGAAGTCATAGACAGGGGAACACTATTAGTCTCTTTTATTATCACTGCTGATATAAATCAAGTGATGAAAAGTTATTTCATGAAATATCCGATTAATTTAGAGTCTTCTATAAAGATATATCCAGAACTAGCCTCAACTACTCAAGCACAACGTAGAGGGTTTCTAACCCTCCACCAAGATACCATTGCATTAGGTTTTTCCTTTCTACTTGGGTTTCCTTGTAAATGCGTAATTAGAAAAAAGAGGATGAGTGTTTTATATTTTTCTCACCCAAACAGTTAAAATTGTTTTTGGAGACTAAGAAACCGGCTACTTCTTCTTTGTTAAGCATGTAAAATAGAATAAGAACATAAGAAATTGTGATGTTGGGTCAGACCAAGGGTCCATCAAGCCCAGCATCCTGTTTCCAACAGAGGCCAAACCAGGCCACAAGAACCTGGCAAAGAACCAAACACTAAGAAGATACCATGCTACTGATGCAGTTAATAGCAGTGGCTATTCCCGAAGTAAACTTGATTAATAGCCGTTAATGGACTTCTCCTCCAAGAACTTATCCAAACCTTTTTTGAACCCAGCTACACTAACCACATCCTCTGGCAACAAATTCCAGAGCTTTATTGTGCGTTGAGTGAAAATGCTGGGCAATTGTGTTAATGCCTTACTTTTGCAATTTTTCCTTAATGATTCTCTCTCTAAATTGCAGCTACCTCCTCAGATTTCTTATATTTTTTTCTGGGAAGTGGATTAGAGATTATGCCTGAAATGTTTTGGTTTATTAAGATTGATGTGTTTATCCACAGATTTCTGTAAACAAACTTTTTTTTTGTTTGTAATTCAAAGTTTTATAAAGAATTTAAAAAAAGTAGCACTTTTAGTAATAGCGACTGCCTATCTTTACAGTATACTTCCAATTCCTTCTAGTTTGATCAGAGAGATTTACAGGGCTGCCTTCTCCTGGAGACTTAGAGGCTTCCTTATCCCAGCTGGGTCATGTTTTTATCCAGCCCACGCTGGTCCCACTCTCAGGACTCTCTCCCCTGTAGGATTTAAGATGGACCAGGTCCTACACAGGTAAAAGGGGGAATATAAGGTCACTTCATCACACCACACTGATAATTTACTGTGGCCTCCGAGGATATTAATTGTTTTTTCCAATCATTTGATGTCGTCTCTTTCTATACCCATTCTTTACAGCACTCTGAACATAAAAACCCAATAGACTTTACCCAATGCTTTTTTAGCATCAATAGCAATAAAATCAATGGCATTTTGTTTTGCTTCACCATCTATATTAGGTTATGAAGCCTTTGTATAGTATCAGAAACTTGCCTTCATGAATGAATCTAGACTGGTGTTCATGAACTAGATTAGGCACTAATTTGTTTGCTGAGATTTTTGCTGATAGTTTTATATTTGTATTTAGTAATGATATAGGTCTGCAGGACCTATATAGTGTTTCATCTTTACCTTCTTTGTTGATCATTTTAATGCCAACCCTCTTGAGGGAGGATGATTAATTCCCACTATGACAAGAGAGAATTAAATAAGGCAGCAGGTTCTCCCCCCTTTTTTTTTTTTTTTTTTTTTTTAATAAAATCGAGAGGGAAGCCCATCTAGACCTGAGGATTTATCCAGTTTCAGTGACTAAATGACCATAATTATTCAGTCTCTTATCTCCCCATCAAGTCTGTTTCTCTCCTTAATGGGAAAGTCAATAGTACAATATCATGCAAATATGTGTCAACATCTATTTTAGAATTCCTTGCATATAGTTCCTGATAAAACTGGGTGAATTTTTCAGTAATTTTTATATTCCCAAAAAGCATATTTCCTTCCTGATCTTTAATTTGCATTATTTGGTTTTGCTCAATTTTATTTTTTAGTTTGAGCATGAGCATCTTACTGGTTCTCTCTACTTCCAGCTTATTCGATGCTCATTTTGAAGTCTTATATGTTGTTTCTCAAGTTTTATGATAGACTCCTATAAATTATTAACTTTTCTCTTTGTTACAAACCAAGCTCTTAATTCCACTCTGAAGATCAATTAATACTGGTTTGGTCTGCAGGTCTTTGAGTCAGATGAAGAAACTGCAGATAGATCTGATATAAGACATCCGAAAGGTGGGAAAATGGAGATTTTAATCTGCAGCATGTGGATTGGAGGAGTATCCCTTCTGCAGAATCTGTAAGTAGTAGAGAAATTGTGAATGCCCACCAAGAGACTCAGCTTAAACAAATGATAATGGAACCAATTAGGGTACTCAAGAATTGGAGACATTATATCTAATGTCCAGGTCAGTATCCACCTGAGCATCAGTGGTTTGATATAATGGACAAGGCAGAGAGAAGTCACACAAAGCTTAACGTTCTCAATTTAAAAAATGCTTACTATGGTTCAAGCTGGAGATTTGGAGAAGAAATGAAACAGTGGGCCAAATTAAATAGAGCTACAGTAATGGCAATAAATCTTTATGTAAGAAAAATAAATAAAGAGGAAAAGGAAATCAATATGGTTCTCCAACAAGGTGGCTAACAAAATAAAGCAAAAAGATCAGCATTCAAAAGTATAAGGATTTCAAAAGAATACAGGGAAGAATATATGGTGAAGCTGAAAAGACAAAACAAGAAATCAGGGTGGAAAAAGCTCAGGTGGAAGAAAAGATTGGTAAAGAAGTAAAGTGGTAACAAAATATTCTTCAGATATATCAGAACAATGATAAAAGGAGACAGGGAGCAATGTGTAGAGACAGACAAAAAACAGGAACAATAAATACTTGTTCTGTGTTCATTAAAGACCCTGGACGAGGACCACTGCTGATCGGCAAAAGTACAAATGGGTGTGGGGTAGATATCACCCCATTTACAGAAGTGTGTGTTTGGGTGAAACTGCAAAATGGACAAGGCCATTGAACCAGATGAGATTCATCGCAGGATACTAAGGGAGCTCACAGAGGTGCTGGTGGATCTGCTGAAAGATCTATTCAATAGATTATTGGAAAACAGAGTGGTGCTGCAAGATTGGAGAAAGGCAGCTGTAGATTTTTGAGTAGTCTGCAACAGCCGTCATGCATCACGAATGATGCTTTAAAATATTTATTATATAATTTGAAGCACTTACCAACATTAAAATGCCTTATTAATCTGTATTATGGTAATTGTTACATTTATTGCAATTTATAAAAACACAATTATGTAAAAAAGTAAATAAAGAACACTTAACAGAAACATCTGATCCAATCATGTAATAAAACAAATATCAATGTATTATTTTATGAACCCTCTTTGCAAAACTGCACAGAATATCATAACTAAATTAATTCTTTGATTCGGTCTTCACTGAGGAAGATGTAAGAGAGATAACCATGCAAAAATGATATCAGAGGAACTGAAACAAATCTCAGTGAACCTGGAAGATGTAATAGGTCAAATTTACAAACTAAAGAGTAGCAAATCACCTGGACCAAATGGTATACATCCCAGAGTGCTAAAAGAACTGATAAATGAAATTGTGGACCTGCTAATAGTAATGTGTAAACTATCATTAAAATAGTCTATGGTACCTGAAGACTGAGGGTTGCCAATGTAATGCCCAATTTTTAAAAAAGGGCTCAAGGGGTGATCCAGGAAACCATAGAACAGTAAGTGACGGCTGTGCAAGTTAAAATGGTAGAAACAATCAAAAAGAACAAAATTACTGAATATATAGATGAGTATAATTCAATGGAACAAAGTCAACATGGACTTAGCCAAGGGAAGTCTTGCCTCACCAATCTGCTCATTTTTTTTAGGTCATAAAGCAGAGTTATTTAACTAAAACAGATGTTCTCAGAGGACAGCAGGATGTTAGTCCTCACACATGGGTGACATCATTGAATAGAACCCTGATCTGGAACTTTGATCTTAAAGATTATAGAACTTTCAAACATGTCCTATTGAGCATGTTCAGCTGTAGTCAGCACCTTCCCCCCCCTAAGCAGAGCTCCTCAGTCCATGATATAGCGAATACATGGAGAAACCAACTCCCAGGGGAGGCGGGTGGGTTTCATAAAGACTAACATCCTGCTGTCCTCTGAGAACACCTGCTACAGGCAAGCAACTCTGCTTTCTCAGAGGATAAGCAGGATGGTAGTCCTCACACTTGAGTGAATCCCAAGCTATTGGGGAACCCTATTTTTGGGGCTGCCCAGATTAGGGAAGACCTGCCCCTCTACACCTCAATGAGGACAGCTCCTGATGTAGAGGGAAGACCTGCCCCTCTACACCTCGATTGGGTGTTCATATGGTGATCCAGTGCCAGTACCCTCTGGTGTTAAATTGTTTTATAAGGGAAGAGACTTTGCTTTGGGACTCAGGAGGAAGTGTTTGGCTACCCCTTCCTACCTGAAGGAAATATCAGGAGCTGATGTTCCAGAAGGATCCCTCGCATTGGGGATCCAGATAACAGGAAACCAAACCAAGGGACCTAAACTGTGAGTAAGAACTTTTTTTGTCATCACCAAGGACATCCACATGGAGTGATGTCCTTGGAGAGAGAGAGAGGATTTTCTACTCTCTGTGCCAAGAATGTTTTATCTGTTTTCATCCACGGTTGAAGTGGTACTTTCTTTATTCTTCACTTTTCCACACTCTGAAGGATGGAGATATCCAGGGTCCTCATCAGAAAATATCTTATCCAGATTGAGATAAGTAACTGAAATCAAGTTAATATTACCTGTGGAGCTAATGACAAAGTAAGTTATGCCACCACTATTATCTGAAAGTAAACTTTGATTTGGATCCACCTCGGCATCTAGTGTGGTTTTTGCACCACGAGCCCACAGAGTGAACTTTATTATGAATTACTCCTTTCCCACAAGTACATGGACTCACAAGAGACAGCTTTAGCACTCGGGGGGCCTTGAAAGGAAACTTTCCCCGCATCCAACAAAGGATCTCACACCTTAGAGGGAAAAATGTGTCTATAACTGACCAGGGTCCCTGCCCCAAAGAGAAATCTTTTGTGGCCCCAACCATGCAGGACAGGAACACTGGGGTGAGGTTACACAACTCTACAGTGCTTGTTGTTATTCATCTTTTGTATTATCTTTTTGCTTAGCAAGTGCTCAAATAAACATACTATCAAATACCTGGATCCTGTTATATTGACTCAATGTATGTCACAGAAGCCCCTCGGTATCTCCCTTTTTCCTGAGAATCAGACCAGAGGTAGGCCTGTGGGAGAACAGGCAGAGTGTGTGCGTGAGTCAAGGTTGCAGACCACTGCAGAAAAGTCAAACCTCCCAAGGGACAAAGAGGCAAAATGGCAGATTTCCCACCAAAATTGCCACACCCAAACTCTCCAACTTAGGACCTAGCCGAGAATCAGCGATGGGAGTCTTTGCGCTATAAAGCAGACCCCTGGGACCTTCCCTGCTCGCATGCAGGAAGAACAGAGAAGCCCTGCGGTGGTAGCAGACCGCCAACATGTGCTGTGCCAGTGGATGCGCTCAGCCCTCTCTATCCTAAAGGCATGATCTAACAGAACTCCCTGCCCCCAGGTGAGACTTGCCTAGTCGGGCCAACAAAGCAAATTCAGCCCTGCATCTGCCTCCTGCCCAGAACTAGGCCTCAGATATGCACTGCTGGGCTTTCAAGTTCTTCCATGCTGAATCTGCTGGGGTTTTTTTTTGTTTTGTTTTATTTACTGCTTCTTGGCAGGCACAGAGAATAGGAGGATTCTCTCTCACTGGCTGGAAGTTGAAGCACATCAGCTTCTATGTCTCCCTTAAATCCTTCCAAAATCATCTTGAATTTTTTTTTTTAGTTTTAATAATTTTATTTGATAAAAAACACAATCATACAATGCCACACAAAAAAAATTAATGGGGAGTAATACAATTCTTTATCCTCAAGATATTTAAAGGAAGCATATTCATGTGAAACATCTTATGCAAACGAATCAACTTGTTGCAATATCGCAGTAAAAGATGCATTTAAGAACAAAATTACAAGGGCATATACCTTTCCTTACTCCCAACCTGACAAGACACTACAACCAGGGAAGCTCAGTTATCTTCCATTGGAGTCTGTGGCCTTCCTGTTCAAATTCTCACCAGAGAATTTAAAAAATGGGTCCCAAATCTTTGGAACATAATGGTATTTGTCTCTCACATAAAAAGTCACTAATTCCATTGAAAAGACTCTCATATGGTTTGAATCCATAGTAACATAGTAATGATGGCAGAAAAAGACCAAATGGTCTATCCAGTCTGCCCAGCAAGTTTATAATGGTAGTAACTGCTGCTCCATACAGGTTACCCCATGCTCCATACGGGTTAGCCCTCATCTTAAGAGTAGTAATATTTACAATCAAAATCAAACTATCAAACCCATAACAAAATTACTGTTAGCAACATTTTTACAGGATGAGCAACCTTTTTGATAATTCAGACAATGCTGCTTCAGCATGCTTTGCATTTGGACTTGGCCATGCCTTCTGTTAAGGGTGGTAACTACGGCTCCGTACAGGTTACCCCCATGCACCCTTTTTTCATTTCCAACCTCTAGCCCTTAGGAATCTGCAATGTTTATCCCATGCCCTTTAGAATTAGTTTACTGTTTTCATCCTCAGCACCTCTTCTGGAAGGGCATTCCAGGCATCTACCACCCTCTCTGAAGACATATTTCCTTATTTTGGTTCTGAGTCATACTCCTTGGAGTTTCATTTTGTGATCCCTATTTCTAGTTTCCTTTCCAACATAAAAGGTTTGAAGTTTGTGCACCATTAAAACCTTTCAGGTATCTGAAGGTCAGTATATCATCTCCCCTGCACCTCCTCTCTTCCAGGGTATTCATATTTAGATCCTTCAGTCTCTCGTAAGTCTTCCGATATAGACTCCACACCATTTTGGTCACCCTTTTCTGGGCTGCTCCATCCTCTATCCTTTTTGAGATAGGGCTCCAGAACTAAACACAATACTCCAGGTGAAGCCTCACCAAGGACTTGTATAAGGACATCACCACCTTTTTCCTGCTAGTTATTCCTCTCTCTATGCAACCCAGCATTTTTCTGGCTTTAGCTATTGCTTTGCCACATTGCTTCGCCACCTTCAGATTGTCAGGCACTATTACCCAAGGGCCCTTTCTCCCAGTCGTGCACATCAGTCTTCCCCCCCCCAATCACATACAGTTCTTTTGGATTACTGCTCCCCAGAGGAATGACTCTGCACTTCTTGGCACTGAATCCCAGCTGTCAAATTTTTGACCAGTCTTCAAGCTTTCTTAAATCACTTTTCATTCTCTCTATTTCTTTAGGCATGTCCTTATTATCAACTGCAAATAGACAAACATTACCTTCTATCCCCTTCTGCAATGTTGCTTACAAAGATATTGAACAGAGCCGGTCCCAAAATCAGTTTTGCCAGCAAAGCTCCAGGCTTGTTACAATGTCCATAGTATTTCTGTCTTGTAAAGCACAATGACTTCTCAATCTGCTGACCTTGTAATTGGGCAAGCTCATCCCTAGCTAACTGCAGCCTTCTGTAAGTTTTATTGGAAAAATCAGCCTTATGTTTAGTTTCAAGGTCCTTAATTTTCTGTAATAGAAGCATTTGCTGGGTTCGCAATTGGTTCTTAATATGACTCACAAAGGATATCACTTATCTCCTCGAAACTACTTTTCACGTTTCCCACTGCAGCCACGGGTCATAATCAACAGCTGGGTGATGTGATTGAAATTCTTATAATTTTGTCCTAATTACTTCAGAAAAGGTAGAATTCGTTAGAAATGAAAGATTTAACCACCACCTATTCCTCAAAGTCTCATCTTCCAAAAGATTAAGAGTCAAAGAAATGGGATGATGGTCAGAGAAATAGGAGGCTAAGATGTCACAGTCAACTATGGTGTTAAACAGGGAAGAGCTGTGCATCAAAAAGATCAATGTGGCTATCCAAACAATGTCTGAATAAAAAGTATAGTCCTTACTGCTTGGATATTTATCCTGCCATATGTCCCTAAGATCATAAAACTGAAAAATGTTATGAAGGCTCCTCAGAACCGAGAAAACAGTCTGGTACTGCCAGATCTACCTACATCTGAAATAAGACATAAGTTCTAATCCCCTCCCAGAATAACATTTGTAGATGAAACTGTTTTGAGCCTATCAAAGAGTGAAGCAAAAAATTCCTCAAAACCACTGTTAGGGCCATAAAGATTACCAATAGTGTGGTGTTCCCCCATAGTGTACCTTCAAAAATCACAAATCACCCCTCAGGGTCCTTAAAGGACTTTGCAACAGTTAAGTGCGACGATTTATTAATCAGTATATGTATCCCCCCTACTTTTGCAAACACAGACCCTACCCAACCTTTAACTAGCTTATGTTCTACTTTACACATATGAGTTTCTTGCAGAAAGACTAAATGTGCCTCCTGTTTTTTCATCTACTGCAATATCCTTTTCTTTTTTATAGGACTAGAAAGACCTCACACATTTAAAGATACAATTTCAGATCTGAGCAAGACATCATTCATGGTGGAAAAAATATATAGACAAGCAAAAGAACCACCCAGTCATCACCAAGTTTGAACTGCCCACACAGAGAGAATAGACCAATTATACCATCTTGCCCACATATTAAGAATACAAAAGCCATCTTGCATGTGTTCATTTTTCCATTTACCTCCAAACATGCCTGAAGTGTAAAGATTTAACACAGAAACATAAAATAAAACCCTTTCATCAATATAGAACAACTTCACCCCCCAACTCTCCCAACTGTAAGCAATAACATAACTCCCATCCACTCCTATCCCCTTCCCCAACCCTCCCCCACTCCCAGAATGGCTTACAAGAGCCCCAAACCTTATGCATCACTGAGCAGGCAAAAAAGCCAAGCCCAGAACTACTGCAAAAAAGAAAAGACATTATCTGAAAACCAGCAGAAAAGAAAAAGGTAAAAAAAAGTACAAATAAAGTCAAACTGATGTAGGAGTTCAAAATAGAGTGAACCACTGGCATTTGATAAAGAAGACCATCCACTGAAAGTCAAAGCGCTCCAAACAAAAAGAAAGTGAACTACAGAAAATCCACTGAGGATTTATTAAGGCCCCATTTTGCCAGTAAATGATAGAATGCCAGCAAAGATCAGGAGAAAGCTTAGAGAAAAGGAGATCCCATCAGGGATCCATACATGGGGGCTTCGATTCCAGAGCAAGTCTACAACACAAGATAAAATCCAATGGAAGCAAAGTGACACAAAAAAAACCAGTACTGGTGTTCATAGCGAGAAAACACTGCCAGCCATATCCAGTAAGTAGGTTACCCTTCTCAATACAGGAGCAGCCACTGAGGGAAATTCTCACCTAGAATTTATAGTTGCAGAGACATCATAATTTTTAAGAAAGTCTGCGACTTCCTCCAGCGATTAGAACATAACATGCCATACTGGGTCAGACCAAGAGTCCATCAAGCCCGTCATCCTGTTTCCAACAGTGGCCAATCCAGGCCATAAGAACCTGGCAAGGACCCAAAAACTAAGTCTATTCCATGTTACCATTGCTAGTAATAGCAGTGGTTATTATCTAAGTCAACTTAATAGCAGGTAATGGACTTCTCCAAGAACTTATCCAATCCTTTTTTAAACACAGCTATACTAACTGCACTAACCACATCTTCTGGCAACAAATTCCAGAGTTTAATTGTGCGTTGACTGAAAAATAACTTTCTCCGATTAGTTTTAAATGTGCCTCATGCTAATTTCATGGAGTGCCCCCTAGTCTATTACCCGAAAGAGTAAAAAAATGATTCACATCTACCCTTTCTAGACCTCTCATGATTTTAAACACCTCTATCATATCCCCCCTCAGCTGTCTTTTCTCCAAGCTGAAAAGTCCTACCCTCTTTAGTCTTTCCTCATAGGGGAGCTGTTCCATTCCCTTTATCATTTTGGTTGCCCTTCTCTGTAACTTCTCCATCGCAATTATATCTTTTTTGAGATGTGGCGACCAGAACTGTACACAGTATTCAAGGTGCGGTCTCACCATGTAGCGATAGAGGCACCATGACATTTTCCGTTTTATTCACCATTCCCTTTCTAATAATTCCCAACATTCTGTTTGCTTTTTTGACTGCCATAGCACACTGAACCAACAATTTCAATGTGTTATCCACTATGACGCCTAGATCTCTTTCTTGGGTAGTAGCACCTAATATGGAACCTAACATTGTTAACTATAGTATGGGTTATTTTTCCCTATATGCATCACCTTGCACTTGTCCACATTAAATTTCATCTGCCATTTTGATGCCCAATTTTCCAGCCTCACAAGGTCTTCCTGCAATTTATCACAATCTGCTTGTGATTTAACTACTCTGAACAATTTTGTATCATCTGCAAATCTGATTACCTCACTTGTCGTATTTCTTTCCAGATCATTTATAAATATATTGAAAAGTAAGGATCCCAATACAGATCCTTGAGGTACTCCACTGCCCACGCCCTTCCACTGAGAAAATTGTCCATTTAATCCTATTCTGTTTCCTGTCTTTTAGCCAGTTTGTAATACTCGAAAGGACATTGCCACCTATCCCATGACTTTTTATTTTTCCTAGAAGCCTCTCATAAGGAACTTTGTCAAATGCCTTCTGAAAATCCAAGTATACTACATCTACCTGTTCACCTTTATCCACGTGTTTATTAACTCCTTCAAAAAAGTGAAGCAGATTTGTGAGGCAAGGCTTGCCTTGGGTAAAGCCATGCTGACTTTGTTCCATTAAACCATGTCTTTCTATATGTTCTGTGATTTTGATGTTTAGAATACTTTCCACTATTTTTCCTGGCACTGAAGTCAGGCTAACCGGTCTGTAGTTTCCCGGATCGCTCCTGGAGCCCTTTTTTTTTTTTTAATTCTTTATTTATTAAATTTTTCAATATTAAGATACATTTCACAGTCAGAGTAATAAACAAAAAGTAACATAATACTTCCTTCAAAATTTTGATCTATATCTGTGAATTTTTATCTAAAATATACATGTCATAAGAAAAAGAGAATATGATGTGGCTTACTTAACTTCAGAAGCAGTTATTCTAGGAAACTTACAATAAAGATTTATTAATCTCACCATAGTATATACTAATTCCCAGCTCATTAGAGTTTTTAGGGTTGGGCATTCAGGTACGATCTTAACTGGATAGGTTGATTAAAGATAAATTTTTTCCCTTGATATATAATAATACAGGAACATGGAAATCTTAAAATAAATTTAATCCCTTTTTGTTAAGCTTGCTCTCTCATTGTTAAAAATTCTTTCCTCCTAATTTGTGACTCTCGTGATATATCAGGAAACATCCTTATACACTGACCATAAAATTTGGCTTTCTGGTTTCTGAAATATATCCTAAGTAACGAGTCTCTTTCAGAAATAAAAGAAAATTGCACAATGAGAGTAGCTCTAGTCTTTATATCCATCTCAAAAGACTTTTCCAATAGATCGGATAAATCCAAATCTACTTGATTGTCCTGTTTTAGATCATCTAGTACCTGTTTTTGAGGTATATAATAGATCCTTGCAATTGCAGGTATTGCTTCATTTGTGTATTTTAACACATTAACAAGATAACTTTTAAATAAATCTGTTGCAGACATTAAATGAGTTTTAGGAAAATTAAGCAACCTTAAATTTTTCTCCCTCATTTGATTTTCTATAATTTCCAATTTGTCAGTATGTATTTTCTCAGACTTAATTAAGTTTCCTTGTATTTATCTATTTCCTTCACTTTAGTTTCTACAGAGTGTACAGAACCTTCTATTTTATCTATCTTCATCTGATGGGTTACATGCTTATTCAAAACTTCCTGCAATGTTTTTGCCATACTATTTATAGATTTTTGCATTGATAATAGTAAAGTCCCTATTTCTTCAAGGGTAAAATTCCTTGGGGTGATTACGGTTATTCCAGACACTGATCCTTCTTGAATGACTCCATCTCCTCCCTCTAATGGGGCCTGGGCGGGTACAGGCTGTTGTAAAAAACTACCATTTTGATCCCTAGAGTCCATTACTGGACTCTCCGAGGAGCAGGTTAAAGTACCTGCTACTCTCTGGTCTCGCAGTGGAGTATAGTTTAGGTTGAGTCTTGGATCCTCCAAGGAATCAATCCTTACTCTGATCCCGCTTGGTGGCTCCGGTGTTGCTGGTGCTCCCGGGGTCAAAGATGTTTCTTGGGTCTGGAGGGAAATTCCCTGCTCCTGGTCATATCCCTCAGCGACCACCCCTCCTGGGATTTCTATGGGAGTTTTCACAAAGCAATCCTCTATTTTGGGTTGATTACCAATTACAGGTGTAGAGGATAAATCCCTTAGCTTTGCCTTCCTCTTTGTATGTGGCATTACAAAGAGGAGACTCAGCCAGAGTAGATTTTATTTACCCAAAATAAGGAAAACTGAAGAAAAGAAAAAAAAATCTCACCTAGGATCCTTTGCCTTAGTCCAAATATGAAGTCAGTTCCATACCATAAACTCGTGGCTGCAGATTCGATTAACCAAAAATTTCCTGCCAGAGCCAAGCACGCCAAGCTAAGCCAAGCAAAGCCGTGCACCCCTTGGGCGTGCTCGGCTTTGGCGGAGCGCCGGCGGCTGCGGTGCGCCGATAGGACGCTGTTCTTGTAGGCGTCCCAGTCAGCTCCTCCCCCGACGTCCGGGTCACGCTAGGCAGGCAGAATCAGGTGAGAAGGAAATTCACTGGCAGGCTGTACAAAGGCAAAGAATCAAAGCTGCAGCAGCTGGGAGCTTTGTGAACGCCGTTCTTGTAGGCGTCCCAGTCAGCTCCTCCCCCGACGTCCGGGTCACGCTAGGCAGGCAGAATCAGGTGAGAAAGAAATTCACTGGCAGGCTGTGCAAAGGCAAAGAATCAAAGCTGCAGCTGGAGCCCTTTTTTAAATACGGGGGTTACATTAGCTATCCTCCAGTCTTCAGGTATAATGGATAATTTTAATGACAGGTTACAAATTTTTACTAATAGGTCTGAAATTTCATTTTTTAGTTCCTTCAGAACTCTGGGATGTATACCATCCGGTCTAGGTGATTTACTACTCTTAAGTTTGTCAATCAGATCTCCCACATCTTCTAGGTTCACCGTGATTTGGTTCAGTCCATCTGAATCATTACCCATGAAAACCTTCTCCAGTATGGGTACCTCCAACATCCTCTTCAGTAAACACCGAAAAAAAATCATTTAATCTTTCCGCGATGGCCTTATCTTCTCTAAGTGCCTCTTTAACCCCTTGAAACACTCAATGTCCATCCTGCATCACAATTTATGGGTTTGCAGGGTACTGCATGTAGTACTGCAAGGGAATTTCTCGCAATTTGCGTTTCACTTCCTCATAGCTCTGGCGATTGTTTTGCATACCTGCTGAGAAATCAGGGAAAACAAAACATGGTCCCTTAAAAAAATAAGGGATGCTGATTCCAGCACTCGCTGTTTGGCAACAAAGTTATGCAATCGCACAATTATAGCACAAGGTTTACCCTGGGTGGCCAGGTTGTGGGGCTGAGGTTCTATGGGCCCAATCCACCTTTATCTGGTCATTCTTTGCCAATGAGCCTAAAAGATCCAGCTTCCATTATGACACAAAAGCCGCTGCATCACAGCCTTCAATCTGTTCAAGCAATCTAACGATTCTTATATTATTTCTTCTACTACAATTTTCCAGGTCATCAGTTTTATCTTCAACACATTTCAGTGATCTCTCCAACTGATCGATCTTTTTTGCCATAAGCAGTGTAGGCATTTTCCAGGTCAGTGACTAAGATCTAGGCCCTCCAAGTGCTCCTCATGTTCCTTTACGGAAGCCACCAAGTTGCCACTTTTTCCACTATCATCGATAATTTAGCGTCAATGCTCTTAGCCATTTTATCAGAAAAAATATCAAAATACTCTTAAAGGTTTTTCCAGAGGCCATTAGAACTTGCAAAGAGTCATGCAATTCTTCTTCAGATGAGTCATCATCCGTGGCACTACTAGCAGTTTTACCAGACCATTCTCCATTTAATGCCGTTGTCTTCTGTTTTGCCTTAGAAGCCCACATTTTAGTTGTAGATTGCTTCCGGAATCTTTGGCACTCATCTTTAGAAAAGGATTACCCCTCTCAGCGGCAAATATAAGGATTAATGAAGAGAGTCGGGCGGGAGCTCACAAAGATTGCTGTGCACTGACTTACAGTATCACATGTCTCCTACCACTGAAAGTTGTGTTTTTCTCTTCTCTTCCTTTCTGGGGGCCTGGGTTCAAATTTGGGAGTAACCACCTCCAGTCGATCTTTTCAAAGAAGTTTTCTCTTTCTGTCATAGTTCTAGTTCTATCTTTCTCAGTGGGGAGGAAAGGGGTACTCTGCTTCTCCCTGAGAGGTGTTGTAAGGGCTAGGTACCATGGAGTTGCAGGGCCAATTGAGGTGCAGGAAAGTGGGTGGGGATTCAAAATACGATGATATGGAAGATTTAGAAGCATTGGTTCTTGTTTAAAAGTGTTAATGAAACTTTTCCTACAACCTACAGGCTTGCTTGTCGTTACGATGTGTGGCTCGTGGGAAGGCCCCATGAGTTGTCTCGCTTACTGATGCCACTCCCAGCAGAGACGCCGCTTCCAATCACCAGAGCTGCATGGTTGGCATGCCAGCACTACTCCTAGGCCCCATTAGGCTCCTGGGCCTCCCCTCTAGGTGTGTATGCACACACCATGTATCAATTCTTAAGGGGCTGATGGTGGGAACAGCTGTGTGGCAGCGTGGGAACAGCCCCTGACTGATATAAGTTCTCCTGTACCACACAGCTCCTCACTTCAGCAACGGGTCTTCTACTGCTAGTAGTGCGTGTTGGTCCTGTGTTCCTGACTGTCTTCATTCCTCTGCCCTGCCTTCGTAATTGTTTGTTTCTGTTCCTTGACTTGTCCAACCTTGCCTCGCCCAGACTTGCCACTTACAGCTTTGCCTCTTCTTTTCTGTTTTGTCTACTGTCTTCTAGGTGTCTGACTACCCTTGGCCTGACTTCTGGATTCTGATTTCTTGCTTGGACCTGATTACAATTGCCTGCTGTCTGGACCTGACCATGAATGCCTGCCGCCTGGAACCGACCTCTTGCTTGCACCTGATCACATCTATCCACAGCCTGCCCCAACCTTGGCCTGCCTTCGACTTCTCAAGTCTGCTGCCTGCCCCGACTCCGGTGTGCCCTTGAACTCTTGCTTACCTGACTGCCCTAGGAACCCTAAGCTCTGCCAGCTGCCAGAACCCAAGGGCTCAACCTGTGGAGAAGGCAGCAGGTATAGGTGAAGCTCTAGCCTGTCCAGTTTTAGGGTGCATTCACCAACTGTCAGTGTAGGCCTTGTAGGTTTGCCCTTGAGGCTGCGTCAAGTACGCCACAGCAACAAGGGCTCACACTCACACCACACTTCACGGGGATGGTCATTGAAAGGGGGGGGGGTGTGTTCCTATGCTTGGGCTAGGCTAACGAAGACCTGGTGTTCTTTGACTATCCACTTATCTCACGATAGTATGGCTCAGCAGGCTGCATTGAAATGTATGTCCTTAAATGGAAGTGTTTAAATGCTCCCTCTAAACAAATAAAATTACAAAGAGGGATGTGACATGAAAACCTTTTATTATTTTTATACAGGAGACCCATTTTTGCAAAATGAGAGCGTTTATATTAACATCGAAATTTGTGAACTGGGCCTATTTTGCCTTGGGTGGGAAAAAGAAGGGTGGTACAGGGGATCTTATAACCAACAGCTTTCCACTTAATGTACACAAGATTCATAGGAGGGAAGGTTTATCATCATAACGGGCACCATATATAAGCAGCAGATTATGATAGCAACAGTATAGGTTAAGAATGCTCACTAGCTACAATTTGTTTCCTCTTTTCTGTTATGTTTTCTTTTGCAGTAGGTAAGATAGTTATGGGGGGATTTCAATATAGCCACATCTCCAGACTAGTTCAAGACAGGTGGAGTTACTATGCAGCTTCAACACTCTTCTGCACTTTTTTGTCGACATCTGGAGGTATGCCTGTCCACGAGACAGGGAATACATATTTTTCTCTAATCCTCACAATGCTTACCTACCAGGATAGATTATATCTGGCAAAGCACAGATCTACTCAATGATATAGCTTCTGTACAAACTAGTTATTTTTTGGTCGGACCATGCACTTGTCCTTGATACCTTCCATCTACGGCCCAGTGTTCAGCCTTAAAGAAAGTGGGTATTTGATGATTCCCTTTTTAAAGAGGAGGAATTTGTGACCTCTACTAAGGAAGGCATTACAGACTACTTTCACTACAATGGGATTGAGGCGACAAGTGGCAATTTGGTCTGGGATGTGGGTAAGGGGGTGGTTAGAGGGCATATGACTGCCCTGAAGAGTGCTGTTAATCAAAAAAAGGAGGGAAGAGGCTCAGGTAGGAAATTAAAGCTCTGGGTGCATAATATTCAAGCTATCCCTCAGATTCTTTGAGGTGGACACAGATTCACAAGCAAGGCATTTTCAACAAGGATATAGATCGGAAGATAGTGACTTCTATATGGTATAACCACCAGAAATTCTACAACCAAGGAAATAAAATGGGTAGGCTACTAGCTCGTAGACAATGCTTTAGTGACAAATAGATATGTTAAAGAAATTGAGGGAGGAGGGTGGAATGCTGGTAAATAATCCTAAAAACACTGCGGAGGCTTTTGCCTCTTTTTACGGTAAACTTTACTCGCATGTCTAGAGGCCAGAAAAGGTGATTTCTGAATTGGGTTCAGCTAGACTTTCTAAAAATAGATGAATCTAAATCCCTTGAATTGGAAATCTCACATTTTGAAATAGAATAGACCTTCAAGTCTTTAAGTACTGGGAAATCCCCAGGACAGGATGGCTTTATCCTAAATAATTATAAGTTTGCCTCAATTGTTTGCCCAAATTGGTAAAGATGTATAATGGAATTCTAAGGAGGTATATGATTGTTAGCTTCCATATCAGTGATTCCAAAAGAAGTGGAAACGCCCACCAAAATGTAGTTCCTACAGACTGATCTCACTTCTGAACTATGATGATAAAATAATTGCAAATATTTTGGCTAACTGAATTGCCAAATATTTGTTCAAATTAATTCATAAAGACCAGAAAGGATTTATCTCAGGATGTAAAGGGTTGGAAAATATCAGGCGGGTAATATATCTAGTGTACAAGGCTGGAGTGCGAAATCTGGACTCCCTCTTTCTATCTCTGGATGCAAAGAAAGCGTTTGATCATGTAGAGTAGCCTTTTTTGTTTGTTCTGAAAAGAATGAACTTTGCCACAAACATGTTAAAATGGATCTCCCTGTTTATATGAGGCTCCCACTGTCCAAAGTTAATTGAGTCACAAAAGTTCCTGCTAGAGAGAGGGACTGAACTGGGTTGCCCTTTATCCCCATTAATTTTTGTTCTTTTCCTGGAGCCTTTAGCCTGCTTTATTAGAGAACCCTAGATTTTATTTTATGTCTTTCAGAAGACTTTACCTCCCTCCTTCCCCATGGTTCAACCTAGACTTCTCTGGGACTGTGAACCCCTTAGGCGTGCTCGCTGTACTGGGAACACATGTGGCCTGGCCCTCAACCTGTAAAAGTGCTGTCTAAAATCCTGTTGCATCACCAGCGAGATCTACTATTTACTGGAGGCAGAAAGTACTAGATTTCTGTGTGCTGCACTACCTCTTAGTAGTGATAATGATGTCACAGAAGAATTCGGTGTGCTTTGCCTCCATCTGTTAGGAAGATAAAGCCCACTTATATGGACCTACCTGGTCTGGTATAGCAAGACGAAAGCCTTGTTTTTATATGTTGTGTACACAATGGACTTCAACCACTTCGAGTACCCCATACTCTATTTAGTATGCAAGTGCTTGGAATGTAGTCAAGGATCAAACAAGGATTTCTTTGGTACATGTCAAGCTTCAAATAGAAAAAAAAAAAAAAAGAATACACAAAGAATTTTTTCTCCTTTGGAAGTTATATAGTACAATGTTTCAGTGCCAAACACCCTCACTGAGCATTTCAATCTAATCAGTTGAGTTTTCTGGGTTCAAATGTTTCTTTAATATGATCTTAAAAGAAAAATGCCCATAAAACAGATATAATAATGCATCCATATGATTTTAATGAGATTTGGTGGAACAAAAAGGTCTACTTTTGCCTCACAAACTGTGAATATATCTAGTGATATTACAGAAATAAGTAATAGTCATGCTCGCTTAGAGAATCAATCAAATGTCTTAACTCAATCCCATAGATTTTTCATCTGTTCTCTATGTAGGAAGACTAGTCAATCAGTTATACTTCCAAGTTTCTACTTATGCATAATTTATTCTATGACTTGCGACTGAGACAGACAAACAGCATATTTATTATACACATGGAAGCACAAAAAAAATGACTGAATTAGCACAAGAGCCCTTTCTCCGCCATAAATTCTGTGGTGAGAACTAAATGGAGAAATGTGATGGTTCCAACATTTATGAAACATGAGTAAATTGATTGACAAATGTATATTTATAATGTATTTATAAACCATTTCCCAAGTTTCAAAAATTGCTTAAGGTGGTGTACAACATAAAAAGACTGCTACAAATGATTGATATGTATAAAAAGATGACAATGTATATAACATGGTTTATAAAGCCTTGGCAATACTGCTCAAAAATTTCACACTTGTGCTAGTTCAACATTTTGTGAATTATATACAATATCTGCAGAATAGGAACTATTGGCATAACAGCCTATCGATAATCATATATATATACACATACATACACACACACACACACACACACACACACACACATAATACACACACACACTTTTGAATATCTTCCACAAAAATATAATCACTGAATACGGAGTTTTAGTTTTGATTACAAACATGAATCTATTTACCAGCTGCAATCCTTGCTGCTTTTGCGTAATTTCCAGTCTCAATACAAGATATCAATTCACTTCTATCTTCTATAGTATGTCGTCGTATAAGTGCTGGTTTTCCTTTGCCACACTTTGGCAAGCTGAAACTGCAATTGTACAATTTTATTAGAAAATCAAAAATGCAGAAAAACTTACATGTTTCTGTTAAAGATGTACATTAATGTTTCACTGCTAATCAGTAACAAGCATGAAGATCCAATATAGCTACTAAGTAGAGGCTTGAATAAAATAATTTTAGCCAAACTGTTGGATCAATAAACTCTTAACATGATTCTTTTAATAATTTTATTCTAGCACCAACCCTCAACTCAATCACTCTATTATTGACAATTTACTAAGAATACCTACTGTGTTGAGAGAGGGATGTCCACTGCAACTATTACACCAGCCAAAGCTCTGTGGCCTGACAGTGCATGGTATAAACCAAAGTACTCCAAGATCAAAGAGAACTGAAAAAATTAAACTTACCTGATAATTTTCTTTCATTTATTTTTGCTACACCATTCCAGAACACTTGGGGTTGACCCTCTTCCAGGCAATTGAGGCAGAGGACTATTTATATTTGACATTACTAAAATTACATATGCTATGTGTAGAAGCAGTTAAGACCAGTAAACTTCTGTCAAAGCTTATACATATATAACACTGCTGAACTGATCATTAAAACTTCCTTTTAATTAAACTTAGAAATTCTAAAAATGTCTTCTCATGAACTTTTCTTTGAAATTTTGTTTTTCATCTAGGGTGAGTTTCTGGACCAGTGTAGCAGAAATAAAGAAGAAAAAATTATCAGGTAAGTTTAATTTTTTCTTCCTCGTCTTTCTGATACAGTCAAGAACTCTTGGTAAAATATCAAAGCACAACTACAATGGGTGAAAGGATATTAGTCCCAATTTCAAGACGCTTGGTCCACGGCAGAGTATGCCTTTGTGAAAACATTCAACTTATTTATTTATTTAAAATATTTTCTATACCGTCGTTTAGTAAAGCACCATCACAACGGTTTTTTCAATGAGGCACGTAAATATATATTTGGTGAAATTTTTACTAACAATGTGCCATAATATTTATCGGTAACAAGTATTCATAATATAAGGTAAATGTTGTGTGATCTGGATCTTGTCCTTTTTAATGGTAAATAGGAAAAAACCATACAATCATTGCACTTTGTACTATAGTTTTCTTAAGTTATTCTATTATAATGTTAAGTAAAAATGATAATGTATAGGTATAGGTGTGGTATTTGGTGACTTTAGCTTGTTCATTTAGACTTCAGAATCTCCATTCTCATTGTAGAATGCTTTCTTGAAAAGCCATGTTTTCAAACTTTTTTTTTAAAGAGTTTTAGATCTCTCTGTAATCTTGTTTCCAGTGGCAATGAATTCCATAGTGCTGGTCTGGCTAATGATAGGGCTCGTCTTGAAAACGTATGTAAACAGGACCACATAGCTGCTTTACAAATGTCAGCTGCACTTAATTCTGTCCAAGATGAGGAATGTGCCCTTCAAGAGTATGCTTTTATTACTTCTGGTACTTTTTCTCCTTTTTAAAACATATGCTCAGGCAATTGTCTCTTTTAGCCACATTGCTATCGTTCATTTGGGCGCTACTTCCCCATTGTGTGGTCCAAACAAAACAAATAGCCTATCTGATTTGCAAAATGAATTGGTCACATCTAAATATTTATTATTCATCTTGCATCTAGTAACTTTATAGATGTATTTTTCCTTTGACATTCTTCTTTTGCAAATATTGGAAAACTCATGGATTGATTTAAATGGAAAGACAATATTCCTTTGGCAAAAAGGAAAGTATCTGTGAATTATTATAGAATCTTTGTTAAAAGAACAAAGAAGTTACATTATTGGCAGGCCAATACAGTAAAATCGTGGGAGAGCGGGCGAACGCCTGCTCTCCCGGCGCGCGCACAGGCCACTCTCCTGTGTGCACGATACAGTATCTTAAATTATTTAAATTAGGCCCGGCAGTAAAAAGAGGCGCTAGGGCCACTAGTGCGTCCCTAGCGCCTCTTTTTTGACAGAAGCGGCGGCTGTCAGTGGGTTTGACAGCTGACGCTCAATTTTGCCAGGTCGGTTCTCAAGCCGGCTGACAGCCACAGGCTTGGAAACCGGCCGCCGGCAAAATTGAGCGTCCGGTTTTCGACCCAACAGCCGCGGGCCCATTTAAAATTTTTTTTTTAAAATTTTTTACTTTTTTAATTTATAACTTTTTATTGGCCACTTATCCACAGCCTATACAAAATTCCACTAGCATAAGTAAACAGAACACGTACAGAAACAAATATGAGATGTGAAAATCAACACCATCATCAAGAACACGTCGCCATAATAAGTTTTTAACCCTGAATTCCCCTCCCTCCTCCCCCCCACTGAGGTGTACCACTGTTGTCCAACAAACAGTATGTAGTGATATCAATGCACAATTACAGACAGGAACAAGACAAGGGAAGGTAGGCTGAGTATCAACGCCAAAAATGAGGCCCCGTAGCTCAGGACAAAATCACAGCTTAACGGTAGCATCTCATGTTACCAGCCTCCCATATTATTTTGCATCCATCTATCATAGAGTCCCCATGTCCTGGAAAAGTTATGTACCGACTTATTCTTATAGGCAGTGATTCGCCCAAGGTTATGCATGTTTCGTACCTCCGCCTGTACCATCAACAGGGTGGGCACCTTCGTGTCTTTCCACAATTGTGCAATGAGGCATCTGGTCGCTGTAACCACGTACTTAATAAAGTAATTATGAAACCTATAAATGTCTTTGAGGTCTTCATTCAGCAGCGCCTGGGACGGAGTCAGTCGTACTGTAATACGTAATATAGATGTAAGCCAGGCAGAAATCAAGATCCACAGAGCCCGAATCCTAGGACAAGTCCACCATAAATGAAAAAATGTTCCTTTTCCCCCACAGTTCTTCCAGCATTGTCCGGAAGAGCTCGGCCGCATGTGTTGTAGCTGGGCAGGTGTAATATACCAGCGAAAGAACAGTTTATATCCATTCTCGATATGTTTAGCAGAGATTAAGCCTTTTCGCAATCCTTGAAACACCCGCAACCAGTCCTCCCTGTTCCAGTCACATTGTAAGTCCTTTTGCCAAGCCCGGACGTGGGATGCAGAGATGGAGAAACCACTACTCAACAAACCATATATGTTAGAAATATGTTTATCCACCTTATTAGCATGTCGACACATGCTTTCAAATGTGGACATTCCTTTTATCAAATCATTGGCAACCTGATTACTATTGCAAAAGTGACGTATCTGTAAGTATTGAAACAAATCTGTGGGTGCCAGCTGATGGCGAGCACACAGCGTCTGGAATGGGATTAGCCCTCCAGGTGCCCACACATGAACAAATTGCGTGATCCCACTAGAAATCCAATGGGAAAAAGCCAAAGGGTGTCCAGCAGGCCTAAATGCCTTATGGTGGAATAAATGAGTGCTGTTGAAGAATTGTTGCATACCCACTAAATGTTTTCGCCAATACTCCCAGAGCGATAGAGTGACCTCCACCGTATCAGGTAGTTGCCCGCTCTGGGGCCATGTAACCCGCCTCTGCCACAGAAGCGCAGTGATGGGCATATCCCCTATGATTGCCTGCTCCAACTGTACCCAGGGCTTGCTAGGGTTAACTTTATGCCATTCTATAGCTGCTTTGAGCAGAGCTGCACCCTGATATCGAGCTAAATTAGGCATCCCCAAACCGCCCTGCAGCCGGGGCAAATATAGAGTCTGCTTCGCAATACGAGCTCTCCTTCCTTTCCACAAATATTTATTCAATCTGTTCTGCCATTTATCCAGAAGCTTAACTGGGACCACAATAGGCAAAGTTTGCAGTAAATACAATACCCGAGGAAGAATATTCATTTTAACCACCGCCAACCTCCCTAACCAAGATATATGGTAGCGGTCCCACTCTTCGAGATCCTTATAAAGTTTTGCCATTAAAGGCGGGTAGTTTAATTGGAACAAGCTATCACTCACCCCCAAATAAACCCCCAGATATTTCAATTTTTGCCGAGCCCATTTAAAAGGGAAACTCTGCTGTATCTGTTCCGCCATTCCCAGGGGTAAGGACACGTTGAGCAATTCGGATTTGTCCCAGTTAACGGTGAACCCCGAAACAGAACTGAATGTAGTGAGTTCAGTGGAGACTTCCCGCAGCGATGCTATAGGATCAGTAATGGTAAATAGTATGTCATCTGCGAATAATGAAAGCTTGGAGGAGAAGCCACCAACCTGTATCCCTGAAAGTAAGGGATTACTCCTGATTTTTTGGGCGAAGGGTTCCAAATAAAGCGCAAACAATAATGGGGAGAGGGGGCAACCCTGTCTCGTCCCCCTCCGCACAGCGAAAGATGAGGAGTACCCCCCATTAATTTTTAGACACGCTGTGGGTGCCTCATAGAGTTTGCGGATCCAGGTGATAAATCTATCCCCCAATTGATAACGCTGCAGTGTCTGAAATAAGAAGGGCCAATGCACATAGTCAAAGGCTTTCTCAGCGTCGATAGCCAGGAGTGTCATGGGGATTTGCTGAGATCTCGCCCACCCCATAGCGCCCACAGCCTTCCGGACATTATCCGACGCCATGCGTCCCGGAATGAAACCAGACTGATCTTGATGGATTAAGTCAGGTAGAAAAGTGTTCAGCCTATGGGCCAGGATTTTTGCTAGTAACTTCATGTCCAAGTTTATTAAGGATATGGGGCGGTAGGACCCGCATAAAGTAGGGTCTCTCCCCGGCTTGGCCAGAAGTGTCACCCCCGCCAGATTCGCCTCTCTAGATAGAGAACCTTGGCCTTGCAAAGAGTTAAATAGCTTTACTAGCGTTGGGGCTATTGTGGCGGCAAATTTCTTGTAAAAAATGGCCGTGAAGCCGTCCAAGCCAGGGGACTTACCCAGCTTCAGAGCCCGTATAGCCCACATTACCTCCGCCGCCGTGATATCCCGGGTTAGATATTTTTGAGCATCCGGGGGTATCTGGGGAAGCTGTACAGACGACAGATAGCGATCGATCTCTCCAGGGTCAATAGTAGGGTTATTAGCATATAGAGCTGAATAAAATCGCAAAAACCTTTGTCGAATATCAGTATTAGAGGTAATTATGTTCCCCTGTTCATCCTTCAACTTGACTATATTAAGCACAGATTGTTGGGCCTTTAATTTCCGTGCTAAATATCTGCCAGCCCGATTCCCACCCTCGTAAAAGGCCTGTTTGGCCCGCTCCAGACCAAACGCTACTTGGGCCGCCTCTAGTTCCACCAATTGCATGCGTAATTTGTCCATTTTTGCCAAAAGGCATTTATTGCCGGACGTAGAATGTAATAGTTCCAGCCTTTGTAACTGCCCTATAATTTCGGTCTTAGCTCTCTGTCTCTGACGTTTCATGTGGGCACCCCTGGCAATGAGCCTGCCCCTAATTACTGCTTTCAGGCAATCCCACAGCGTGGACGGAGCCATGTCCGGGGTCTCATTAAGCTGCAAATATTCCTGAATATTCGAGTTTAAAAGGTCGCAGTAGTCAGCATCCGCCAGCAAACTATCGTTAAGCTTCCAGAATCGGATGCCTTTATCCATAGCAGAAAAAACTATCTGTAAAGATACTGGGCTGTGATCCGACCAAGTGGTAACCCCTATCGTCGGAGCACTAACATAATTAGAGCAGCTCTTTGCGACCAGTAAATAGTCTATTCTAGAATATGTTTTATGAACCTTAGAAAAAAAGGTATAGCCCCTTCTATTGGGATGCCACACCCGCCATATATCAATTAAACTGTACCGGCGAAGAAAGCTATGAAAGCACTGCCGATCCTTCTTCTTAGTTTGTGTATTCCCATGGGAGTTATCCAATCTAGGATTAGAGGTCAAATTAAAGTCGCCCCCTATTAGCAAGTGGCCTTCCGCACATTGATCAATAAGCTTAGATAAGCGGTCAAGGTAAGCTCCTTGGGCACTGTTGGGAGCACAGACGCTTAACAAGGAATATTTTACCCCTCCTATAGCAATAATTAGCATAAGATATCTACCCTCGGGGTCAGAATAGCAGGCCAATTCTTCATACATGAGATCTCTATGAATTAATATTCTGACCCCAAGATATTTGTGGGACAAAGGCCTGGCCGCCCAATATTGCCTGGTATAAATCTTATTTTGAAGTAAACGTTCGTACCTCTTTTTTAAATGTGTTTCTTGAACCATCCCAATCATGACCTTATGGTAGGCTAAGTCAGAAAATAAAGACTGCCTCTTAAGTGGCGAGTTCAACCCCTTGACGTTAAGGGACCAAATGGTCATATTCGCCATAATGTTTGATTAGAAAAGCCATTAGGATAGGCCCCTGCATCCCACTATGCATTGGATCCATGCTTCCCTCTGATCTGCAACTGTTGCTTAACCCTCGTACAGAAAAATAAAGCATAAATACCGTTACCCACCTCAGTCCCCTCCCCCTCCTGCTTTCCCAACCCCACCGCAGCATGTTCCTCTCTCGAGGACAATACTACGTGTATAATGGAGGAAACAGTCATTCCAACCTTTGCCTTCAACCCGACATCTTACAGAATAAAATATAAGCATCAAACTGAGCCTTAAGGCTCCCCTCTATAAAGCACAAAAAGAGCCAGCATCCGCTAGCCAAGTAAAGAAGTATTCAGTAACATATAAAACTTTGAAACCTAAAGATAGACACAGGCACCGCTCCATGCAGCTGTCTCATTTAAGCTGCTAGACAAACGCCCATAAAGTATGCTGCATCATTCTGTGCCAAGTCAACGCTCCATCTCTGAGAAAAGAAGATTAACTCCGAAGGAATTCCCTAGCTGGTAGAGTATCATCCGTGGGGTTCGGTAGCCATTTGGCGGCGCAGCCTTCGGTCTCCCCGAATCACCCTTTGCCATCGTGGCGGTTCATCCTTACGTGCAAGAGATGGTGGAGGGCCTGCTAATCCGGCGCAATCTGAATAGCCCGCCTCTTTGAGAATTTGGGAAGCTTCCGCTAGGGTCCGCACCCTGTGCATCTCCCCCTTAATGGCGAAGCTGATCCCAAACGGGAACAGCCAGCGATAACGAACACTTTCCTTGCGGAGCAGGCTGGTTATAGGTTGAAAGTCCCTTCTTTTCTTAATTGTGGACGGGGCGAGATCAATAAAAACCATAATCTCGTGCCCTTCCCATTGCCACGAGGACTGCCTTCTCACTATGCTAGCGATTCTTTCCTTGAGGCCAAAGTCAAAATAACAGGCTATAATGTCTTTAGGTACATTCGAGTTCTGTGGGCACAGCACTCGTTGCGCCCGGACTAATTTAATCTCTGCATCTGAGATCGCAGCTTTGTCCGCCTCACCTGCAGTAAGCAGCATCACGCTTATCTGTGCGACCACTGCTGCACTGTCAGCGTAGTCAGGAAGCTCAGGAACACCACGAAAGCGTAGATTTTGGCGTCGGGACCTAATTTCAAGGTCTTCTACTTTATCTTGGAGGTGTTCCATCTCATTGTGTAAAGTGGTTAGTTGCTCCCGCGCGGTTTTCAGCCCATCACTGTTAGCTTCCGCTCGGGTCTCCACTTCAAAGATGCGCCGCCCATGTTCTGCGATATCCCCACGCAATTCTTCGATCGAGGTCTTTATATCCGCTGTATTGGTCGCTATATCTTTTTTCAGTTCTTCAAACCAGCCCCGCATTTCGGATTTAGTAGGTAGTTCAAGTGAGCCTGGCGGCGAATCCGCCCGGCTGTCCGCCGGAGTCGTAGCGGCCTCGTGTGCATCCGCCATGTTGGGTTCCTGAGGCTCTCCTTCTAGCGCCAATTTGTGATACGAATACTTCTTTAAATCGCAGGTTTTTCGTCTGGTCATCATCTGCTACTGGTCCGAGAGCAGAAAAATGATAATTGACGCCTCGAATGTCCCGCTAGGGGGTTTGATGGACATAGATACTGTCAGGCATCGGAGGAGACTCGGGTTTAGGCTGCCATCAGTCTCGATGACGTCACTTCCTCCTTAAAATTTTTTACTTTTTTAAACTTTTGGGACCTCCGACAATATCGCTATGATATTAAGTCGGAGGGTGCACAGAAAAGCAGTTTTTACTACTTTTCTGTGCACTTTCCCGGTACCGGCAGAAACTAGCACCTACCTTTGGGTAGGTGCTAGTTTCTGAAAGCAAAATGTGCGGCTTGGCTGCACATTTTGCTTACTGAATCACACGGGAATACCTAATAGGGCCATCAACATGCATTTCCAAATGCCGGCTAACAGTGCGTTCCGGAGCGCACTGTACTGTATTGGCCCGTGGGTCAGACCGAGGATCCATCAAGCCCAGCATCCTGTTTCCAACAATGTCCAATCCAGGATACAAGTACCTGGAACATTAAATAGATCCTATGCTACTGATGCTGGTAATAAGCAGTGGCTATTCCCTAAATCAACATGATAAATAGCAGTTTATGGACTTCTCTAGGAACTTATCCAAACCTTTTTTAAATCCAACTAAACTAATTGCCTTAACCACATCCTCTGGCAATGAATTCCAGAGCTTAATTGTGTGTTGAGTGAAAAAGAATTTTCTCTAATTTGTTTTAAATATGCTACTTGCTAACTTAATGGAATGCCCTTAGATCTTGTATTATCTGAAAGAGTAAATGATCAATTCAAATTTATCCATTTAAGTCCTTTCATGATTTTATAGACCTCTATCATATTCCCCCCTCAGCTGTCTCTTCTCCAAGTTGAATAGCCCTAACCTCTTTAGCCTCTCTCATAGGGGAACCATTCCTTGCCCTTCTCTGTACCTTCACCAGTGTTTATCTGTATAAGGTGCTCTCTATATGACAATGAATGCAATTTAGATAATCGCCTTGCTGAAGTGATAGCTATTAAAAAGACTGTTTTCAAAATTAGATTTTTGATAACAATATAATTTAAGGGCACAATAGGTGATGACGATAGTGCTAAATTCATACTACAATGCGGTATCACTGCTCTCAAAAGGAGGGCATATCTTCTTTACTCCTTTGGAAGATATTAGGATGAGATTTCACTGAGTGACTTTTGAAATCATATCGACCATCTCTTTAATAAGCCGCTGCTAGTCTCTTTGTGTGTTTTAAACCCGCGTCTGGTGATACCCATTTGGATAAAACCATGTTCTCACTTTTGGAATGGAAAGGAAAGGATGGCGAAGGTTTTCTGGTTACCCTTAATTATAGGGTCCCAGTCCGGAGTTTCTTCTGTCCTACATTCTGTCAGAGTGCATAAACGACTTGTGGTATCAGTGCAGAAATGTCATCCTCAGAGAACACAAAGTTCTGCTTCTTCTTCCCCTTCTTCCAGGCCATCATAATCACTGTCTCCTGCACAATTTCCAATATCCTCATTAAAAGGATCTAAAAGATGAGATACACTTTCTAAATCTTGCTTTATTAGAGTGAAGGAAGGAAGAGACTGGATTTCATACTGCCACAGGGATTCAGATAATGGTGTTTCCTCAAACTCATTTTTTTGTGCAGGGCACAGAAGACCTCATGTAAACATTTGAAAAATTCAGGTGAATAAGAAGAGGATACTGGAGAGACTGCCTGTTATTGGAGTGCTTGGCCATGGACAAATGAGAAGGGGAATCATTTGTAACATGCAAATGAGTCTAGGCTGAAGCTTGTTCAGTGCGGGCGGTTTTTAAAATGGTGGTCACAACCAGCTCAACAGTTAAAAATAAGCCTCCTTCAATAGTGGAATCAATGGGAATCTGCTTTTCAATGATTGTACAGGGACATTTTGCTCCCTGTTTCAGATTAGACACAGGTTTGAAAAGCTTGCTCAATCACTTGTCCCTGCTGTGAGACTGAGCAGTCTGAGCTGCTATCTGTTGCTGTGCGCTTGCTCGAGCAGGCAGTACAGTGACAGGATTTTTTCAATATCATGGCTACAAGAGTTCTTTGTCAAAAATCATTTAGTCACTAGCAGGATGTTTTGCCAAATTTATCACTTGGAAAACAGTAAGGTTTTGAATCTTACCCTATTGGGGAAACAGTCTCTCACTGTATTTATTGAAAAACCTGATATACCGGTTTCCTTTGGATGGGATCATTATGGATTGTACTGAAAAGGGGTGCCGAAGGATCTACACTATCTCCATTGTCACTACGTATACGCTTGGCCCCTCTGTCAATATTTGGCTTATATATTGTCCTTCATCATGTTTTTCACCATTCATGTCTTTATCCTTATTGTACACATGTTTTGGGACATCTTTTTTATTTCTACTGTGAGTTAGGGAGCTTAGTAAAGAAAGGGCTCTCTCTTCACTATCCCTCTGGCAGGAGCATGGCCAAGATCTGAAGATGTAGTTGCTCTAACTCTATGAATATTAAAAATAAAATTTGCTTAAAATAAGAAATTCTGCTACACCAACAGAAAGTCTTCCAATGGATGGAGGCAGAGAATGGAGACATTTAGACTTACCTGATAATTTCCTTTCCTTTATTTCTGCTACACTAGTACAGAATGATTGGGTTTAGTCCCTCATCCAGTTCATGGTTGGTTTGGTTGTTGCCTAAACATTTTATACTCCAAAATAAATTAATTATTCAGACTTTCTGGAAAAAAATTGAGATCTCTAAATATCTCAGTAAGATTTTGATTACGGAGATATTGGATCATAATTCAATAACTGCAATGCATTGTATCTCGGGGTACCAGGAAAAATTATTAGAAGATTGCAGGTTATACATAATGAGGCAGCTCATTTAGTTTTAGGCTGCCTCATCATACATCAGCAGCCCTGTTACTTTTGAAATTATATTGGCTTTCAATAAGTCAATGGTATAAATTCAAATGTTTAGTCAAAGTAATGAAAAGTGTGTGTCCACCTCATCATAGATATCGGTCCAGAACGAAGAATGAATTTAAGATCTCAATTTTAGCTGCAAAGAGTGAAAGTTTACAAACATGTTCACATTCAAAATTGGGCCTTCTCTTCTGCAATTCCAAAGTTATGGAATGAACTACAAGAGAACGATCTGATGAAATTTTGTAAAGGTTTGAAAATCTGGTTGTTGAGTACTCGGGGTTGAGAATTTGGCTACTGGAATGTCTGAATGTTCCTGCGGAAAACAGGTAGGGAAGGTAGAAGGTTGAAACAGTACCAGAGTTTATGGTTATGTTTTTATTTGTTAAATCATGTTTTAATATGTGTGTGATGTAGTTTGTATCTTTTGTACATTGCTTTGAGCAATTTTGTAAATCTGGATAAAGCGATTCATAAATGTTTTAAATAAAGTAAAAGTAAAGATTACGTTTGGTTAAGTAGAATGAGCTGGATTAATTGAATTTGTATTGGCAGATTAATTTAAAAAACATCTTGTTAATGTTTTTGATAAGTACTTTAATCATTATCCTTTTAATAGGATCAAAAGGCATTGTTACTGAAGTGTTCATGAACAAATTCGCATCCACAGTGGCTAAAAAGGCCCTTTAGGTAGTGCTTGGGCTCTAACTCCTATCAAGTAACAGAATTTCCTTGACTCTGCCTTTGTAACATATTACTGATACCTGCATCCAAATTTAATTACATGTTTAAAACCTTTTACTAGTCTTTTTGTAGAGAAGCTAAAATTGCAGAAATATTTGAACTGCTAAGAGAGTTTGATGAAGCTTTGCAAAATGATTCAAAAGAATGCCAAACATTAATATATGCAAAGAAAGTGATCTTTTATTATTATAATACTTTGCTTATATCATGGATAGCAGCAACGATAAAAAGCCTTTGACTAAACTTAACCTCTTTAGAGTCAGGTTGTACGATAAAATTGGAAATTGGTTGTACAATAATATGTCTTGGATTAGAAGATCTCTGACTTCTACACATTTTAGAAGTTGATCAAACCTCAATTCCATTAGATGTGTATAATAAAGCCACCTGAACCAAACCAGTGCCCTTAGTTTTATTTATTTTTGTTAAAATATGACCCATTAAGGGGCCTTGGAGGGAAACAGACTTCAAGTTTCCCTTTGGCCAAGTCTGCAATACTGTAACTATTCTCTTGATGCCTCATGCCTTGCTTCCACAGAAAAACTGCATCATCTTTGTATCTTGCTAATTGGGATTAGGACTGATACATTTCCTAAAGGAGCTCCTGCTCACCTGTATATAGAAGATTTTGGCTTTGGAAATCAGCTTGAAAATTCTAACCTCACTCAATATGAAGTGCAGGAAATGTTTTGTGACAATGGATATCCACTGATTATAGGTTTGTCTATATAATAAATTTATATATCGCCTACCAGTAATGAATGATTGCAGCAGTACACCTTGCTTGATTATATATGCTCTGCAGCAGCATTGTCACAGAATCTCTTTGCTTTATTCTTCAGATGCAGAAAAAAGTGGTATGATGCAAATTCATTCTATTCTCAATTCTAACAATTGAAAGTGATGCTTTTATGCAAGATCATTGCACTTGCACAAAGTGATCTTCACAGAGAGCTTCTGTTATTGGAATATGAAAATATATCTGTTAGCATTACTGAATGGTGAATTTCAATTAAAAAAATATGAGGTAAGCAATTTTAGTTCACTTCCCTTCTAAATTCAGAATTGAGTCTGCATGTTCTGTCTTTTGTTGGAGTCACTAAAAATACTGAATAAATTCTAAGACCTGATTTTCAAAAGTATTTACATGCTTAAAACTGAGATTTACATGTGTAAATGCATTTTACCCATATCAGTGGGGTTTTGAAAATTGCCAGGTTTTTCCCATGTTAAATGTACTTTTGAAAATTGCTACAATAGTATCAAATCACCTAAATAAATGTATTCTTTGAATGAAATCTGACATAATGCTTTCAACATAGCACTGCTGGTTTTTTTGTTTTGTTTTGATTTTTTTACATGGTGATGTTCTGTAATTCTTTATAATAGAATAAATGTAAGACCCACTGATCCATGGTTTATTTTATTTATATCTGCTTTTTGGCACTTCAGAATGGATTACATTCAGGCACTGCAGGTATGCGGGTAAGAGGAATCATTTTTTGTAATATTCTTAAGGGTGGCTGCCTATTGGCTTCCATAAAATGGGATCTGAGAGATACCATTTATACCCACAGTCATGGCTCTCTACTAATTTAGATTCTGCCAGCCTTAAGGAAAAATGCTGTAAGCACTTCTTTATCCATTATAGAAAAAACTTGTGTCTGCTTATAAGAATCTTCCATTTCTATCAGAGACACAAACTGCTCTCCTCATATTCCTCAATGTCTACAATAGAACAATCTATTGCATAAATAGTAGGGGGGGGGGGGTTCTTCTTTTAAATAATTTCCCATGAGACTTTAAAGCTCCTAGTAGTTTACATAGATACTATGCTAAATGCTCCTGAGGATTCGTTATTGCAGGAGATAAAACATCTAATCCTTCGTCCAGAAAACAAATTAAGGCATCTGAAAACTTCTGTGCGCAAACACTAGTGGAAAGGATGACATCTTATAAGATCAATACCATATTTCATAAAGTTCTGGTTTCACAAACAGATAAGATGTGAGTTTTGCTTATATACAGCTGTGCAATGCTAAGAGAGCTATTTTCAAAAAGGCCTCTGTTCTAAAAACAGATGAAATTGTTGATTCTAACAATTAGGGTAGCTATATAACTGTTCTTTTAATTACTTTGGAACTTATTCAAGGCCATAATTACCTTATTTTTACATATATTATAATTTATTCTCCATGATTTAATGCAGTGCAAACCTTTCTGTTGCAGTGCAGCTGTCCTATTTGCCACAGCTGTTGCTGCCATAGGGAGCATAACTGATAAAATATTGGCCTATAGAATGCCCTTTAGCCTTACCTTTCAGCATTCAAGGAAGCTAATTGTTCTTACCACTGAGAAAAGAAAAGTAGTGAAGATGTAAAAGTTTCTTAATGGATCCTAAAAACTCTTCAATGGGAATGGGAGCATATGCAAATTTTGCATTCCTACTCTGTAAAAATTACAGGTGCATGGCCCAAACAAAATGAATGTTTCAAATAAAATGATCAGGCCAACAAGATTATAATACTACTGCTCAATCAGTATTTCTTCCATCAGCTGGAGGCGAATAATACTGGCTTCAACTATCACTGTAATACACATATGCAATAGTGATGTCAGAGAAAAAAAAAAGAATGTTCTCTGCCTCCATCAATTGGATGAGGGACTAAACCCAATTATTATGTACTGCTGTAGAAAAGCAAAGGAAATTGGTCTTAATTGTTTTTGCACATAGCATATATAGTAGTTGTGATGTCAAATATTTTTTTTTTAAGTGTTCTGCCTCAATCAGTTGGAAGAGGGACAAACCCAAGTGTTTTGGCTGGAGTAACAAAGACAAGAAAGCAGTGGACATTTCCTAGGTTCCCTGGAGAGACACTGAACCTATAGGGCACTGAAGGTAGAGACCGTGACAGTAGGGTGGGTGGGGACTCCAGGCTCACCAGGCATGCAAGTAAGATAAATTGGAAGGAAACAGAGTAGCTGTGGGGAAGTGACTGGGGGGGGGGGGGGGGGGGGGGAGCTGCTTAATCAATTCCCATTGGAGCAGAGTGAGGCACAGCTGGAGGAAATGGAGACTAAAACAGCAGAACTACTAGAGATTATAGAGAAGGAATTAGATCAAAGCCATTTTTACTGTGTTTGTTTCGCTGTGGGGGCAAGAGAGTGTTGATGAGAGAGAGGTTGTTACAACATTAGTAGTTAAAAGGCCTAAATAAATGTCAAAACTTTTCACCGGTGGCCATGGTCACTTCCAGGTCAAACCATGTCTGTTTCCCCGCCACTCAGCCAATCAGCATTCACTTCTATTTTTAATATTAATCAGAAGTTGTTTGTATTAAAATATAGGATGAGAATACATTGCTGGCTCAAACATTTAAGCCAGCAATGTAAGCATTCTTAAGTTTGTTTTTTACAATACAGCATAATAATAAAACAGGCCATGGGTAATAGGTTTTTATACCATTATATGTTTTTGTTTCACAGTTCAAGAAGAGAAATATTTACAAATCTAAATAGAACATGCTTATTACAGGAAGAAAAAGCATTTACAAAAACAAAATAAAAAGTATAAGTGTATATGACACACGCAAGTCATAAGCACAAGGCCCTGCAAAATATAAATGCATTAAAAGAGCATGATTCTCAACATCCAAGTAAGTTTTTATTTTTGGGTCTTTTCCAAATATGAAAAGCAGATGGTACATCTATTAATATTTTTTAAAATTTTGCTGTATGTTTTATATTAGCAGAATAGTGAAACAGGAAAAAAAAAGCTCCTAATAAAAGACAAACTGTCTTATGCAAACCCAATTGGCTGTGTATTTTAGAGCCTTGCGATTTTCAGAAGCCTTCTCTGTTTTAACGTTACACATGTATTTTAGGAACATAAGAAATTGCCATGCTGGGTCAGACCGAGGGTCCATCAAGCCCAGCATCCTGTTTCCAACAGAGGCCAAACCAGGCCACAAGAACCTGGCAATTACCCAAACACTAAGAAGATCCCATGCTACTGATGCAATTAATAGCAGTGGCTATTCCCTAAGTAAACTTGATTAATAGCTGTTAATGGACTTATTCTCCAAGAACTTATCCAAACCTTTTTTGAACCCAGCTACACTAACTGCACTAACCACATCCTCTGGCAACAAATTCCAGAGCTTAGTTGAGCGTTGAGTGAAAAATAATTTTCTCCCATTAGTCTTAAATGTGCTACTTGCTAACTTCATGGAATTCGTCCTTATATTATTCGAAAGTGTAAATAACAGATTCACATCTACTCGTTCAAGACCTCTCATGATCTTAAAGACCTCTATCATATCCCCCCTCAGCCATCTCTTCTCCAAGCAGAACAGCCCTAACCTCTTCAGCCTCTCCTCACAGGGGAGCTGTTCCATCCCCTTTATCATTTTGGTTGCTCTTCTCTGTACCTTCTCCATCGCAACTATATCTTTTTTGAGATGCGGCGATCAGAATTGTACACAGTATTCAAGGTGTGGTCTCACCATGGAGCGATATAGAGGAATTATGATATTTTCCATTTTATTAACCATTCCCTTCCTAATAATTCCTAACATTGTTTGCTTTTTGACTGCTGCAGCTCACTGAGCCGACAATTTTAATGTATTACCCACTATGATGCCTAGATCTTTTTCCTGGGTAGTAGCTCCTAATATGGAACCTATCATCGTGTAACTACAGCAAGGGTTAGTTTTCCCTATATGCAACACCTTGCACTTGTCCACGTTAAATTTCATCTGCCATTTGGATGTCCAATCTTCCAGTCTTGCAAGGTCCTCCTGTAATGTATCGCAATCCGCTTGTGATTTATCTACTCTGAATAATTTTGTATCATCTGCAAATTTGATAACCTCACTCATCATATTCCTTTCCAGATCATTTATATATATATATATATATATATATTGAAATGCACCGGTCCAAGTACAGATCCCTGAGGCACTCCACTGTTTACCCTTTTCCACTGAGAAAATTGACCATTTAATCCTACTCTCTGTTTCCTGTCTTTTAACCAGTTTGTAATCCACGAAAGACATCGCACACATGTGCTTTACGGTAAAAGCATATTTAATTCACTCATACGATCAACGGTGCACTGCATTATAAAAAAAATGTTGGCAAGGTGTCCTACTCAACGTCTGCGATGTGTGTATCTTGGAAATACCGGGGCGAAAATATCACAAGTGTCTGAAATGGTGCTGGCATGTGAAAAGTCAAAAACTAACAAGCAGTTTGCGATAGACTCTCTCAAGCATGTCATAAGCGGTCCTCCTCATCTTTCTCTAAACAGCTTCTCTATCCCTATTTCAACTCAGGCACGCAGTCTTGGGGTGCTAATAAACTTGGCTCTTTCCCTATCAAAACATTTCTGAAATAGTAAAAAAAAGTATTTTTTTAAATTACATATGCCTCCATCCTCTGCTCTTTCATCAAGATTTTCGCATGGTTCTCCAATCTTTGATTTTCTCTGGACTTGACTACTGTAATGCACTCTACTTGGGTCTTCCTGATACAGCCATCCGACCTCTCCAACTAATCCAAAATTCAGCTGCGTGTGTTCTATCTGGTGTCTCACTCAAAAACCATAACCCCTATTGTGTTTTCTCTTCATTGGCTTCCCATTAAATTCAGAATTCAATACAAAACTTTATCTATCATCCGCTCACTCATACACAATCCTACAACTTGGCTTTGTTCCACTTTGCGAATTTATAAACCTACAAGACACTTAAGAACACTGAACAAAAACCTACTAGATGTCCCTTCGGTCCGCCTTGCAAGGCTAGACATCATCAGAAAAAGAGCTTTCTCCGTTGCAGGCCAATTAATTTGGAACAACTTACCTAACACACTTCGACAAATTTCAAACACAAAAGAATTCAAAAAACCTCTAAAAAAAAATCTCTTTCAACAAGCCTTTAATACCCAAACACAAGAAAGCACCTGATTTTCCACTTCCATCAATACCTGTGAACTGTATTTATATTTGATTTGAACTGTATTGTTATTTTGATGAAGTTTAATTCTTAGCTTTTATTTTATTTTAATTCTCATTTAACTTTTTATTTTTATTCTATTTTTATATTGTGTATGTACCAGTATGTGAACCGTTTTGCAAAATTTTTATTGAAAAAGCGGTATACAAACAAACAATCTTAAATAAATAAATAAGTGTATTGTGTTCTGTAGTTTAAGGAGGTGTGGACCCTTAACCCAGTGAGGGGTTGGTACTTTCTGAGGCTGCTGCTCCTCAGTTTCCTTCGTTGGGTGGCGAGGCTGGATCACGCGGGAAGCGGTCGAGTCTTCAACCTTGGAAGTCCGTGCTCCCTCCGGGAGGAGCCCGTAGAGACCCGGACCGCTGGGACTTAGGTGGGCCTTTGAGAGGTCGAAGGTTCAGAAAGATAGAGCAAGGGACGACTGGATCTTCGCCACTGGAAGCCCGCTGCCCCCTGGGAGGAGCCAGTAGGGACCCAGACCGCTGGGACTTAGGCGGGCCCTTAGAGGGAAGATTCGAAGTCTGGTCCAAGGTCAGGTACCTGAGAGTCGCTGCTAGCCAGTCTACAGTCAAGCGTCAGAGTATCACCACTTGCCAGTCCGAGTCAAGTGCCAGGAGTTCGCCGCTTGCCAGTCCGAGTCGAGTGCCAGAGGTCAGTCGAGATCTGAAGCAGGAGGAAGGCTCGAAGAAGAACCAGGAGACTCACACAAATGAGCAGACCTGTTGCCAAGTCAAAGCACAGGAAGAGGAAGCTTCCCTATATCCTCCTTAGGAAATACTGCAGCTGTAGCCAATTGGTGATCAGGCCCCTTTAAGAACCTGGAGGAGGCGTGGCCACGCGCCTAGGGGAGGCCAGCCCGCTGAACTTGGAGAGGGCTGGCCTGATGCTGAAGAGGGGAGCTCAGAGCGCGCATCTCCCGTGCCGAGCTGCCCGGGAGGGCCTGCTCAGCCTGGGGAGGTTTTGGGCCTTCCCCGGGGACGTCTTTCCACCGCCGCCGTGACTCCGACGCCAGACCCGGCGTTGCGGCCAAGTAGGCAGGAGCCAGCTGCGGGCGACCGCGGCTAGAAATGTTAACATATTGGTGCTGACAGACTGTATAATAGAGCTATTAGGACTTTGTAATGAGGACGTAAATAAGGTTATGTATCTGATCAGTTCTATCAAAAAATGCCTAGGACCCCTAGATGGCTCTAAGCCAACTAGTTAGGTCAAACGTCGCTAAAGATCAAATGAGGCTTATCAACTGCAAAGTCTGTAAAAGTGAGCACACATTTTGTAAAACAGTACAGTTTTGTATATTTTTAAATTTTTGTTTTGCATAACTGAAAACTGCTATTAAGTTCACTTAGGGCCAGATTTTATAAGCCCTGCGCGCGCAAGTCCCGGGGCGTTGTAAAAGGGGCAGGAGGGGCATGTCTGGGGTGTGTCCGGGGGTGATTCGGGGTGGGGCCGGGGCATGGCGCCGGCCCGGGGGCATGGTCGAGGCCTCCGGACCAGCCCCCGGGTCGGGTGATGGCTCGCCAGCAGGCGTAAATCTGCCAATAAAGGTGGGGGGGGGTTAGATAGGGCCGGGGGGGTGGGTTAGGTAGGGGAAGGGAGGGGAAGGTGAGGGGAGGAGGAGGGAACAGGCAGTGCGCGCCAGTTGCACAAAATGTGCACCCCCTTGCGCACGCCGACCCCGGATTTTGTAGGATACGCGCGGCTACGCACGTATCTTGTAAAATCCAGCGTACTTTTGTTCACGCCTGGTGCACGAACAAAGGTACGCGCGCGCGTAAATTTATAAAATCTACCCCTTAGAGAATAGCCACTGCCATTAGCAATGGTAACATGGAACAGACAGTTTTTGGGTACTTGCCAGGTTCTTATGACCTGGATTGGCCACTGTTGGAAACAGGATGCTGGGCTTGATGGACCCTTGGTCTGACCTAGTATGGCATTTTCTTATGTTCTTATGTTGTAGACATTTTAAGCACCTCGAGATGTGTTTTGAAATAACGATGTTAGAATTCCATAAGCAGTTTTATTTTTGTAATGTGTGTGTATTTCTAAATTGGCTGTAATAAAGAATGAAATAAACACGTTTAAAAAAATCTATGGACAGCATGCTTCCTGCTTTTTTTTTTTGTAAAAGATGTGAATACAAATCAGACTTTTTGTTGACCCTCTGTTACTAAAGACAAAACAATGCATGCTGACAAATGAAAAGAGACTAATATTATCTGGGCATTTCTCTCTAAAGAATGTGAGTTTATGTGATGATAAAATGACCTGAGTGAACTTTTTTGTGCATTTGAAAACTATAAATGCTTGCACAACTGGTAAAAATTATCACAAGTTTAAACTTCCTTACTTTTAATCATTTTTGCCAACCTTCAATTTCTGATAATTTTACACACTCCCGCTCTTACAGTTTCCCTAAAAATATTGAAAAAACCCTAGAACCACCGAGTGCATGTTTTTGTGCATGTGTACTTGTTCTGCACATTTTTCCTGCATTATGCTGACTTTCAGTGTCTACTTAGAAACATAGAAATGATGACAGAAGACGACCAAATGGCCCATCCAGTCTGCCCAGCAAGCTTCACACTTTTTTTTTCCCTCATACTTATCTGTTTCTCTTGGCTCTTAGTATCCTTTTGGTTCTATTTCACTTCCAACCCCACCATTAATGTAGAGAGCAGTGTTGGAACTCCATCTAAGTGAAATATCTAGCTTAATTAGTAAGGGGTAGTAACCACCGCAATAAGCAAGCTACACCCATGCTTATTTGTTAACCCAGACTAAGTAATTCAGTCCTTGTTGGTTGTTGTCTGTATATAGATCCACTTTTCTTCATTCTCCCTGCCGTTGAAGCGGAGTTATGCTGGATATGCATTGAAAGTGAAGTTTCAGTCTTTCTCGCCTGCCGTTGAAGTAGAGAGCTATGCTGAAATGCGTGATGTATTGGTCTTTCTCCCCTGCCATTGAAGCAGAGAGACATGATGGATATGCATTGAAAGTGAAGTATCAGGCTTATTTGGTTTGGGGTAGTAACCGCCGTAACAAGCAAGCTACTCCCCACTTTTTTGTGAATGCAAATCCTTTTTTCCACATTTCCTCTTGCCGTTGGAGCTTAGAGCAATGTTGGAGTCGCATTAACCGTGAGTATGTTTATTGAATAAGGGTATTATCTCCAGGCAGTAGCAGTCATTCCCACGAGCCACCCACTCTTCATTCACGTCCTCTAGACTTTAGGGATCCACAGTGTTTATCCCACGCCCTTTGAAGTCCTTCACAGTTCTGGTCTTCACCACTTCCTCCGGAAGGGCATTCCAGGCATCTACCACCCTCTCCGTGAAGAAATACTTCCTGACATTGGTTCTGAGTCTTGCTCCCTGGTTCTGCTGTTTTTTTTTCTGACGGAATAGGTTTGTTATTGTCTTTGGATCATCCCGACTCTCAACAGAACTCCCAATTGTTTACCACATAATTCACCCCTTTCTCCCTGTACCTGCATGCCCTCCCCCTCTATCCTATTAATAATTCATTCTGGACTTGATATCCATTTCTCTGATATTGTTTAATGGTTTGTATTGCAACCCATCTGTTAAGAATCTGTTTCTGTTCTTACTAATGCTCAGTTACAAGATAATGTATACTTTTGTAAACCGTTATGATGGCTCAACCGAATAATGGTATATAAAACTCATCAAATAAATAAATAAATAAATTAAAACCTTTCAAGTATCTGAAAGTCTGTATCATATCACCTCTGCTACTCCTTTCCTCCAGGGTGTACATATTTAGATTCTTCAATCTTTCCTCATAAGTCATTCGATGAAGACCATCCACCTTTCTGGTCACCCTTCTCTGGACTGCCTCCATCTTGTCTATGTCTCTTTGGAGATACGGTCTCCAGAACTGAACACAGTACTCCAGGTGAGGCCTCACCAAGGACCTGTACAAGGGGATAATTACTTCCCTTTTCTTACTCTATATTCCTCTCTCTATGCAGCCCAGCATTCTTCTGGCTTTAGCTATCGCCTTGTCACATTGTTTCGCCGATTTCAGATCATTAGACACTATCACCCCAAGGACTCTCTCCTGTTCCGTGCACATCAGCCTCCCCCCCCCCCCCCCCCCCCACCCCACCTCAACACTCACTCCTAAGCTTCTCATTTTATTCACCAGTCTCCTGTGCGGGACTGTATCAAAAGCTTTGCTAAAATCCATGTAGATGACATCGAGTGCTCTTCCTCGATCCAATTCCTTGGTTACCCAGTCAAAAAAGTCAATCAGATTTGTCTGACAGGATCTTCCCCTGGTGAATCCATGCTGCCTCTGGTCCAGCAATTCTCCCGACTGTAGATATTTCACTATTCTCTCTTTCAACAGTGACTCCATTACTTTTCCCACCACCGAAGTGAGGCTAACTGGTCTGCAGTTACTAGCCTCTTCTCTGTTCCCACTCTTGTGAAGCGGGACCACCACCGCTCTTCTCCAATCATTCGGCACCACTCCCGTTTCTAGGGATCTATTGAACAGGTCACACAGCAGACCCACCAGCACATCTCTGAGCTCCCTCAATATCCTGGGATGAACCTCATCAGGCCCCATGACTTTGTCCACTTTCAGTTTCTCCAGCTCTTCCCATACATTTTCTACTGTAAATGGAGTTACATCTACTCCTCTTCCCTCCAGTTTCTTATTAACTAGCGACAGTCCTTCTCCAGGGTCCTCTTTAGTGAACACAGACTGAAGTATTCATTTAATATTTCTGCCCTTTCTTTGTCGCTCTCCACACATTGATCCTTTCCACCTTTGTATCTCATGGCTTGCAGCCTCTACTACATATACAGATCACTTCTTTTGATTGTCATTGTGTTTTTGAGTCATTTTGAGCCACTTATCAAGAAGTTAATAAACATGTGGATAAAGGTGAACTGTTACCATTGCTAGTAATAGCAATGGTAACATGGAATAGGCTTAGTTTTTGGGTACTTGCCAGGTTCTTATGGCCTGGATTGGCCACTGTTGGAACAGGATGCTGAGCTTGATGGACCCTTGGTCTGACCCAGTATGGCATGTTCTTATATACTTGGATTTTCAGAAGGCGTTTGACAAAGTTCCTCATGAGAGGCTTCTAGGAAAAGTAAAAAGTCATGGGATAGGTGGCGGTGTCCTTTCGTGGATTACAAACTGGCTAAAAGACAGGAAACAGAGAGTAGGATTAAATGGACAATTTTCTCAGTGGAAGGGAGTGGGCAGTGGAGTGCCTCAGGGATCTGTATTGGGACCCTTACGTTTCAATATATTTATAAATGATCTGGAAAGAAATACGAAGAGTGAGGTAATTAAATTTGCAGATGATACAAAATTTTTCAGAGTAGTTAAATCACAAGCAGATTATGATAAATTGCAGGAAGACCTTGTAAAACTGGAAAATTGGGCATCCAAATGGCAGATGAAATTTAATGTGGGTAAGTGCAAGGTGATGCATATAGGGAAAAATAACCCATGCTATAGTTACATAGGTGCTACCACCCAAGAAAGAAATCTACGCGTCATAGTGGATAACACATTGAAATTGTCGGTTCAGTGTGCTGCGGCAGTCAAAAAAGCAAACAAAATGTTGGGAATTATTAGAAAGGGAATGATGAATAAAACAGAAAGTGTCATAATGCCTCTGTATCGCTCCATGGTGAGACTGCACCTTGCACGGTGTACAATTCTGGTCGCCACATCTCAAAAAAGATATAGTTGCAATGGAGAAGGTACAGAGAAGGGCGACCAAAATAAGGGGAATGGAACAGCTCCCCTATGAGGAAAGACTAAAGAGGTTAGGACTTTTCAGCTTGGAGAAGAGACGGCTGAGGGAGGATATGATAGAGGTGTTTAAAATCATGAGAGGTCTAGAATGGGTAGATATGAATCTGTTATTTACTCTTTCAGATAATAGAAAGACTAGGGGGCACTCCATGAAGTTAGCATGTGGACCATTTAAAACTAATGGGAGAAAGTTCTTTTTCACTCAACGCACAATTAAACTCTGGCATTTGTTGCCAGAAGATGTGGTTAGTGCAGTTAGTATAGCTGTGTTTAAAAAAGGATTGGATAAGTTCTTGGAGGAGAAGTCCATTACCTGCTATTAATTAAGTTGACTTAGAAAATAGCCACTGCTATTACTAGCAACAATAACATGGAATAGACTTAGTTTTTGGGTACTTGCCAAGTTCTTATGGCCTGGATTGGCCACTGTTGGAAACAGGATGGTGGGCTTGATGGACCCTTGGTCTGACCCACTATGGCATGTTCTTACCGCATGCAGGTTTTCATGTATGTTAGTATAATATAGTAAATAGTACAGTACAAGCTAACAGCCAGTGGGAGTCTGTGGTATCTCATGGCTTAGAACCTCTGCTACATCTACAGGTCACTTTTTTTGATTGTCATTTTGTTTCTGAGCTACTTTGAGTCACTTTATCAGCCAAATTCATGTTTTTTGCCCGTTTTCATATACTTACTGTACTATTTACCATATTATACTGACAGCCAATGTCAGCCTGGGATATCTCATGGCTTAGAACCTCTGCTACCTATACAGATCACTTTTTTTGTCATTGTGTTTTTCAGCCTCTTATCAAGTACTGCATGCAGATTTCATGCACGTGAGCTTGTATTGAACTATTTAAAAACTATTTAAAAAAAAAAAAAAAAAAAACCCACTTTGGTTGCAGTCTTTTAGAGGCAAGTGCTGATTTGATGTAACCTAGATGATGTTAGTAATAACAGTACTTAAAGCCACTTACTTGTCGTATTTACCTATTATACTTGCATATCTGTATCATCTGTATTGCATATCTGTATTACTTGCATATCTGTATTCATTTGTACTCAAACCCCTCCTTACTTCCCTCCTCCCTCCCCCTTTCTCCCTGAATCATAAGTAAGCTACTTTACTTCCCAACATCCTCCACTTTTTCAGCCCTCATCTACCACATTCTACTGACTGCTACACTTAACACAAAAGACTACCTCACATTACACAATACATAAACACTCAAATACACACTCTCTATTTTCTGAGCAGCCCTAAAATGCTAAACATTCCAACACTCAGATACCATGGATACAGACCTTCTACTCCTCACACCATTCGACAACGATCATACCTCAAAAGCATTCACACAACCATGATCTCCCCACCACTCACTCAAATCATTGGCCTCACAGCACTCACACTCATCCTCTTCAATGCACAATCTTTAAACAAAAAAACTTCTATACTCAACGACATCCTCTCTGACGAAACACCAGACATCTGTGCAATAACAGAAACATGGTTAAAAGACACTGACAATGTTCTCCTCAACCAGCTCCCTAACAATATATACGATATAGTCTCCATCCCCCGATTAAAAAAGAAAGGTGGAGGCATTCTCTTAGCCACCAACAAACGACTCAAACTCACACTCCAACCCATCCCCCCCCCAGCTAAATTAGAAATTGGCCTGTTCAAAGCCCCTTCTCTACAAATTTGCCTTATTTACGCTCCCCCTGGAACTCTTAACAATAACCCTTCGTCTCTCATCGAATATATAGCTAAAAATATTTCCATCGGCTCCCCAGCTATTATCCTAGGAGACTTTAATTTCCATGTCAACACAACACCCCTTACACCTAGTTGCTCCTCCTTCCTGGAAGCCATGAAATCACTAGGATTCAAGCAAATTATAAACATGCCCACACATAAAGCTGGTCACTCACTTGACCTCATTTTTACCAACCATCACATCGTAACTGATTCCTTATCATGCACACCTATCCCATGGTCTGACCACTATATCATAAGAACATCTAACACTCTACAAAGACCTCCATCCCCCCCAATTAGCTCTACTACTTTTCAATACCGAAAAACTTGCAATAGAGATGAGCTCACCACTGCTCTATCCAACACTCAGCTTAATCTTAATCTTTCAAATGCTGACACTGCTTTAACATCATGGAATGAATACACTCTCTCAGTTGCTAATACCATTTGCCCCCTCATTACAAAAAAACTCTCCTCTCAGAAAAATACAAAAAAACCCTGGTACACTCCCACACTAAAAGACTTAAAACAAGCCCTTAGAAAAGCTGAAAAAAATTGGCGTAAAGAACCCACACCAATTCTACTCGCACGATACAAAACTTCGCTGCAAAACTATAGTGAAATGATCAATAATGCTAAAAAGAACTACTACGCAGGTAAAATACACCAATATCAATTCAATCCAAAAGTGCTGTTCGAATATGTCACCTCACTTACTAACCTCACTCCAAACATCATTCCAGAAGAAGAAGCCAAAATAAAATGTGAACAGCTCGCTTCATATTTTCAGGACAAAATTAACAATATTATGTCACGCTTCCCACACAATTCCCACACGCCCCAATCCTATAATCTCTCTCACACAAAAGAATCTGCACCTCAGCTAACAACCTTTGAAAATACAGCAACAACTGAAATTGAATCCCTACTCAAAAAAGCCAGACCCTCATCTCATCCATCTGATACCATCCCCACAAAACTCCTCCTCACTGTCCCTGATCTAATATCCAGCCCTATCTCTAACATTATCAATGCATCCATCGAACTTGGGCAAGTGCCCAACTCTCTTAAATTTGCCATCCTTAAACCCACTTTAAAAAAACCTAAGCTAGACCCATTAGACCTTGCTAATTACCGCCCCATTTCTAACCTCCCATTTATTGCTAAAATCCTAGAAAAAACTATCAACCGTCAACTTAGTGACTATTTAGAAGAACACCATATCCTCTCTTCCTCACAATATGGATTTCGCAAATTACATAGCACTGAAACTCTTCTCCTATCCTTGAATGATTACCTTCTCAAAAGCCTAGATAGAAATCAACCTCAGCTGCTAGTAATTCTAGATATCTCAGCGGCTTTTGATACCGTTAACCACCAAGTTCTTCTCCAACGCCTACATGAGATTGGAATAACTGGTACTGCTCATAACTGGTTTACTTCCTACTTGTCCAACCGTAACTATAAAGTCAAAATTGGCAATCACTTATCTAAAGAAATCCCTTTAAAGCAAGGAGTCCCGCAAGGATCTTCACTCTCATCTACCCTTTTTAATATCTATCTTCTACCGCTTTGCCATCTCCTCGCCAACCTTAAGCTTCCACACTTTTTGTACGCTGATGATGTACAAATTCTTATTCCAGTAACGGAATCCATATCTAAAGCCCTTGAAATCTGGGACACTACTCTTGCTTCTATCAATAATCTCTTAACCTCCTTACAACTTGCCCTCAATTCCACTAAAACTGAACTCATGATCATTTCTCCTCCCACCCCATTACATGCTTCTCCCACCTCACCTATAACATCAACGCACATACATTTCTCCCACCAAGTCCGAGACCTAGGAGTCATTATTGATGACCAAATAACCCTCAAAAAATTTATCAGTACAATCCTTAAAGAGTGCTTTTTCAAATTACATACACTCAAAAAATTGAAACCTTTGCTTCATGCATCTGATTTCCGGACAGTTCTACAAGCCATGCTGTTTTCCAAAACAGATTATTGTAATTCACTCCTCCTAGGCCTACCTAAAAATGCCATCCGCCCCTTACAAATCCTGCAAAACACTGCAGCCCGTATCCTTACTAACACAAACTCAAAGGAACATATTATGCCAGTTTTGAAGGAATTACACTGGCTCCCCATTCAATCCCGCATACACTACAAGACTCTAACACTTATCCATAAAGCCCTCCACAATCCTGAAATGAAATGGTTTAATAAATCAATACAACTTCAATCTTCTATTAAACCCACCAGAAATCAATACCTCGCCACATTACAAACCCCTTCACCTAAATTATATAACCATGTTTCCACCAAAGCACGAGCGTTCTCTTTTGCTGGCCCTTTGTTATGGAATACTATGCCCACTGAACTGCGCCTTGAGCCATCTCCCAAAACATTCAAGCAAAAACTCAAGACATGGTTATTCACACATGCCTATACGTGAAATATATATGTTGATCCTCTCCCATTTTCTCACTGCCTTCTCTACCCTTCTCCCCCTGTCTAGACACCATCTCTAACTCTCCTACCTCTGTTCCCACTGTAAATACCTCTCTTTACAATTGCTATTAACTACTTTTGAAATGCTTTCTCCCCCCTCTTACTACATCTAATGTAGAACTACATCTCTTCTTAACCCTTTTCCCTTACCTTAGCCCCAATTTACTAGAATCCCGTTGCTACATCTCCTCCTAACCCTTTTCCCTTACCTCAGCCCCAATTTACTAGAATCCCTTTGCTCCCTAGTTCTGTTTAACTTACCTCAACTAATATACCCCCAAAGTATAGTTCTGTGTTTTTTAATAGATTCTACTTTTATTATATTTAAATATTTATATACATACTTTCGTTTAATATATAACTTGTTAAATATATAATCTGTTAAATGTACAATCTGTTAAATGTATAACGCTCCGGCGTAAGTTAAATCTGTTAAATCTGTTAAATCTGTTAAATGTATAACGCTCCGGCGTAAGTTCCTGTTCATTGTACACTGACGTGATATCTTTGATGAGCGGCGGTATATAAAAAAATTATAAATAAATAAATAAATAAATAAAATTTACTGTATTATGTTGCCATCCAGTGTCAGCCTGTGGCATCTCATAGCTTATATTCTCTGCTACTTACAGATTACATTTTAATGTCTGTCATTCTGGCTTGGAGCCACTTATCTTTTTCCTTTATCTCTTTGCATTGTTCCCTAGCACAGAGGAATTTTGGGTGTGCCTATCTTTCTGCCAAGAGACAGAGTTGATAAGTTTGCTCTGTTTTCAGAGATCTGGAAAGGTTTATTGGCAACATACAAATGTGTTACAAAGTTGGCCCACAATTCTTTTTATTTATTCATTTATGGTACAGTAGATGGACAGCTCTTCCCAATGAAATCCAGGTGCCAAATTTTGCAGTTCAAGGCTCCTATGCCAGGAAAGCACAGCCAGAAATAGAAATAGACAGAAGTCAAAGTACCTCAGAAGATGACTCAGGATGAGCAGAAAGAGGGAAACATTCACTGGATCACGTGCCACCAGTTCTAGAGTGTGACTATATGTGGGGCAAATCAAAGTACGGTTTCACTAGAACTGCTGCAGGTATACTTTTATACAACTGAGAAGTGTGAAGGCTCACACAATCAGTGTACCTGATCGCAGCAGACTGCAGTTCCATCATTTATTTTGGGGTTATCAGGAGATTGCAAAAAGAGAGACCCTATTGGAATCTGTTGCCTTTTTGACCAACAGAAATACAAATTTTAAATACATAAATAGAGAAATAAATAAATAGCTATGTTTATGGCATTTCAAATCTTGATCTGCCCTTCTAAGTTCAAACTAGCTTGGGCATGAGGGCTATGCATTCTGCTAACCAATAAGACAGAGTTCTCTTCAGAACTGCAATCCCAGGCATATTGCAGCAGAACAAAATCAAAAGTTGGGTGGTCTTTATAAGGCTTATAGTATGCTCTAGATCAGGGGTCGGGAACCTTTTTGCTGAGAGAGCCATGAACGCCACATATTTTAAAATGTAATTCCGTGAGAGCCATACTAACTACAACCCCCCACCCTCCTGACTCCCCCAAGACCTACCAAATTCATTTACTATAACCCCCTAACTCTCCTGATGCCCCCAAGACCTGCCAAATTAATTTACTACAACCCCCCATCCTCCTAAACCCACCCCCCCCAAGACCTGCCAAAAGTCCCTGGTGATCCAGCGGGGGTCCAGGGCTCGCAGACAAATCTTTAATAAAAAAGTAAAAATCTAACAAAACCCCCCACCCTCCTGATGCTCCCCAAGACCTCCAAAATTAATTTACTACAACCCCCACCCTCCTGACCCCCCCAAGACCTGCCAAAAGTCCCTGGTGGTCCAGCAGGGGTCCGGGAGCGATCTCCTGGACTTGGGCTGTCGGCTGCCAGTAGTCAAAATGGCGTCGACGGCCCTTTGCCCTTACTATGTCACAGGGGCTACCGCCGCCATTGGTCGACCCCAGTGACATAGTGAGGGCAAAGGGCCGTCGGCGCCATTTTGACTACTGGCAGCCGACAGCCCAAGTCCAGGAGATCGCTCCCGGACCGTTCCTGGACCCCCGCTGGACCACCAGGGACTTTTGGCAGGTCTTGGGGGGGTCAGGAGGGTGGGGGTTGTAGTAAATTAATTTTGGAGGTCTTGAGGGGCGTCAGGAGGGTGGGGGATTTTGTTAGATTTTTACTTTTTTATTAAAGATTTGTCTGCGAGCCAGATGCAGCCATCAAAAGAGCCATATCTGGCTCCCGAGCCATAGGTTCCTGACCCCTGCTCTAGATAGAAGACAATAGCTCTCTTACAGTCCATTTACCTCCGATGGCATGTGGCCTCAGGGAAACTGACAGACTGATTAGGTGGAAATCTGACATGATTTTAGACAGAAATGTGAAAGGTGTACATAGCATCATCCTGTCATGAAAGAATTAGTATCAGGTGGATGTTATTATGGCTTGAAGTTCCCCGACTGGGGGCTGAATTGACTGCTACCAAGAAAGTGACCTTTCAGGTCAGGTACTTTATCTCACAGGAGGCTAGAAGCTCAGAAGGAGTTTTTTTTAACTGGTTTAAAACCACATTGAGGTCTCACAACACTGTAGGAGGCTTCATGGAAGGTTTCAAATGAAACAAGGCCCAAATGAATTTTATAACTAAGAGTCGTACAGAAATTTGTCTCCCTCCTATCAGGTCGATACAGTAAGGCCGCGGTAGAAACAGTGCGGCAGTGTCAGGCGCACCCTTCCTCCTCGCACGCACAGCTCTCTTGACTTAGCGCCTGATACTCTCTTCTAATTGCATGCAAATGCATGCCGAGGCTGTGAAGCGTTAGGGAAGGGTTAGGCCCGCGCAACCCATTTTACTGTATAGGCGCTTAATACAGCGCCTATACAGTAACCTGGGTGCGCTGGTACCTGTGATTTCAAACGTCATTTCAAATGACATTTGAAATGACAGGCACCAGGAAGTGTAAAAAAAAACCCAAAAAACCAAAAATATGTAAAAACCTGAGTGTTAAAAAAAAAAAGTTTAAATACCTGTCACTTTCGTGCAGTCATCCAGGCAGCGGCGGGAGGCGGCGGGAGCCGGGTGTTCCATCGGGCGGGTAGGCGGCAGCGGCATCCGGGGGGCGGGTGGGCCTTGGGCGGGTAGGCGCGTGTTCGATCGGGCGGGTAGGCGGCAGCGGCGGCGGGATCTGGGTGGGTCTTGGGCGGCGGCAGCGGCGGCGGGATCCGGGGGGGGCGGGTAGGCGTGTGTTCGATCGGGCGGGTAGGCGGCGGGATCCGGCTGGGCGCGTGTTCAGACGAGGCCGCGGGCCGGGTCACACAGGCGCGCATTCATCCAGGCGGAGGAGCCGGTGGCGAAAGCAGCCTCCGGCAGCCCCCACCTGCAGTGAATGAATGCGCGCCTGTGCGACCCGTGCGATTCGGCGCTCAAGGCATGACGTCACGACGCACCGAATCGCACGGGTCGCACAGGCGCGCATTCATTCACTGCAGGTGGGGGCTGCCAGAGGCTGCTTTCGCCACCGGCTCCTCCGCCTGGATGAATGCGCGCCTGTGTGACCCGGCCCGCGGCCTCGTCTGAACACACGCCCAGCCGGATCCCGCCGCCTACCCGCCCGATCGAACATGCGCCTACCCGCCCAAGGCCCCCCCCGGATCCCGCCACCGCTGCTGCCGCCGCCCAAGGCCCACCCGGATCCCGCCACCGCTGCCGCCTACCCGCCCGATCGAACACGCGCCTACCCGCCCAAGGCCCCCCCAGATCCCGCTGCCGCCGCCCAAGGCCCACCCGCCCCCCGGAGCCGACGACCGCCGGCTCCCTCTGCCTGGATGAATGGCCGTGCGATTTCAGCGCTGAAGGCAGTCACATGCCGTGACTGCTTTCAGCGCTGAAATTGCACGGCCATTCCTTCACTGCCGGTGGCCGTGCATTCATCCAGGCAGAGGGAACCGTGGGCCATTTTCGCCACCGGTTCCCTCTGCCTGGATGAATGCCCGTGTGATTTTGGCGCTCATGGCATGAGCGCCAAAATCGCACGGGCATTCATTCCGGCGGGGGCCGTACGTTCATCCAGGCAGAGGGAACCAGAGGCCGTTTCGCCGCCCGCTCCCTCTGCCTGGATGGATGCCCGTGCGAAATCGGGAGGAAGGGAGAAGGGACTGCCGTAGCAGGCCCGAGCCTTGCTACTTTTTCGTTTTGTTTTTTTTTTTTTGCTTCGGGAGGAGGGGACCGGACGGGGCTGCAGGAGACCGGACTGGGGCTACACCGGAGACCGGACGGGCTGGACAGGAGACCGGACGGGACCAGGGCAGGTAAGCAATGTTTTTTACACTACTCTAACTCCTACTAGGGGGAGGCGGTAAACTAGCACGTTAAGGCCGCGGCAAAACAGCGGGTTACTGAGGAGATAGTATCAGCGCCCGTTACAGTATCGGAGGGGAATAGCTAATTCCTTCATTATACAGCTTTTTCGTTCATTTACATGCTGGGTGCGGAAAGGGTTATGCGTCTGTTTTAGGAAGCGCTAGGGATGCGTGAAACTGGAGACTGTATCGCTGAATCGCCTTACTCGTCTGTATTGTGCGCTCCCAGCACGTTACAGACGGGGAATCTTTAACCGCACGTTACTGTATCGACCTGTATGTAATATGTGCCAAATGCACTGATGTGAACCCTGACAAAGTTTTAAGTCAAGATTGAAATATGTAAAAGATATTTAAGTTTTGTATGGGTCAGGAGAGAGAGTCTGGAGTCTTGTAATTACACTAATTAGAAACCTTTATTTACAATCATAATACTTTTTTGTAGTTTCCTTCCTAGAAGTTAAAAAGTATTTAACACATTGTACTAAAGTGACCAAAAGAGTGCAAGTCACACACATCATCTTATACATAAGGGTAAGACTGAGGTTTCCTTGTTCTGCAACACCAGAAGTTGGAAAAATATCCAATCCGATTGGTTTCCTGAAAGGATCAGAAACCAAATCTGACTTGGTCAAAACGAACTATGAAAATCATAGTTTCCTGGTCTGTTCTGATTGGATTTAGCAAGATATTTGCAATTAATAGTATTGGAGGATACACATACAGAAGTCCCTTTTCCAGTATAGGGAGAAAGCAACTGCTGATACTTTACTTCCTGAAGTACATCAGGAGCAGAATGCCGGTACCTTCCTGTTCTGTGTCATTACAAGATCTTTCTTGGAAGCTTCCCACAAAGAGAAGATGCTGCTCACTACATTCTGTGTCGAGAACTCATCCTGAGGATTTAACTAGTGACTCAGTCTGTCTGCCAGACTGTTTTTCCTCGTCTAATAGATAAGTAGCGCTTAGGATTATCCTGTAAAGACAGCTCAATTTCTCAGCCTGAATGCTTTCTGACAGAAGGGAATATAACCTATACCTTCCTGCTTATTTGGACTGGAAGGGCCAGTCAGTCAGTCTTTGTGCTCCAGGACAGAAATATATTCTTAGAATGCCTTAGTTCCACTGGGATTTAAATGTCTTGTAAATGTGTTTCAAATAGAAACACACCATGGCAATTATGTGAAATGCTAAAGCTATAACAACCAAACATTCTCAATATGGCCCAGGCTGATGTCTGACGACTCCACCTACTTTCCCTGCAGACATTAAGTCCTTAACTCTGATGGAAGGGTGAAAAGCTATGAATTAAGTTGTGTCTATCAAAGCCTCTATAAACTCCAACTGAAGTGACAGACTCAGTTTACACTTGGGATAATGAATGATGAACTCTAGTAACTCTAGCACTGGGAGGGTGATATACATGGATCCATCTGCCCCTACCAGAGAGGTGTCTTTGACCAACTAATCATCGAAATAGCAAAACACATATACCTCTAGTTCACATAAAAATGTTGTAACAGACATTTTGCAAATACTCAGGAAATTGATGCTAGACCAAAAAAAAAAAAGTATGTGATACTGGAGGTGGCAAGTCCCCATATCAAATTTGAGATACTTCCTGTAATTTGGATGGCTCTATATAAGTATATTATTCCTTCAGATTCAGAAAGAATAGCTAATCTTGCAGCTTTCTCTCATGAGAGATTTGTTCAAGATGTTTAGGAATAAAATATTCCTGTTTAATTTGAGATCAAGAAATACTTAGAGTAAAACCTCCAAGAGGGAGATTTCAAACTTTAGCAATTACTGCTATATACCAGGAGTCAATATTCTCTTTGTTTGGCAACTTCCAATAGGTATAATCTATAGCCTTCTCATATTATCAGAAATACCCAACAGTCAAATTATGGGTCAATGACATGCATAAAATTATATAGTCTCCCACCAACAGGGAGATTTTCCAGAATAAAGACTGGAGTACTTGCTATGGATTCAATCCAGTCAAAAACCTGTCCCTGGTTTTGACTGGGTAGCTATAAAGCACAAAGTTTCTACCTTTGCATTGGCAAGGAAAAATTGATTCTTGAGAGAGATGCTTGGTGAATCTTATTGCCTTTTCCAAAATGGTATGTAAGTACTGAGCCATATAGGAAGGAGAATGAAAATGTCAGTCTAATAAATGTCAAAAAGAAGAAATAGATTGGTGAAAATGATACTGTTCTTCAAGCAACATTGCTTTATTACAAAAATTTAAATCAGGATTCAAAATTGCATGTAGAAAACCTTTAATAAAGACACTTAAAAGTCCCATCCATGTCCCCGACACAAGCAGTATTTCACTAATACGCTTTTTCAAAGGGGGGAAATTAAGTCGGCAAATTACAAAAATAACAAAAACCAAATACATTATGAATAACAAATATATAGTGAAGAACAGAAAATTAACATGGCATTATCAAACAAATAGAATAGGTCTTCAAATAATGCAATATTCAAAAAACTTGTGGCATCTGGAAAAGCAAGTTTGCTTACTGTAAACTGTGTTTTCCGTAGATAGCAGGATGAATTAGCCATGCTGTCTGGGAAGCCCCTCCAGAGCGGCTAGGGGAGCTTTTCAAAGATGACAGAGCTTTGCTCTTTGTGTGGCTGCATGTCCTTTCCCATGCAGCTCCATTTTCTCCTCAGTCTATTCCAAAGCGTGTTTGCGAAGCATGAAGTTGCGCCCAACCTGGTCCTTATGTGGTCCCTGACTGGAGAATGGATCTGCCCATCACCATATCCACAGCAGCTTGCTGGTCAAGACAGTAATGGGAAGTGAAAGTATGGAGCGAGGATCACATAGCGGCTTTACATATGTCTTTTATAGGAACCTCCCATAGGTGAGCTACAGACGCTCTCACATGATGGGCTTTTGGAGAACTGGTTAGTGTCTGATATTTTATTGTAAAAGAACTGAATGCACTGCAAAATCTAAATCAAGTTCCTCTTGGAGACAGGCAGAACTGGGGCATTTGGGTTGAAGGAAATAAATAGCTGTAAGGCTGTAGATTCGGAGAGCATTCTATGTTTATAATAGGCCAAGGCTCACTTGCAGTCCAGCGTGTCGAGCCGCCTCTCACCCTCATTTTTGTGCCGCTTCGGAAAGAAGGTCGGCAGGGTAATGGTTTGGTTGATGTGGAAAGCCAAAACTACTTTGGGTAAGAATGAGGAATGTGTCCGCAAAGTCACCTTGTTGTGATGAAATTCAAGGTATGGCGAATAGTGAACCAGAGCCTGCAACCCGCTAAGCGGAAGTCAGGGCAAGCAAAAACAGAACTTTCCAAGATAGATATCTTATATGACTATTTTCCAGAGGTTCGAATGGGGGAAGCATAAGCTATTCCAGAACTAGGTTGAGGTCCCACCGGTGGTCGCAGTTGTTGAATGCCCTTATGAACCAAAAGACTAGTGGGTGGATTGATACCGGTAGGCCATTGAAGGGGTAATGGTAGGCTGCAATGGACCTGGACCCTCACCAAAGTTATCGCCAGTCACGCTTGATAAAGGGAATGGAGATACTCTAAAAGGAGTTCCAGTGAGCAGGAAAGGGGTCTATACCTTTGATATTGCACCAAGCTGAGTGTCTATGCCACTTGACCTGATAGTTCCCTCTAGTAGAAGAATTCCTGGATGACCTCAAGACCTCTTGGATCTCCAAAGGCAAGTGAAGGTGACTTAATACTGTCCTTTCAACCTCCATACTGTGAGATGCAGCGAGGAGTGCATGGATGAAGCAGGATGCTGCTGTCCTGCATCAGTACTGTGGCCGAGAGGATTAGGTGGTTCGATGGAAAGGTGCACTAAATAGGCACACCACCGCTGTCTAAGCTAAGCCGGAGCTATCAGGATGAGGTCATCAACGTTCGCGATACACTTCTGTATTGTTCTCGAGATGAGCAGGATTGGGGGGGGGGGCGGGTGTAAGCGTAGAGAAGCCCTCCCATCCATGATACGAGAAATGCATCCTGCACGAGTTGCTTCTTGCTGGGGTAGACTGAGCAGAACACCTGTACCTTCCTGTTGCTTTCCATAGTAAAAATATCCAGCTGTGGAAGGCCCCAAGCTTAGAAGAGGTCCTCTGCCATGTCCTGGCGAAGCTCCCATTCATGTGGATGAAAGATCCTGCTTAGCTTGTCTGTTTTGGAGTTCTCCACCCCGGGCAGGTAGGTCACCTAAAGGATGGAGTGCTCCTCCGCCCATTCCAGAATGCGCATTGCTTCCCTGCACAACATGCAGGAACCAGACCCTCCTTCCTTGTTTATGTAGAACATCGTGACCTGATTGTCCATGTGGACCATGACATTCTCCCTCATAGGAACCCCTTGAACGTGCGTATGGCATTCCAAATCGCTCAGAGCTCTAGGAGCTTTATCTGTGGGACTCTCTCCTAGCCGAACCAGAGTCCATGCGTCCATACTTGTTCCAAATGAGCTCCCCACCCCTTGCTTGAGGTGTCTGTGGTGAGGATCAGGTGATGAGTTGGGGGGTTAAGTGGTGCCATGACTGAAAGAGCTGTGAAGTGCAACCACCAGTCTAAGTCTGCTCTCATGCTCCTGGTCAGACTTACTCACCAGGACAGCAGATGCGAGAGCTGTGTCTAATGCGCCTTCAGCCCCCATTGCAGGCACCCAATGTGTAAACAGGTATGTGGCACCACATAGATGGCCGCTGCCATGTTGCCCAGCAATGTTAAGATCTGGTGGGCCAAGGTGAGAGTAGAGTCTCTCAGCTGCATGGCCAGGGTGCACAGCATGCAGGCCCTGTCCGCCAGAAGGAATGCTCTGCCCTGCGCGGTACTTATACGGGCCCCAATGAACTGCAGGTTCTGCGCTGGCTGAAGAATGGGCTTCTCGTAATTGATAACCCAGCCAAACCCCTCCAGGATTTGGATTGTAGCTTGTAAGCTGATCTCACTAGTTGCTGGTTGTGGTGCCACTATCAACCAGTCGAGGTAAGGGAACAACTGGATTCCTTGTTTCCTGAGGTGGGCTACTGCTAGACACTTGGTGAAGACTCTCGGGGTAGACGAGAGACCAAAAGGGAGCACCTTGTATTGGAAGTGGCACTTGTTGACTTGAAAACACTGGTAACGCCAGGAGGAAAGGTGCATGGGGATGTGAGAGAGTTCGTCCTTGAGGTCGAGTGAACACATCCAATTTTGGGTTGTAGAAAGGGAAGGATGGACTTGAGGGATGTCATCTTGAATATCTCCCTTTTCAGGAATTTGTTGAGAACTCAAGTCCAGGATTGGGTGGAGTCCTCCCGATCTTTTGGGAATGAATAGGTATTGGGAGTAGAATCCCTAGTTCAGCTGACTGCAGGAACCCGCTGTACAGAAAGTTGTTGTAGTGTGGCGACTTCCTCTTGCAGCCCACGACAATTCTCTGAGGTGGGCCAATAAGGCCTTACTTGGTGGGAGAGATTTGAAGTGTTCTTGAAGTTCAGAGGATACCCCTCTGATAATGAGCACTCAACGGTCGGAATTGATTGCTTCCCAGGAGTGGTAGAAGCAGGAAATTCTCCCTCCTACTTGTAGCGTTAAGAGTGGCCCAGATACCTCTAAAAACCCTGTTGGGTTTTCGTTTTGTTGTTATTTGGGGGCAGGCATTGCTGTTTTTGGTTCCGCTGCCAGCCACGACTTTGCTGTTGCTATGATGGCTGTGGCTGAGTTTGTTAATAAGGTGGCGGATGGTAAAATGAGTATGGCCTGTATGGCCGTCTTTGGAAATAGGTCTTCCTGTATGACTGGTAATACTTTCTTGCTTGGTGGGAGACACCAGGGACAAGACCGCTATGTTCTGCTCCTTTAATTGGGCCACAGTTTCACGTAGCTTGTCTCCAAAGAGGTTGTCCAGGAGACATCGGCCAATTTCTCATTGACATCCTCTCGAATGGCGCTGGCCCGGAGCTATGCCATCCGCCGAGCGGCTATGGCTCTTGCTGTGGTACAAATGGAGGTTTCGAAGGCTTCAAATATTGTACACAATAGATGTCTTAGTCCCTCCTCCAGGTTGTGAAATTGTTGTGGTGGGGCCCCATCCAGGGCAGTGGCGTTAAAAGTGAGGCTTGAGCGACTGTAGGCACTTGTATAGATCCTGAGTGTTATAGAATTGGTGCTGCTGGATCTTCACGTTCAGCATACCCGACTGGAATGCTCTTCTGCCGAAGTCGTCCAGGTATTTATAGTTGTGCCCTGGAGGAGTATTTGAATGAAGGTATGATTTCTTAGCCCTCTTCATGGCCGACCTGACCACCATGGAAGTGTGTGGAGTTGGACCACACTGTAGAATGGAGATTGGCACATCCGGAATTTGAGATCTGTTTTCCGTGAGGTAGCTTGCCTGGAAAAGGGGGATTCCCAAGCCTTCATCATGACTGCATCTAGCACCACATGGAAGGCAAGGCGGTTGGGTCGGCCGGCGCTTCGAAAATCTTTACAATCTCTAAAACCTCAGCGAAGGATCTGTTATTTTTCACGTTTCAATGTTGAGTCTAGTGCCCACCTTCTCCACAAATTTCGAAAAGGAGAGGTCTTCCAGAGGGGAGTGCCCAGGAGCAGGGCTGCTGGACCGAGTCTCTGGACTAATGTCCCCTTGCAAAGGAGAAGGTAGTCTGTCCTGAGGGGAGTCTTCGCATGGAATAGGGCAAGACTTCCTGCTTCCCTTTCCACGGAGGAGAGGAACTGGGTCAAGATCTTGGAAATTTGAGATACTGCCTGTGAGGCCAAGACCCCGTGACCTGGACAAGATGACAAGTCCCCTGCGGGGAGATTCCTTGGTAGCAGTGCCGCAAGCAGAATGTCCGAGTCAGGACCTCTGGGCCGAATTTTCGCCTGTTCCATTGAGGAAGACCTCTTGTGCCACTTTCAGAGGGGCTCCTGCAACTGCCCCGCTGACCTCTTCTGTCTGGAAACTGAAGACAAATTGGAGTAGACATGCTCAGAGGAGCGAGAGGAGCCTGTGGATGCATATTCAGATGCCAGCTCATCAGCAGAAAACATAAGGTCTGCTAAGTCAGGGGTGAAGGCCCCTTGCATTTCCACAGCAGAGTTGGTTTCTGGGAGGACTTCCCAGTCGAGAGGCTGAAGACGGGTGGATCCCAACGACTTTTGGACATCGCGTCGAGTTGTGCGACATCACGTGGGCTTGCATCGGCATCTATGTTGACGGGCTGTCCCACGTCTATCCTGATGGTTTTCAGCGATGGTGTGTCGATGCATCGAGCTGCGCCTCTTCCTTGCACTTTGACGCATCAACTGCGCTTCATGGGCGGCATGTCGGGCTGGCGCAGTGCTTCGGCCAGCTGTGTCAGGGCTTAGACTCTGGCCAATGCCAATTGCCTCGATGCTCTGTGCGCATGGATGGACTGGGGTACTGAGGGATGAAGGGGCTGGTGCACTTGACCCTGTTTGTCCGGTGGTCCCATGGAGAAGGTCCTCTGATTTTTTAAGGCGATCAAGATGCAGCCCTGGGGACGAATGAGCCAACAGGTGCTCCAAGCTGGGGGTGTAAGACCCCAAGTTTCCCTCTCGTAGCCAGGCAATCTTGGCAGTGCGTTGACACTGGGCCCGGGGGGACATGCGGCTGCAGTCCCTGCATGCCGCCTGATCATGGTCCGGGCCAAGGCATAAATAACAGTAAGTATGCCCGTCTACAGCCGATGTAACCTTACTGCACTGGCAGAATTTGAAGCCAGGTGGTCTCGGAAGCATTCTCCTTCTTTATGTATATTTATTTATTTTTTAGCCGAACAGTGCTCTCTGAGGAGAGAAAGAAAGCTCCAATGCAGCCTGCAACATGGAAAGAACAAATTGAGGAGAAAATGGAGCCGCATGGGAAAGGACACGCAGCCACACACAGAACAAAGCTCAGTCATCTTTGAGAAGCTCGGCCTAGCTACCCCGGAGGGACGTCCCAGACAGCATGGCTAATTCAGCCTGCTCATCTGCGGGAAAATACACATTACAATCTCATAGAATATCTGACAAGCTTAAGGAGGGTAAGAGATTTAAAAATAGTGCCACATTTTGAGCAAAACCACAAATACTTATTCACAAATGGACTGGTGGAGAGAGAGAGACTGGAGAAAGATACTGGTACAGAGAAACTGGTGGAAGTAGACTGATGGACAGAAAAAATGGTGGGGATGGACTGGAGGGAGACAGAATGACTTGAGATGGACTGGCAAAGCGAGAGAGTGTCTTGCTGGTATAGACTGGCGGAGCAAGAGAATCCTGCAGGGATAGACTGGCGGAGCAAGAGAATCTGGCGGGAATGGATTGGTGGAGAGAGAGACAGCAAGACTGGTGGGGTTGGACTGATGGAGAGCGAGACTGGAGATGGGCTGCTAGAGAGAGAGAGAGACAGGAGATGCACTGCTAGAGAGAGACTGGTGGCGATGAAGTTTGGTGGATGAGAGTGTGTGACTGGCGGGGCTGGACTGGTGGAGTAAAAGAAGAGGAATGGTTGGGATGGATTGTGCAGCACTGACAAAAAGAGTGAGAAATTGGTGGGAAAAGGGGAAGGAGGGATGTTTGAGACATGCCCATATCACTAAAAGGGAGATGCGGAGAGAGTTTGGTGTACATATTCCCCTTCCAAAGCCCCTCTCTCCCCCATTTTTTTTTTTTTTTTTTTTAAAGAAAATCACCTGCAACAGGGAAACCACCTTGTTAGTTTGATCTTGGTGGAGGTCAAATGACTCCACACCTGTCTGTTTCCAAATTCCATATATGCAAAGAATGGATATCTCCCTGCTCATAAAGCAAGAGGTATTCCTACGAACATTTTGCACCATCACCACATGATTATGGGCATGCATGTCAGTGGCATCTCTAGGCAGAAGAATCTTCTAAGTAAGAAAAAAAAATGCCCTTGCCAGTTTCAACTATCTAGTAAAGCTACCACTAAAATTATTCAGGAGCAATCATCAAAAAATTCTTCAATATGGAATGGGACATAATCCCATTATAAAATCTGCACCTCAAGTTCTACAGAAACTCCCCCAACAAAGGATGCAGGGCAGAACAAGGACACTTCCCTTTACAATTCACCACAGGAAAAATAATATTCAAATTCTGTCACCTCAACAACAGCACCACAAACGTTCAGACATAAATTGAAATGGAAACCCCCAAGAATCCAGACTCTGTATACATTACAATTATGGAAAACAGAAACATTACTGTTCCTCATAAATCAAATATAAGCAAGAAATATAAAATATCTATAATAGTAAAACCATATTAATAAAAAGAATATTTCAATACAATTGACAGACAACATCCAATAATTTAAATCTCTATTTTTAAATTTCCCAAACAATAATAAAATATTTTAAACATCAGACACATCAAACTGCCAATGATTAAAACTAATAAGGATTAAAAAATTCCTTACTTTCCATACATGGGAACTTTTGATTTCCAGTCATCCTGAGATTGCCATGGATTACTTGGGGTAGAGGAGGGGGCACACAAACTTTCTCCTCTCTCTCTCTCTCACACACACATATGCTCCCTCTCTCTCATATGCATATGCTCTTGAACACACACATACATGCTTACTCTCTCTCACACACATACTCATCTGACTAACTGAAGGCCTAATGAGTCAATCAACCTTTTGGGCCTTAAATTTTTTTTTTTTTTTAAAGTAGAAATGAATCGAATAGAAAGGTATCCAAACTTTTGCATATGCTATATACACTGTTTTATCATTTTCAGTCTGTTAAAATCAGCAAATAGTAATTTTGTTTTAAAAATTACAGACAGTGGATGTGTTCAACTTTGTACCATGTGGAGGTTGTCTTAGTTTCTATTCAGTTAGCATTCACTAAAACATACAATCTTGATCAGGGGTTCAGAAACTTCCTATCTTGTAAAGGGGGATACCTATCTGAGCTGACAGCCTGTGTCCAAGAACGCAAGCCCAGTCCCAGAAACAGGTGATATGAAACCGGGACAAACCAGTTCTACTAACTAGACAGAATATTGTTGATAACTTCTTCACATCCACTGACTGAACCTACCAAGAGACTACTGAAGGAGGAAGTAACATACTTGAGGATCACCAGGTAAAACAAATCAGATATCCCAACTAAGATACTGACACATCCAGTTCTCCTTACTTTCAGGTTCTGATGAATGCATGACTCATGCTTAATATCCCCAAAAAAGGAAAGGCTATGCTACTATTTCCAGGCCATGGTGCATAGTAGGGAACAAGTGGAGAGCAAAGAAAACAATGTCATCCAAGATGATAATGAAAACAAATTGCTATAGACAACTTACACCACTTGACAAGGATGATTATCTGCCTGAAGAAAATCAATAGGTGGCAAATAACACTGTTCTTCAATATTATTGACACTGCTGGAATTGGTAGTCTTAATTTGGTTGGGACACTATCATAAATCAAGGAAAAAAGTTGCCTGAAAAAATGACAGTTGTTCTTGAATGCTCTGGGAAAACAATTGATTGATGCTCATACACATAGAGGCAAATTTTAAAAGTCCAGTGCACGCAAAATATTGGGAGATACATGAGTGGCTCAGCTAAGCACCTTCTGTGTGCATTTTAGAAACGGCACAGAAGTGCCGGGCTCACTAAAAGGGGCGGGCCGGGACAGCGCGCGCTGCCACTTCTGCTCCAAAATTAGGCTAGGGGTTAGGGCCCGGGGAGGAGAGGAGAGGAAAGGAGAGGAGGGGAATGGTAGGAGAGGTAGCTAGTAGGGATGTGAATCGTTTTAGGACGATTAAAATTATCATCCGATAATTTTAATATCGTCTTAAACCGTTATGGAACACAATACAATACAGATTCTAACGATTTATCGTTATAAATCGTTAGAATCGTGAGCCGGCACACTAAAACCCCCTAAAACCCACCCCCGACCCTTTAAATTAAATCCCCCACCCTCCCGACCCCCCCCCCAAATAACTTAAATAACCTGCGGGTCCAGCGGCGGTCCGGAACGGCAGCGGTCCGGAACGGGCTCCTGCTCTGAATCTTGTCGTCTTCAGCCGGCGCCATTTTCCAAAATGGCGCCGAAAAATGGCGGCGGCCATAGACGAAAAAGATTGGACGGCAGGAGGTCCTTCCGGACCCCCGCTGGACTTTTGGCAAGTCTCGTGGGGGTCAGGAGGCCCCCCACAAGCTGGCCAAAAGTTCCTGGAGGTCCAGCGGGGGTCAGGGAGCGATTTCCCGCCGCGAATCGTTTTCGTACGGAAAATGGCGCCGGCAGGAGATCGACTGCAGGAGGTCGTTCAGCGAGGCGCCGGAACCCTCGCTGAACGACCTCCTGCAGTCGATCTCCTGCCGGCGCCATTTTCCGTACGAAAACGATTCGCGGCGGGAAATCGCTCCCTGACCCCCGCTGGACCTCCAGGAACTTTTGGCCAGCTTGTGGGGGGCCTCCTGACCCCCACGAGACTTGCCAAAAGTCCAGCGGGGGTCCGGAAGGACCTCCTGCCGTCCAATCTTTTTCGTCTATGGCCGCCGCCATTTTTCGGCGCCATTTTGGAAAATGGCGCCGGCTGAAGACGACAAGATTCAGAGCAGGAGCCCGTTCCGGACCGCTGCCGTTCCGGACCACCGCTGGACCCGCAGGTTATTTAAGTTATTTGGGGGGGGGGTTCGGGAGGGTGGGGGATTTAATTTAAAGGGTCGGGGGTGGGTTTTAGGGGGTTTTAATGTGCCGGTTTTTTCGATTTTTTCGATTTTTAACGATTTTTTCACGATATTTTACCCCCCCAAACGGCAACAATACGATTCCCTCCCCCTCCCAGCCGAAATCTATCGTTAAGACGATCGAGGACACGATTCACATCCCTAGTAGCTAGGGGGATAGGGAACTGGGGAAGGCCCTATTGCGTCACTGCACAATTTTTTTTTTTTTTTTTTTAGAAGATTGCCCCCTCCGTTGCGCGCACAAGTCTGAACCCGCCTGCACATGCATGCGCTGAATATAAAATCGGGCGCACGTTTGCGCGGGTATCATTTTATAATATGCGCGTGGTGATGCGTTATCCCTCAATAAGAGTAACAATGATAAATTTACAACACACAAGGAGTTAAATTGGAGAAATTACTTACCTGATAATTTCATTTTCCTTAGTGTAGACAGATGGACTCAGGACCAATGGGTATAGTGTACTCCTGATAGCAGTTGGAGACTGATCAGATTTCAATCTGACGTCAGCTCCTAGTACATATACCCCTGCAGGAAGTGCAGCTCTTCAGTATTCTCCTCGAAAAGCATTGTGGATATATGTGTGACTGACTAATTTGATTAACTTATTTATTTTATTTAGTGCATTTTTATACCGGCATTCATGATTTACAATCATATCATGTCGGGTTTACAAGGAACCGGGGGAACAACAACCTTTAACATTAACATAGCAAAGGGAAGTAAAAGTTACATTGAAACAGGGGTGATAGAACTGGGAGAAGAAGCAAACAGAGTAGAAGGTAATACAATGAGCAGAACAATTATTTACAGTGTGCTGAGTGAATAACTTCATAACTTGGTTAAACTTTATAACTTGATTAACTGGATCTGGTTGAATTGGCTATAGCTGGAGACCGCCAATGCCCTCAACCGGAAAGTGTCGACACCTGGTAGGATGGGTGTCCAAAGTGAAGGAAAGCATGGCTTACCCTTGTATCATTCGAAATTCCATAAGTAACGGCAGCCAAGGGTGGGATGCTGAGTCCATCTGATACACTAAGGAAAACAAAATTATCAGGTAAGTAATTTCTCCATTTCCTAGCGTTTGGCAGATGGACTCAGGACTAATGGGATGTATAAAAGCTACTCCCGAACCGGGTGGGAGGCTGCCCATGACCCACTTAGTACTGCCCTTGCAAATGCCATGTCCTCCCGAGCCTGAACATTCAGGCAGTAGAATCTGGAGAAGGTGTGGATGGAGGACCATGTCGCCGCCCTGCAAATCTCGGCGGGTGACAGCATTCTGGTTTCTGCCCAGGACACTGCCTGGCTCTAGTAGAATGGGCCTTGATCTGTAGAGGCGGTGGCTTGCCTGCTTCTACGTAGGCCGCCTTGATGACTTCTTTGATCCAGCGGGCTATGGTTGTCCGCGAGGCCGCTTCCCCTTGTCTCTTCCCGCTGTGGAGGACGAATAGGTGGTCCGTTTTTCGTACGGGTTCCGACATTTTCAGGTATCTGGATAGGAGTCTGCCGATATTGAGGTGGCATAGACTACGAGCTTCTTCCGAATTCTTTGACTCATCTGGTGATGGTAGCGAGATGGTTTGATTAAGATGGAAGTGTGACACCACTTTGGGAAGATACGAAGGGACCATGCGTAGCTGGATGGTTCCCGGGGTGAGCCTGAGGAATGGTTCACAGCAGGACAGTGCTTGTAGTTCTGAAATGCGGCAGGCTGAACAAACTGCCAGCAAGAATGCTGTCTTTAACGTCAACAGGCGGAGGGACAGACCTCTGAGGGGTCTGAACGAGGTTCCTGCTAGAAAATCCAGGACCAGGTTGAGATTCCAAAGAGGTACCAGCCACTTTAGTGGTGGGCGGATGTATTTGACTCCTTTCAGGAAGGGTGAGAAGCAATGCTGTCACCCTCGCTCTTGGGGCCGTAGCATGACAATGCGGCCACCTGAACCTTGATAGAGCTGAGGGACAGACCCTTCTGTAGCCCGTTCTGCAGGAATTCCAGGATCATGGGAACTTTAATTGAGCATGGTATGATGTCGTGGTCTTCGCACCAGGCTTCGAATACTCTCCAAATCCTTATGTACATTAAAGATATGGAGAACTTACAGAGTAGGGTGTTGATTACAGCCCCCGAGTATCCGCTCTCTCTCAGGCGAGCTCTCTCAATGGCCAGGCCGTAAGAGAGAATTGAGCTGGATCCTCGTGGAGGATTGGTCCGTGATGAAGCAGGTCTCTGTGTGGAGGCAGTGGCAGGGGGTCCCTGCCAGTAGTCTTCTCATGTCTGCGTACCACTGTCTTCTTGACCAGTCCAGGGCCACTAGAAGTACTAGTCCCCTGTGTAGCTGTATCTTGTGAATGATTGCGCCCAACAGGGGCCACGGCAGGAAGGCGTATAAAAAGAGTCCCCTGTGGCCATGTCTGTACCAGGGCATCGATCCCCTGGGACTGAGGTTTCCGCCTGCGGCTGAAGTACCTGGGTACTTGGGCATTGGACCGGTTTGCCAGAAGGTCCATGTCTGGTGTTCCCTACCGGTTCACTATCATTTGGAATTCTGCGGTCGATAGCTTCCATTTTCCTGGGTCTAGACTTTCTCTGCTGAGGTACTCCGCCATGATATTGTCTTTCCCGGCGATGTGGATGGCCGAGATCTCCTGGAGATTTACTTCCGCCCACGACATTAGGGGGTCTATTTCCAGAGACACCTGTTGGCTTCTGGTTCCCCCCTGGCGGTTGATGTAGGCCACTGTTGTGGCGTTGTCCGACATTACTCTGCCCGTTTTGTCTTGGAGTCTGTGAACGAACCGTAGTCAGGCTAATCTGACTGCCCGCGCTTCTAGATGGTTGATGTTCCATCCAGACTCTTCTGCGTTCCACTGCCCTTGGGCGGTTAGCTCCTCGCAGGCTGGCATCTGTGGTGAGCAGGGTCCAGGTTGGTGAAGATAGTCTTGTTCCCTGGCTCAGGTGGCTGGCCTGCAGCCACCAATGTAACTGGGTTCGGACTCTGCCCGGGAGTGGCAGACATACGGCGTAATTCTGAGACAGTGGATTCCATCGCGATATAAGCGAATGCTGTAGGGGTCTCATGTGAACTCGTGCCCATGGCACTACTTCCAGTGTGGATGCCATCAGCCCGAGGACTTGCAGATAATCCCATGCTGTGGGGCAGGGTTCGCTCAGCTGGATTTGTAATCTGTTCCTCAGTTTTGATCTCCTCGTGGGAGTCAGGCTGACCTTGTCTTCTTTGGTGTTGAATTGGACTCCTAGGTATTCTAGAGACTGTGAGGGCTGCAGACAACTTTTGTTTGTGTTGACCACCCATCCTAGGCTCTCCAGTAGAGCTTTGACTCTGTTGGTTGCTTGGTGGCTTTCCTCTGGGGATTTCACCCTGATCAGCCAATCGTCTAGGTAAGGGTGTACGAGGATTCCTTCCTTCCTCAGTATTGCCGCCGCCACCACCACTATAATCTTGATGAACGTCCGGGGTGCTGTGGCTAACCCGAAGGGTAGTGCCCGGAACTGGTAGTGACAATCCAGGATTTTGAAGCGTAGGAAGCACTGGTGTTCCTGATGAATTGGGATGTGTAGGTAGGCCTTCGAAAGATCCAGGGATGTGAGAAACTCTCCCGGTTGTATTGCCCTTATTACTGAGCTTAGGGTTTGCATGCGGAAGTGAGGAATCCTCAGGTGGCGGTTGACCGACTTGAGGTCCAGGATGGGCCTGAACATCCCCTCTTTCTTGGGGACGATAAAATAAATTGAATAATGCCCAGTATTTACTTCTTGTGGCGGCACTGGGGTTATGGGATCGAGGGCCAGTAGTCTGGTCAGTGTAGCTTCCACTACCACCTTCTTGGAGAGGTCATGGCAGGGGGATTCCACAAACTTGTCCGGAGGGGTTCGTAGGAAATCCAGGTAGTACCCCTCTCGAATAATGGCTAGGACCCACTTGTCCGACGTTATCTCGACCCATCTGTGGTAGAATAGGGCTAGTCTGCCCACTATGGCTTCTTCCCTTGGACGGGTCGGCTGAATCTCATTGTGGAGTGCAGCTAGGTCCCGGACCCAAGCTGGTTCCCCCTCTTGTTGTGCTTGCTCCAAAAGGACTGGTTCCTGCCCATAGGGCGGGGCGCTTGATACTTGCTTCTGTATGGATTGAAGCACTATGATCCTCTGCCCCTGGAGGACCGGGGGAAGGGTTGCTGGTTTCTCTTATTCCTGTCCTCCGGTAGGTGCAGCAAGGGGGACTCGCCCCATTTGTTGGCCAGTTTCTCTAGTTCGCTGCCGAACAGGATGGATCCTTTGAAGGGCATCCTTGTGAGGCGCGTTTTGGAAGATGCGCCAGCCGACCAGCTTTGGAGCCAGAGTTGTCTCCTGGCAGCCACAGCTGATGACACTCCTCTGGTCGCTGTGCGCACCAGATCGGAAGCAGTGTCCACATGGAATGATACTGCTGGTTCCATGGCTTCCCCAGGGGTGTTGCTCCTGGTCTGAGAGAGGCAGGCACGTGTCACTACGGTGCAGCAGGCCGCTATTTGTAGAGACATAGCGGCGATGTCAAAGGACTGTTTAAGGATGGATTCCAGGCGCCCGTCATGAGCATCTTTGAGTGCTGCTCCTCCCTCCACTGGGACAGTAGTGCGCTTCGAGACCACACAGACCATGGCTTCCACTTTTGGGCATGTCAGAAGGTCTTTGGTCGCCGGGTCCAGGGGGTACATGGCTGCCAAAGCTCGTCCCCCTTTGAATGTGGACTCTGGAGCACTGCATTCCAGGTCGATCAGCTGCTGGATGGCTTGTAACAGAGGGAAATGGCGGGAGATCTGGCAGAGGCCCTCTAGCAGGGGATTCGTCTTAGGCTCCCCCGAAGCACTTGCTCCCGGGATAGCGAGCTCCTTCAGGCTGTGGGTGAGGTCAAGGAGCTCGACCTTGGTGAAGAAGCGCCTCATGGTTCGGTGAGGCTCTGTCCCCCGGGGGGAGTTCCCTCTCTTCTAGGGGCTCTGCTTCCTCTTCAGAGTTGTCAGTGTCCCCATAGGTGGGGCTTCTGGGCAGTGGAAACGTTTGTCTAGGCCTAGAGGGGCCTGGGGCATAAAGGTCCTCTGGTGGAGGCTATGGCTGTTTTGTCGGAGGCTCCGTCTGCATATGGACGAAGGTGTGTAGCCCTTTGAAGAATTCCACCCATGAGATAGACGCTGGGTCCAAGCTAAGGGGCGTTGAGTCCCTGGGGGTCCCCTTCTGAGGGGGTGTCCCGCTGGGATTTGCTAGGTCCGGGGTACTCTCTGAGGAGCTAGAACTTGGCCCTGGACTGGATCTCCCATGGCCTCCTCACACTGAGCGCACAGGGCATTGGCATCTTTACTTTGTGCTGCTCTGATACGTGATAGCTAACTTTAATTTTGTATCCTCCCTAGTTATATGTTTCCTGTAAAGATTAAGTGTTCCGCATCTAATTATGCATTACCTGTAAAGCCTGTTGCTAAAATTTTTTTGTTCTCTGTAAACCGTTGAGATGTTCCCAACGTTCGTCGGTATATAAAAGCCATTAAATAAATAAATAAATAAATATGGCATGCTAGGCAGAGGCCTTGAGCCTTGATCTCTGTTTCCAGTGGTGCCATAGCTATAGGCGCGTAAACCCTTATGCGCTCCAGCGCGTCTAAGATGTACGTGCTGGTTGTGCGCCCAAGTTGCAGGTATGCGTTCAGCCTGGTAGGTGCTTGATGCGCGTATATCTTTTGCGCACGGCCCTTGTGGGTGTAACTTTATGCGCACAAGTACTTTATGCGGCTAGCTAGCCTTGTGCGCCCAATCGAGAGACGGCGGACAGGGCGGTGAATAGGGCCAAGATGGTGATGGCGACCACCGCGGGCAATATGGTGACCACCTCGGAGGGAGTCCATGTGGGAAGACCCTATGAACTAGCCAGGGCCTGGCCCTGTAGGGCGGATCAACCCGGCGGCACTGGTACCGGGCCGGCGACCTGTGCGACTCCTCGAACCTCTGCGACCAAAGACTATGCTGAAGATTTCTACCTTACCTTGTCTTCGGCGCTTCCCGGATTCATTCCGGGCGGTCTCCGGCTGCGGGGAGAGAGGGCAAATACCTTCACCACCGCGCTCGAGGGTGCACCCGCTGCCTCTCAGCCGCGCCTGAGATCGGGGGCTAGGTCCTCGCCGCAAATCGGCCGCCGGACTGAGGCTTACCTCCGAAGGACCACGGAAATCACCTCGGGAATTCTCAACTGGGGTAGGGACCCGAGGGTATCACCGCAGGAGAGCGGGGGCTAGTCTTCCGAGTCTGTTTTCTTCCAAAATTTGGGTTTTCTCTGTTGAATTTGTTCTAACGCTGTGAGAGCATGCAGATAGTCCCTAACTGCTATGGAGACAGAAAATACTGAAGAGCTGCACTTCCTGCAGGGGTATATGTACTAGGGGCTGACGTCAGATTGAAATCTGATCCGTCTCCAACTGCTATCAGGAGTACACTATACCCATTGGTCCTGAGTCCATCTGCTACATGCTAGGAAATGATTTTTGAACAAAATGTTTCTGCATAGTTCTATGCAGACTTACTTTTGTTTCTAAAAGCACTGTCCTATGCCAGGATTACTGCATACAGTTCTGGATCACTAACTACAGGGCAATACACATCTAAAAGTGCATTTGCTTACCTGTAATAGGTGTTCTCCTAGGACAGCAGGATGTTAGTCCTCACATGTGGGTGACATCTGATGCAGCCAGGAATGGGAAACTTTGACTGGCAGACTGAGCCTCCCCAGCCTGCTGCTATCCACGTGTCCATGCGAGTTCCCCCCTTCAGTCTCGACATCCTGCTGTCCTAGGAGAACACCTCTTACAGGTAAGCAACTGTGCTTTCTCCTAGGACAAGCAGGATGGTAGTCCTCACATGTGAGTGATTACAGAGCTTCAGACTGCCCCATTCGACCAGAGAGACCCACAGTAGTCTAACAAGGTGCCAACAGGCACACCACAACTGCAGCGCTGTGGGGAAACAGGGGCAGTCTGGTTCCCACAGAGAGCACGATGAAAGGTAGGTGGGTTCAG